>NW_024063379.1:0-600000 GCF_006381635.1 Hibiscus syriacus | reverse complement strand
GTGTTTATTTTACATGTGACGGTTGGTATGCCTGCACTTCATGTTCTTATTTTGCCCTTGCTGCTCATTATGTTGATAATAACTGGAAACTTCAGTCTAAAATACTTAATTTTCGTCGTTTTCCTCCTCCTCATGATGGTGAGTCAATATTTAAGTTTGGTAAAAAGATGATATGTAAGTGGGGTCTTGAAAAAAAAAGCATTTACCATTACACTTGATAATGCTTCTGCAAATGATAAAATGGTCAGGAGACTGAAAGATGATTTGAATGTCATTTCTCCTTTTCCCTACAATGGTAAGTACTTTCATATAAGGTGTGATGCCCACATTTTGAACTTGATAGTTCAATAAGGTTTGAAGGCAATTGATTCTTCTGTTATTAAACTACGTGGGATTGTTAAGTTTATTGATTCTTCTGATTCTCTACTTTGTGCATTTGAATTAGTTGTTAAAGACTATGATTCTTCTTTCTCTAGTAAGTTAGTATTGGATGTTCCTACTCGATGAAATTCTACTTACTTGATGGTTTAGAGGGCACTTGAGGCTAGATGCTTGAAGGAGTGAACGATATGATGAGTCTTACATCAATTTGCCTCTTGTCCCTCATAATGGAGAAATTGACTTTGATATTTTGGATTATTGGAAAAATCAAAGTATTTCATATCTGGTACTTTCTCGCATGGCGAGAGATATATTGGTTATTCCAATTACTTCAGTTGCATATGAATCTCCCTTTAGTATGGGGTCGAATTTTGACAAATTAAGAGATAAACTCTTACCTAAAAATGTTGAGATTTTTGTAACAACTCAAAATTGGTTGTATGGTTTTGAGTCGGGGGATAAGGATGAAGAATATCTTACTGTGGTTAACGAGTCTTCTATGTAAAGATAATCCAAATTGTTTTTTTATGTTAATGTCAATAATATTTCAAATTGTTTATTAATTATGTTGAGTTAATCGATCGACGAATCGGCCAAGAGGGGGTGAATTGGCAATAAAAATTTTGGTGGAAGCTTTTGCCGAAAATTGAAAATAATTGCACATCGATTTTAGAGTGGTTCGACTTTCTCAACCAAAGTCTACGTCCACTACCTTAGCTATCCACACTAAGGATTTTCCAAAAAATTCACTAATTTGTTCTTTCTTTTGAGGACAAAGAGTAACCTTACAACTCCCTCAAGAATTATACCCCAAATTCTTGAGAACACTCTCTCCCACAGAGAAATACACAAATTTGCAAACTTACAAGAAAACCTCACAAGGTAAGATGTTTGCATAATTCTAGAACAAAGAAAGAACACTAAAAATAAATACAATTGAGCACAAATGGTGTTCTTGAGAGAGAAATGAATATTGAATGAAAAATAGGCTTGAAATGCTCAAACTTGAGGTTTGATGCTTTCTCTTTGATTCTCTAGCTTCTCTCCTTAATTGTTTTTTATCAATGGATCCTAAGCTTGTTTAAATACTCCTTGGATCACTTATGAACGTTGGGGATCATTAGTGGAGTCAGTAGAGCCGTTATTGTGTGAAAATAATTAATAAAACAATTGGGAGCGTATGGTGCATCGATGCATAGTATATATGCATCAGTACACTATGTGTAAAATTCAAATATTTCGATTGTTGGAAGACTTAGTGCATCGGTACACTAGGGGTGCATCGGTGCACTAATTACATTCAATGTTTCAAATGAGTCTGGAGTGCATCGATGCTTGGTCTATGCATCGGTACACAAAATGCATTCGATGTTCAAAATATTTAAGAGTGCATCGATTCATGGCTTGTGCATCGGTACACAAAATGCATTCGAAATGGGTGTGCATCGATGCATCAATGTAGTGCATCGGTACATCACTTTGTAAATTTGATTTTTGGCTCGAATTTTTGTTCGAAATACATTGTGAAAATTGTTTCAAAAATATTTTAAGTATAAAACACAATTTTACACTTTAGTAAGGATTTGAAATTGATCTTTAAAAGACTTGGAGTAATATTTTTGATATTTGAATAATTAAATCGAATAATCATTTGTAAAATCTTAAAATTCATTTGTACTTAATTTGTTATATCGAAACATCAAAATGTTTTCAACAATCTCACCCTTTTTGATATAACAAAACACTTGAGTAATTTTAAGATTTTCTTTCAAAATAATTTTGAAATCAATTTTGAAAATTACTCCATCTTACTATAACACATCTTTCTCCCCCTTTTTGTTAAATCAAAAAGACTCTATAACGTTCTAAACAAGGTTTTGAAAATTTTGCCAATTGATAATAAAGAAATATGGCTTAAGCTGCTAAGATAAAAGGTAAGAGAAAGGTTAGCCATTAGTTTCATAATTCAATATTCATAAACAAATATGTAATGGTAATTGGTCATAATGCAACTAATATGTAAATGATGCAAAACTAATAAACATTAAGCTCAAAATAAAAATTCAAATTAAACCAAATATATATATAGTAAGTTCAATCATCCAAAACATTCAAGTTTAAAATAACCAATATGACAAATTCAAACATCCAAAATAATCCAAAAACATAAAAAATGTTCAATCCAAGCAAAAACATAACAGGGCAAGGCAAGGTAAGGTTTAATCCATAGAAGGATTGGGAGAAGGAGGAGGATAACGTGCTCATATCTCGAGAGTGAGCACATCTAAACGTTCGTTTATCTCCCATTTTTAGCCCCCATAGCAGTGAGATGGGACTCAATGAATGCAAACCTAATATCAAATGTCTCAAAAAATGATCGAAAATTTGGAGGCATTTGATCCTCTTGCTGTGATGGAGCTGGCTCCTCCTCAGGTACATGTTCATCAATGTCGCGTATAAGAGCTTCAAGCTCTGGATCATCATCCGTTGCTGGTGTCGGTGGAGGTGGAGCTCGTGAAGAACTAGCTCTCGGTGTTAGTTCAGTTGATCGAACCCATTGGCCAGTTTCCTTATCTTTTTTCCATCCCAATTTCTTTAAATAAGTGAGATTAATTTGGTTTTAGAGAGGGATTGGAATATTAAGAGTGACCCTAAGACTGAGTTTGATAAACAAATTACTAAGGAGACAAACATAAACTAAGGTTTCTATATTCTTAAAAGGAACAGTGTTTACGGTATCTACTAACTCACTAAAGATGATCTGTGGCAGATTAATTTTCTTATTATGTTGGATACAATGTATTCACCATATATCTATGTTCCTAATAGATGAGTACCTACCTCTAGATGGCCTAAACCACCAATAGATCATCAAATGTAGAAATCGATCGTGATGAGTTCTTAAGGTGCTAACACCATCTTTAGATTTATAAGGTGATGCCATAATCTTCTTTTCATTGTATAAACCTAAGTTATCTAGTCCAAAATGAGTAGCGATAGTGTCAGATTCAATAAAAACAAATTGACCTAAAAGATAGGAACAAATTCCTATGGTTTTGGATCGACGTTCGTTTTGGACACATTCCGCATTGGAATAGAAAATGCAGACTAATTGATGATAAACAATAGGTTTGAGTTGAAAAAGTGTATCAAACTTCCAAGATTTAAGAGTAGGAAGATATTGGAAATTTATATCTTCAGTAGCTTGGATCGAAGGGATTATTTCTTCCCAGATTTTATATGACTCAAAACAAGTATGATACCTATGGTAGAAATCTTGTCTACGGCCAGGTATATTAAAACATGAGTTTATAATGGTCATATTTAGGTCATTTGGGATTGGATTTGGATTGGGTGGAGGAATAAGAGGTCGGTTTTGACTTGAACTACTCGATGAAGACCTAGGACGTTTAGGATTTGACATGGTTTAAGAAATCGGAATAGGATGAATACCTACAATTTTGAAAAACACAAGTATGCAATATAATCAATCCCAAAACTCAATTGAGTCTGCAATATTCAAGTTCCTCTAAACCGAATCCTAATGGGCAAAGTTTTGAAAACTATTTGGAAAATAATGTTTGAAAATTATAATATGTATAGTTTTCATGAAAACAACATAATATAATCAAAAACATCAATTAATTTATTTTTTTAATTTCTAAATTTTGGAAAATTCTGATTTTTTTTTTACGAAATTAGTTGTAGAATCTAGTTTCTAATCATTATACAATCAATGCCCAATATTTATTTCAATCTAGAACTAATCAAAACTAGACCTAAGTTAAAAAATCAATAAAACAGGGGTTTTAGAAAATATTACCTTGAAAATTCGGATTGAGAGGATTTTGTTTTTGATTGCCCTAGATTAATGATAATAGCAGGATTTGAAGCTGAAATATAACTGGATTCTGACAAAAAATTGTTGTTTTGAAGCAATGAGGAGATATGGAGAGGAAAGGGTCGAACGATGGTAAGAGTTTATGAGTTTAGGGTTTTGAAAAATAAGAAGATTTTAGGGATTTAGTACCCAAAACCCGACGGGTGTATCGATGCACAGCAGAGGGCATCGATGCACTTTCAAGGAGTGCATCGGTGCATCTTCATGATGTATCGATGCACATTCAAGGGATGCATCAATGCATTGTCTAGTGTATCGATGCATTATGCACAAAAATGTCAAAAATCCGTTTTAAGCATTCGAAATGCTAAATTAATTAGTTCTAGTGGTATTGGAAACTCATATATTGAAAATTAACTATGTTCAATCAATCAAATCTATCCTTAAATATTATTTGAACGTATAATTATTTTTCACTAAAAATCATAAACTCCCCCTCACTAATAGCAAAAAATGCAATCAAAAATATTATTTTTATAAGAATTTTTCAAAACTAGTTAAAAGTTCTAAACTTATTTTAAACACTAAGTGAAGATAGGTCAGTTAAACCTAATTCTCTCCTAAGTGTCCAAAATCTTTCTTTATCTAAAGGTTTTGTAAAAATATATGCTAATTGGTGTAAAGTATCAACAAATTCTAGAACTACATCTTCTTTAGCGACATGATCTCTAATGAAATGATGTCTAATTTCAATCTGCTTAGTTCTAGAGTGTTGGATGGGATTTTTAGTGAGACAAATATCACTAGTATTGTCACACTTGATAGGTACGGTACTAACTTCAATTCCATAATCTAAAAGTTGTTGTTTCATCCATAAAACATGTGCACAACAACTACCAGCTGAAATGTATTCCGCTTCAGTGGTAGATAATGCAACACAATTTTGTTTCTTTGAAAACCAAGAAATCAACATATTTCCTAGGAATTGGAAAGTACCGGAGGTGCTTTTCCTATCTATTTTACATCCTCCATAATCCGCATTAGAGAAGGCATGCAAGCTAAAGCTAGAGTCTCTAGGATACCAAAGTCTTAAACTAGAAGTGTCCTTAAGGTACCTAAAGATTCTCTTAACAGCTAGTAAATGGGATTCTTTAGGACATGATTGAAATCTAGCACATAACCAAACACTAAACATAATGTCCGGTCTACTTGCGATTAGATAAAGCAAAGAGCCAATCATTGACCTATATAATTTAACATCCACACATTTACCTCTTTCATCTTTGTCAAGCTTTGTAGAAGAGCTCATTGGAGTGGCATGAGGTTTCCCATTTTCCAATCCAAATTTCTTGAGCATATCCTTGACGTATTTTGCTTGATTGATGAAGATGCCATCTTTTCTTTGCTTGATTTGGAATCCCAAGAAATATGAGAGCTCCCCCATCATGCTCATCTTGAATTCACTCTGCATTAGCTTAGAAAATTCTTGGCAAAGAACATCATTAGTAGAACCAAATATTATATCATCAACATAAATTTGAACTGCTAATAAATCTTTACCTTTTCTCTTTAAAAACAATGTAGTGTCAACCTTCCCATTTGAAAAACTCTTTTCGATTAAAAATTTTAACAATCTTTCATACCAAGCTCTAGGAGCTTGTTTTAAACCATAAAGTGTTTTTGTCAATTTAAAAACATGATCCAGAAATTTTGAATCTTCAAAACCAGGAGGTTATTCCACATACATTTCTTCTTTTATAAAACCATTTAAAATGGACTTTTAACATCCATTTGATATAATTTAAATTCAATGAAACATGAAAATGCTAATAACATTCTAATTGCTCCCATCCTAGGTACAGGAGCGTATGTTTCATCATAGTCTATGCCCTTTTCTTGAGTATAGCCTTGTTCTTTACTATATTACCACCTTCATTAAGCTTATTCCTAAATACCCATCTAGTGCCTACAGTAGATTTATTACTAGGTCTTTCAAATAATGTCCATACTTTACTTCTCTCAAATTGACTTAACTCTTCTTTCATAGCCATAATCCAATGTTCATCATTTAATGCTTCTTTAATATTCTTAGGCTTTATGCATGAGATAAATGCAACATAATTACAAACATTTCTAAGAGAAGATCGAGTTGTTACCCCTTTTGATGGATCACCTATTATTTCACCATCCTTGACATAGTTGTACTCTCTTGGGTAAGAGACTTCTATTTCTTCAATGGTTGGATTCTCAAGAACATCATAAGTTTCCTCATATTTTGTTTCTTCCTTTAATGATGGTTCTCCAACGTCATTTGTGTTTATAATATCTACATCATCATTCACAAAAGAATCCTTTCTCGGAAGGGGATTATCATCGAAAACAACATGTATAGACTCTTCTAAAACTAAAGTTCTTTTATTAATATATGATAAGCTTTAGAATTTAAGGAATAATCGAGAAAAATTCCTTAATCACTTTTAGCATCAAATTTGCCAAGATTTTCTTTTCCGTTGTTTAAAACAAAATATTTACATCCAAAAGGATGAAAATAACTAATGTTAGGCTTTTTATTTTTGAAAAGTTCATATGGAGTTTTCCTTAAAATAGGCCTAATCATTACTCGATTAATAACATAACAAACGATATTTGTGGCTTCTGCCCAAAAATATTTTGGTAAATTGTTTTCATAAAGCATAGTTCTAGCCATTTCTTCTAAAGTTCGATTTTTCCTCTCAACAACGCCATTTTGTTGAGGGGTTCTAGGTGTTGAAAAATTATGGCTAATACCATTAGAATTACAAAATTCAGTAAATCCAAGATTTTCAAATTCAATACCATGATCACTCCTAATACTAGTTATGGAGTAACCTTTTTCATTTTGGATTACTTTTGAAAACGTGATGAATTTTTCTAAAGCTTCATCTTTAATACTTAAGAATAGAACCCAAGTATATCTAGAATAGTCATCTACCAAGACAAATCATATTGTTTTCCACCCAAGCTAGTAATCCTAGATGGCCCAAAAAGATCTATATGGATCAATTGTAATATTCTACTAGTTGATACATCATTAATGGACTTAAAGGAAGTTTTTCTATGTTTTCCTTTAGCACAAGCATCACAGATTTTATCAGTATCAAATTTTAGCTTTGGCAACCCTCGAACTAAATCTCCTTGAATTAGTCGTTGTAAAACACTCATGATAGCATGTCCTAGTCTCCTATGCCATAACCAACTATCATGTTCATCCTTAGCAACTAGGCATAAATCAGTCATGTTTATAGAATCTAAATGCACCATGTATATGTTACTTATTCTATGACCAACAAGCATAATCCGATTAGATGCAATGTCAATGACTTTACAACCATTAGTGTCAAACATGATATTGTATCCCTTATTGCATAATTGACTAATAATCAATAGATTATGCTTTAACCCATTCACATATAAAACATTTTAAATTTGTATGGAAGAGGTATTATCTATAGTACCTATACCTTCAATGTGACCTTTTGAGTTATAGCCAAAAGTCACATCTCCTCCATTTTTATCGTTAAGGTCTATGAACCGGCTCTTGTCTCTGGTCATGTGTCTTGAGCATCCATTATCAAGGTACCATGAGTTTGAACTTGTTTCTTGTGCCTTGTAGCAATGCTCCTTTCCCCACAAACATAGATAATTTTTTTATTTGTGGTACCCAATTTCTTTTGGGTCCATATTCATTAGTCTCCAAAATTCTAGTCCCCTTATGTATCCATTTATGTAGGATATCTTTATCTTTAGTAGTAATGAGTTCTTTAGAAACCCATATACTTCTAATGATTTTTCCATTAGAGGTTCTTAGGGGACCTTTATGATTGTAGTTTTTAAAACTTTTTCTAACAAAATTGTTTTTTGAACTTTCTCCTTTTTCAAAACGTTTTAGATCAACTTTACTAAAAGAAGCTTTAAGATCGTCAATTTTCTTTTGATGATCATCATTTACTCTTGAAAGTAAGTTATGCAAATCGGTATTTTTCTTTTCAAATTCATCTAATTTGATTTGCAATTCTTTGATCTTACTTTCAATATCATTGTTGGTTTTGGACATAAGACTATTTTCATTTTTCAATTTTGAAATATCATTTTTGTATTTTGAAAATAAAGTCTTATAATTCGAAGCCAACCCATTATAATCATTTAATAACTCATTCTAAGATAAATCATCTAAATCAAATGAGTTAGAGGTTACCTGAGACTTTTCCCCGATGGCCATCAAGCACAAATTTGCAACTTCTTGATCCTCTTCATTGGAACCTTCTTCATTGCTCCATGTAGCCACATAAGCCTTGTGCTTATTCTTTGATTGACCCTTTTTCTTCAATTATGGGCAATCATATTTGACATGCCCCAACTTTTTGCATTCGTAGCAAATGATAGGGTCTTTCTCATTCGGTTCATTTTTGAAGCCTTCGTTTCATTTAAATTTTCTTCCTCGGTTAAGCCTCATTAACTTTCTGAACCGTTTGGCAAATAATGCCATTTCCTCGTCATCTTCATCCGAATCACTCTCATCTCTTATGGATTTGAGAGCAACTCCAACGTTCTTCTTCTTTTTCGTCTCCTTCTTTGGTTCCTTAATCTTCTCGAGGTCTACCTGATCTTGAAACATCATTTCATGAGTGAGGAGGGAACCAATTAACTCTTCGAGAGTTAAATACTTTGGGTTCTTAACCTCGATGATTGTCGTCTTCTTTGATTGCCAAGATTTTGGAAGGGAGTAAACTAAATTCCTTACAAGCTTTTCATTTGAAATGATCTCTCCATATGATTTGAAACCATTGACAATCATGAAAAATCTATCCGTCATAGCTTTGATGTCTTTATCCGGTTTCATCCTGAAATTTTCATAGCTATGAGTTAAAAGACTAATTTTAGATTCTTTTACCTCATCTGTCCTTCATGAGTGACTTGAAGTTTATCCCATATCTCCTTGGCGGTTGTACAAGATGAAACTCTCCCGTATTCATCTGGTCCAAGAGCACAAAAATTAATGTGGATAGCCTTTGAGTTGAGCTGGAACATTCTTGTCTCTGCTTCACTCTACAATCTTGAATGAGTGGAAGGAATGAAGTATCCATCTTCTATGATATTTCATGCTCTCATGTCACTTGCTTGAATGAAGCATCTCATTCTATTCTTCCAATAAGCATAATTAGCTCCATTGAAGAAAGGAGGCTTGTTGATAGGCATAGAATCAAGACCAAAGTCGTAGTTTGAAGTGGAGGCCATTGATGACTTGAATATCGATCTAACTCTTCCCGAATCGACTCAAGAGGCGATTAAACCTTCAAATGAGTGAGGCTCTGATACCAATTATTGAGTTAATCGATCGATGAATTGGCCAAGAGGGGGTGAATCGGTAATAAAAATTTTGGTGGAAGCTTTTGCATAAAATTGAAAATAATTGCACAACGATTTTAGAGTGGTTCGACTTTCTCAACCAAAGTCTACGTCCACTACCTTAGCTATTCACACTAAGGATTTTCCAACAAATTCACGATTTTGTTCTTTCTTTTGAGGACAAAGAGTAACCTTATAACTCCCTCAAGAATTATACCCCAAATTCTTGAGAACACTCTCTCCCAAAAAGAAATACACAAATTTGCAAACTTACAAGAAAACCTCACAACGTAAGATTTTTGCACAATTCTATAACAAAGAAAGAACACTAAAAAAATAAATACAATTGAGCACAAATGGTGTTCTTGAAAGCAAAATGAATATTGAATGAAAAATAGGCTTGAAATGCTCAAACTTGAGGTTTGATGCTTTCTCTTTGATTCTCTAGCTTCTCTCCTTAATTGTTTTTTATCAATGGCTCCGAAGCTTGTTTAAATACTCCTTGGATCACTTCTGAATGTTGGGGATCATTCGTGGAGTCAATAGAACCGTTATTGTGTGAAAATAATTAATAAAATAGTTGGGAGTGTATGGTGCATCGGTACACTAAGTGTAAAATTCAAATATTTCAACCGTTTGAAGACTTAGTGTATCGGTACACTAGGGGTGAATCGGTGCACTAATTACATTCAATGTTTCCAATGAGCCTGGAGTGCATCGATGCATGATATGTGCATCGGTACACAAAATGCATTCGATGTTCAAAATATTCAAGAGTGCATCAATGCATGGCTTGTGCATCGATACACAAAATGCATTTGAAATGGGTGTGCATCGATGCATCAATGTAGTGCATCGGTACATCACTTTGTAAACTTGATTTTTGGCTCGATTTTGGTTCGAAATACTTTGTGAAAATTGTTTCAAAAATATTTTAAGTATAAAACACAATTTTACACTTTAGTAAGGATTTAAAATTGATCTTTAAAAGATTTGGAGTAATACTTTTGATATTCAAATAATCATTTGTAAAATCTTAAAATTCACTTGTACTTAATTTGTTATATCGAAACATCAAAATGTTTTCAACAAATTATTTTAATTTTCCTTTTAAATTTTTAGGGTGTTTAATGGTCACTGAAACTATTGGAATTGGAGATTCTGTCTTCTTTATTCCCTTCAAAGGTGACTTAATATTTTATATTTATTATGTTTATTTAATAAAATTTTCAAATAGTTCATTAATAATTCTTTTTTTATAGGGTGCCTTACAAGAAACAATACTTGGTGCTTGATTCTGCTTTATATTGTTTGCTTTTGTTTGATATTGCTTGCTTCTACTTGATATTTGTAAGTGTTTGATAAAGTCGGAAATGTTTGGCACTGTTGGCCATCGAATTCCCATTGGCTTTACCACTGATTGTATGCTTTCTTAATTGAGGATGCTTGCTAAATTGATGCAATGATGCTTGCTGAATTGGTACATTGATGCTTGTCGGTTGTTGATGTCTATTACTCACTGATGCCATGTAAATTATTGTTGTTGGTCTGACTTAAATCAATTTTTGAACCTTATAAATTTTTATCTAAATAGTTACTCATGTGGAATTATGTTGGTGGCATTTTGGCTTTTAAAGCTATAAAGTAGCCCATAATTAAACATATTGGCAGCATTTAGGTATAAAGGCTCGATGATGATATGTCTGGTAATATAGTTAGGCTTTTAGCCTTGTAAAACCTTAGCTATAAGATCTAAGAGCATTTTTATTTTTGTTATGTTATTCAAGTTTCAAATCTTTAATAAGTTTATCATTTCAACTAATATATTTTAATTTTAAAATTTCAAGTTAAGTTATACTTAAATTATTAATCAATTTTCATATTAAAAGTAAATTAGATTTATTAATATTTTAACTCAATTTATATAATTTAATAAAATCATGTTCAATAAGACAATATCTAAATTTAATTTAGTGATTATAAATAAAATTTATAATATAAGAATTATAAAGAATATAAAGAATTGGAATTAATATAAAAACCAAATTTATAGTATACAAATTATAATTAATATAAAAACTAAATTTCAAAAAGTAATCATATTAATTTAATTATCATAAGTTTATTATAAATTTAAAATAACATAATTATATTAATTGTAACTTATTATTTATAAGTTGGGACAATATCAGATCACTTTAACAATATGTCAGATCATTTACAGGTTGAGTCAATTATAGGTCAAGTTCATAACAGGTCAGGTTGAAAACAGGTCGGGTAATACCACTTATTTACCAGGTCAATCTCGGGTTCGGGTTCATATTAGTCAGATGCAGTTTGGGTTCGAGTATCATATTTTCGTTTCAATTCGGGTTCAGGTCATTCTCAGGTTGGGTTCAGATCCACAATTTCCAGATCCAACTCAAGTTCAGGTCAACATCAATTCCGACTCAAGTCGGTTTCGGATCGCCACAGCGCAGGTCAAAAACAGTTTTGACTCTAGTCGGTTTCATTCAATTTTATAGGACGGGTTAGCTTTTCACACCCCTAGGGAAAAGTGCCATAAAGGCACATAAAAATGTGTCAAAGAAGTAGAGTTATTAAAAATTAAACAATAATAAGAAAAATACAAAGATATGATTTAAGAAAATAAAAGAAAAAGTAAAGAATATCAGAGGTCGATGACCAGCACCAAGACTGGTGTCGCTATTGACCAACATAGATGAAAAAGAAAAGGGACTAGCGGCGCACCTCAAATGAGAGAAAACTAGGTTAAAAGTTACAATATCTTTATTTTAAATGAAAATTAACTTTGTAGCTTTGAATTAAAATTTGTAATAATGGAAACATGCACATAATATATAATGTATAATGTTATTATAAAGTACAACATAAAATTAAGTGACCAACTACATTACATGTGCCACAGGTATTAAAATTTTATGAAAACAAAAGTTTATATACTATAAGTTATATTTATAATTTGACGAGGAATAAATTATAAATACTTATAAATTGATTTAATATCTAGTTTATATAAAGAGGTAGTTGTTCCCAAGAAAAATATCTAACTTGTATTAATCTTATCCTATCAAAGAATTTTTATAACAATAACAAACATAGGAAGATCATCACTAACTTCTAGGTAATCACCATCTATTAAGGCATACTTTCACAGATATAATATTATATTATATACTTATAAGTCCCTTTGAGTTTATTAGGTCTCCCAGCAGGTAATTATAAATGTTAAGTAAGTCCAAATTTTCATAGGATCTAATACTAAAATAATTGGATAAATACTGATTATTTATAATGAAACAAAATTCATGTATCTGAGATTTCTTCCCCCCCCCCCCCCCCAACAAAGTCAAACCAAGAGGCAAAAACTAGGAAAGGGACACCCAAAGGCCACTAGCCAGAGCTCTTGCATTCTCCAGAAGCAAAATCAATACAAACTATCAAGCACACTGAAATGCACTACGTCGAGGAGGCTCCTCCATCTTTCTTTCCGGAAAGAATCATCGATATATGGAGGCCTCTGCTGAATGCTTGATTAAAGAGAATGCGAGTTTGGAATTCGGATACCGCTGGGAGCCATGATAGAAAGGCAATGGGCGTAAAGAGCACTAAGCCTATCATGAAGTCATATGCTCTGGCCAGCTCCTTCATTGGCTCCCATAGTAACTTATGCAGGCAAGGCCTGCAGGCTTGCTCAACCTAGGAAGAACAAGGAAAAAGAATGTTAAATTAGTGAACACGCACATATATCCATGAAATATCCACTCTTCCTGTTTCTCAGCTCATGGAAATCATAATCTTATATGCTTTCTCTAGGTACAATATTTCAATGGCATGTACATTCCAACAGGGTTTTAGATGTTAATGTAAATAGGTTTAAAAGAGTGGGATTACTATTAATTTTTTCAAAAGTTATCATTAGGAAATTCATCAGTGTAGTTTGAAAGTTTTAAGACATGGACAATATTAAGCCAGAAAATTTTGGCATATATAGAATCAGAAGAATATAGCAGCAATAGGTTGGTCATCTCGATGGACAAGAGCATATCATTTTACTGATTACCAAAATATTTGTTAGCTGTGATATAAATTTGGGTACACTTAATAGGTCATGTTAAATGTTTCGAAGCACTTCCAATTACAATGCACTTTGTTTGAAAGTGAATATCAAACAAACTTATCAAGTAAAATGTTTTGGTGGTTATACCATGAACTCTAATGCAAATTTTCCTTTATTTGTCTGGGAAAGGAAGGAGAAGATTGATTGACAGAATAAGGCTTAAAGAAAGTTGAAAGGACTTACAAGAATGAAACCACAGCCGGTGGGCATGAAGGCAAGGACAGATGCAAATAAATCTGACAAAGTGAGGCCAAAGAGTTTGAATAAGATGATCATGATTGCCAAGAAGATGAGGAAAAGAAGCCCCTTCAGCATTCTGAGTGGTAGCTGGAGGTCCATATGAAACATCTGTAGTCTACGTACGGATACAATCTGCAAAGAACATGCGAACAGAATTCCAAATCAATTATATGTTTCTGTCGATAAATTTCAGAAGAAAAAGGGACGGGCGTCAATATGGAACATACGAACATTTGAATTTCTGTTTCACCTGTTCTCAAAAAAAATGCATTCAATATATCCAATGAATGAAAAAAAGGAAAATATAAGAAAATAAACAATATGGAATAAACTGTGAAACGTGAACAAGATTATGCCTAGCGTCTGCACAGATTGACACTTTGACTATGGAAGCATTTTCCAGCTATAAACGGTGGGAACAACTACAAACTATTATTAGAAAATTTCATTTCATATTTTGTCTTTTGTTCAAGCAAATTCCATTGACCTAGTCCTCGTAAGATTTACTTCATAATTTCAATGTCATTTGCATACCTTTGGGACTATGAGTATTACTAAAACAGCGCACCAACAGAGTCCGTAAACCTGCAAACAAAATACTTGTAATAAGGGTTATGGTGGTAAAACCAATCAGAGAGCGGCTTAAATTCACATTAATTTTGAGAGGAAAAAACAGTATATAGTTTTCTAGTATTAGCTTATTATACCAGCAAACTCCTGCTGTGATAGGCTATATCAAGGTGGTAGACTATTCCAAACTGGTAGAAGAAAAAACGAAGTGCAAGAAGAATTTCGAGGACCCTTCCCCTTATGCTTGTGTATCTAAGGTGGTCTTGTTCTTCATCCCACCATGACTCCCAACTGTTCTCCGGCTGGATACCAACACCACCACGAATTCCCATGCACCGGTTCCAATCTGCCCAGTCATTCACTGTCTTTTTCCATTCAAAACCAGATGGATTGAATATAGAGGGAGCAAATAGCCAAGATCCTACTAGGAACCACATTGAAAAGGTGATGAACAAATAAAGACTGGAATTGCGATATGATTCTCCATAGACTTCATATATGATAAGCAGTAGACTCAGTTCCGATGCTTTCACAAAGTGACTTCGTGAGTAAAGCCTATAGTTATCAGCAAACTTAGCATGTCGAACAACAAAACCACGCCCAGTAGCTCGATATTTAGAACCTCCATGCAAGATTGTTCTACCAAAATAATGTGCTTTTGTTCCAAGCTGGAAAGTAAAGAACATAGAAGCTAGCTGCAACTGCATAATGATAAAATTACCCAACGCAGCACGGAACCCTTTCTCCAAGCCAATCTCCATTAACATAGGCAATACCAATAACATGCCCATCTGAATGAAAGATTGTGTAAGTAAAGGTGCTTCCAGGGCATTGTTATGTTTTATTTGTGGATCCTCTAGAATCTCTCTTTCCAATCCAGTCATAACCATGTACAAACGCCCGTAAAGGAATACATACACAACAAGGACGACAACCTGAATCACATTAAGGTCAGAATCACAATAATTTTCCAATTATAGAAGAGTACAAGCAAGAACACAGATAAAACCAGCAATAAGTGTTAGTATTATCCAGGTGCCTACATTTATAAGGAATGAATGCCAGATCTCATTAACTTATTTATAGTTTAGATTATACATATGCTAATATGGGAGAAACTTAAAACCTCAATATTAAGTTCACAACCCAAACAACACTGAATATTTTTCGTACAGTGAGATACCAATATGACACTAAGGTTATGTAATGCATCACATCACCTAAAAGTTTATCTAGTCAAAATTTTAATTTTTGAAGTAGCTAAGCTAATATAAATATGGGAAACAATCATATATTCACATTATACCATGCTGTTAAAATAGAAGCCGACTGTTGTAAAGTAGAATGATAGCATTCTGAAGAAGTCAAACTGACATCCAAGTCGGTGGACATCACGACTAAGTGTTTGTTCCCCATTTCCATTTGCAACTTTGGCCTCAAAAAGTGATATCTGATTCATCCCCACATCACGTCCCTTTCCAACTTGCATATAATCATGATGTGTCACAGACCCAAGACGAAGAGTTGAATTGAACCCTGAAGAGTTTTAAGCAATCAGCCAGTATATCAAATGCATGATATTAGTTACTTCAATAGCTGATCATTACCTGCAAATATGTCCTCACTTAAGTTTATAGTTTTTGAAGCTTTGCTTATTCCACCCCTTGTTATGTGGAAGATTCTGTCAAATATATCAGGATGACCATAATGGAGTCGTACCCTGCAAAGATAATCATTTAAAGAAACTGCACTGATTAAGATAGAATTAAGTAGACTCGGGTAAAAAAAAAGTTATAGATTTGAATGGAAACAATTAACTACCAGCGTATTTGAGAATTAAACTTCAGTGAAAGCAAAGAAATAGTCCGTTGTACCATAAAAAGCAATTCCTAATTCAAAGTTACTACAGGTCCTTTGTATTTAGATTCTTTATTAGTTTTAAACATAGTCGTGAAAGATTTAATTTGAGATGTGAGAATCAATATAAGAGAGGATTAATTATCAGTAAAAACTGACTATAAATCACTGTTATTATATGAGTTCTTATAATAACATAACTGTGGAAACTCAAGAGAATAGTGAGTGTTTTTCTATATCATTAAGATAAATAAAATGATGTTTACAGAGTCTATTTAAAGACTTGGGTTACAAGAGTTTAACTACTACTAGGAGTTATTTAAACATACAAACCTTGTGTTCTGTTATAAAAAGATAAGACTTTATCTCTATCACTAATTTCAAATAAAATCTAATATTTACTATGGTAACAATTCACAATAACCACCATCTAAGCTCCTCTTGAAAGCTCAATTTCAATGAAAATATTAATAGTAATTATGCATGATGATACAGAAGCACTGAGACAGTTATCAGAACAACGTTGATTTTACCTCAGAGGACTTGCGAAAAAGCGCTGGCCAATAGTTACAAAGCTGGTCTCTTGATTGGACATAAACCAAGCAAGTGATACCATGAGTTGGCAGATCAGCGCAAAGGCGGGAATTGATTGTGACATGTTCCTTATTGGGGTCGTTTTGAGTATGTTTCAGTCTTTTGGCCATAACTTTGGCTACAGGTGTCAGAATCGCGCATAAGACCCCAATCCGGAAAGCTCTTTTCGACGCGCACGCTCTCCACATTGAGCTACGCTCCATGTGGCCTTTTTTTCAACCTCAAATTCTGCCGTTTTCCCCTCCGAATCACTAGATTTAGTTATTTTTTACTATTTATGGTAATATTTCGATTGTTAATTAGGAAGTCAATTTAAATCCGATTTAGACCGGATTTTTGGGAGATTGCTTATTTTATTTCGAATTTCAATTTAGAGTGATTTTCGGGATTTTGCTATTTTTGGCAAAATTCGAATAAATACGATTTTTGCTATTTTTGGCAAAATTCGAATAAAGACGATTTTTTTAGCTATAACAGTCCGGCTTGTGGACTGCTTTTGACAGTTATTGATTTTATAATATTTTATTAAACCCTAGAGACTTTTTTTCTCTGGTTTTTGGGCGAATTTTCTCTTGTGAATCGTCTGTCGGAGCTAGCCTACAGGATAATCACTATTCTGTCTGGCGTCAACATTTTGCGTATTGACAATATTTACCAATCAAGATCAGTAAAACCTATGAAGAGAAGTGATCATGCTAACCTTCCCGTAAAGACATGCTCTCTTAAACCTAATATTGTAGGTTTTTGCGAGCCATGGGAATGCGGGAACTCTTCCAATACATTTCTCATTTTAAAAGCCTCTTCAAAGTAATTGTCCTAAAAACAAAGAGTTAAAAAACAAAGAGTTAAAGCCCTGGTGCAGATTTCTAAGAGATTTGATTCCTTGAAAGACAGAAGAAAGGCAACTACCTGGTTCATGTCTATAGTCTGCAAGGCCTCTTCACGAGTAAATATAATGGCGTGATTTTGATTTTCAGGTTTCCCTTCACCAATTTTTGTTGGAAGACCTGGAAGTTTTATACGGTATATTTCCTAGAAATCACATGCAAAGCCATGTTGTCATAAAAAATAGTAACATAAGAAGATATAAATATTAAGCATCTAAGCATGGCATTTTTTACCATATTGACAATTGGAATATCAAGGAATGGCAGAAGCAGTTAAAATTTCAAGTAAAACCATAGAAAACAGGGTGTCAAGTAATGCCATGGTATAATAGATATAAACCTTAATCTAGCAATCAAAAGGGCATTCTTATTCCCACAATATTTTATGTGCATACTTCTTACTTGTAGCCATCACTCTAATAGAAACTGACTATGACAGCGAAATGCATTGAAAACAACAAATATTTCTCTTTCAAAAGTTCTCTTTCATTCTCTTTCAACAAACTCTTTTCTTCCAAAATTCTCTTTTTCAGCACGTGTGCTACTTCAAGGATACTAGAAAGGAAAAAAATTCTTTTGATTCTATACATAGTAAGGATAGAGGAGAATACAATTTCTTCTATCATAAATCTAGTGGAATTTGCACTAGTTTCATGTTTCATTATGTCTTCAAGTTTAGGTTATACTTTTACATTTTGGCATCTCACTTGCTATTAGTAGATATGAGAGAGGTTATAAACCATATGTGAGGAAATATTTAAGATATTTTCATAGTTGTAACTTACAACTAATTTATATGCATAATTATAATGGATTACAACAGGAAATATATTCACTCACGCCAACAGGAATCAGATTCATACAATTTTTAGAAAAAAACCTATCAGGCCCATAATTATTATATTTGATCAAGGATTGCCAGATTCCTAACATGGTAGACATTAAAAAAAAAAGATTTCTAAACAAAATTCCAACAGAATATTATTTTCATATCAAACTAGCACTTACTCTTTCATGATAGGTGTTCGTATCACCCTTGAGAAGAACAGAGTAATAAACTTTCTTAGTTTTTCCCTCAGTTTTTTCCATCACAGGTTCCTCTACTTCATCTATGTAAAATAACTTACATTAGCAAAATAACTTACATTAGCAAAAGATTTAGAATATCCATTTGACGAGGATCTTTCAAACGTTTGAGAATTCCATATATCTGACAAGAAACAACATAGGTGAACTTCAAATCAGGTAATACTTTCTCTCGAACATGATCATCGCTTGAAATAGCTGCAAAGGAAGTCAAAATAAAGTTAGCAACTATATGTCATAAATTATTAAGCTGAACTGAAAATACTGAATGCAAAACACTGGAGATGACATTTAGAATTTTCATCTCAAGTCTAAGTAAACCATAATCCATTACAATCAGCAAATTCCATGGAGCACTGAAGTTCTAGAGCCTTCTTGTAGTACATCATCCCTCTTACTGGTAGAAAACACAGCCAAACATAGTTGTGTCAAACACCAAAAATTAACAATTAAATTTAAGTTATTGTATGAAAGATTGCTAATTGACCATCACTGCCCAAACCTGATCTAGAGAGTGTCTGTCCTCTGTAGCTCACCCACTCGCGAAGACAATTTTCTTGAGGTTTGTTGTTTATACGCTCCAGGAAATTGGTCCATTCATCTAGTTTACAGGCATTGCTAACTCAATTCACGTTTTTCCAATTAGGAAACAGTTATACAGTAATGGATAAAGAACTCACCTGGATAAATCGTCTTCAGGTAAAACAGAATTGATACCCCATCCTCATTTTCTTTCTTAAGTTCTTCAATAGAGTAAAGAACTTCTTCTTTGTAATGTGGCGTCAAAACACTGAGACAATAAATTGCAAGAATAAATTTTTGTTAGTGTTCCAAGAAGGAAGTTTACAGCCATATCTTTTCCAACTACCGGCTTATAGCATCTAGGTATTATTTTGTAAAGAATCTTTTTTTGATAAGTAGGTAGGCCTCGTTAAAAACGCCCTTCATGATTAATGGAGCACAACGTACTCCTTAATCAGCAGAAGGAGAAAAAGAGTGCCTTAATTCATTAAAATCCGAAAGGTACATATTGTTTAAAAACAAAAAACACCCTTTACAATAATCAACCCAAATCCTAACAAAAGCCTAAAAGAAAGCTGTGTAACTAGCCAATACCAACTTTAGCTAAACTATCAGCCTTAACATTGGCTGATCTA
The DNA here is from genome assembly GCF_006381635.1 of Hibiscus syriacus. Taxonomy (NCBI): domain Eukaryota; kingdom Viridiplantae; phylum Streptophyta; class Magnoliopsida; order Malvales; family Malvaceae; genus Hibiscus; species Hibiscus syriacus. The sequence continues at coordinate 579,861 of NW_024063379.1, read as the reverse complement.
GGAACCCATCTAATAATACCATTAAGATCTCTTAACAAGATAACAATGTCTTTCACAAAGGCTCTGTAAACAAAAGGACAACAATCATAATTTTTAACCCACTCCACTGCTAGTTTACTGTCTGATTCAACAATTAAGCGTTCTTTAAACCTCTGATGAATAAAAGCGAAGAAAGATAAGCCCTTCTTTATTGGCATAATCTCAATCAACAGAGGTGGACCTGGACCAGTTGCCTCTCGGAAAGAACCCATCACCGAGCCATCCTCAACTCTTAGAATGCCCTCAACACCACTTTTCCTCCAATCTCCATTCACTGCTGCATCGACGTTCAATTTTATAAATCCCTTTGGAGGAGGAGACCAAGACACATTTTTGATGATCGAAAGCCTTGAATTAGAACAACAGTCCCCAATAGTTGGATCAGAAATGAGAGAGTTCTTTAAAATAGCCACATTATCTAATTTAGCTAAGAACCAAGTAGCCAACCTACATCTTGCCATAAAAATAACTCCATCTGATCAACCCTTCCCCCATCGAACACAATGTCATTCCTAGTTTTCCAAATCGTCCATATAACCACTCCCGGAATAAAGGACCAAATTTTAGAATTTAGGACCATTTCTTCCCAAGCTACCATAAAACTTTGAGCATTATCCTGCAGAACCGAACACACTCCCCAAATTTTCAGAAATTTTTTCCAAAGATTCCATGCCACAGTGCAATTGAAAAATAAATGTGCTGAAGATTCAACCTACTCTTTACAAAATGGGCATGCAACATCAACAATAACTGAAACTCCTCTCCTTTGTAATTCTTGCTTTACTGCCAGTCTATTATACATCACCTGCCACATAAAGACCTCCACTCTAGGAGGCACTAAACCTCTCCAAATATATTTCATCCAAAAGGATTCTGTTGTCGAAACAGGATAACACGACTTCACACTAGACTTGACAGAATAGATACCTTCCCCATTCCCTTTCCAAACCAACCCATCTAACAAATCATGGGAAAGAGTGATATTGTGAATTATCACCATAAGATCAGAAAACTATTCGAGCTCCCAGTCACTTAGATTTCTTCTCAATTGAACATGCCAAGACCAAACTGATGACCGAAACTCTCCAAACTCATTAAGCTTCCCATACCTATTTAAAGATAGAACAAACAGTCTCGGGAAAACTACTTTAAGAGGGAAATCAATCGCCCAACTACCAAACCAAAAACTAATGCTCTCTCCATTGCCCACCCGTACTTTAAACATACTTCGAAACTTAGCTCCAAACTGATCCTCTTTGAAATGATTTTGAACTACCGATTTCCAAATCCAAGAAGCATGTGCAGGAAGTTTATCCTTGAACAACAAAGATCTAACGTCCAGATTGTACTTACAGCAGATAACCTTCTTCCACACAGACTCTTTATCATTAGCAAACCTCCACGACCATTTTCCTAGGAGAGCTCTATTCATATAATTAAGTTCGAAAACACCAAGACCCCCAACACTTTTGCCAGAGCACACTGTCGACCATTTAATCCAGTGAATTTTCTTTACCTCTACCCCTCCTCCCCATAGAAATCTGACCATGATGGAATTAAGTTTAACAATCACCGAAGAGGTAATTTTAAACAAGGACATGAAATAGGTGGGTAAAGAGCACAAAACAACCTTCAATAAGACCACTCTCCCTGCCATTGACAGAGTCTTCGCCTTCTATCCTGCTAACTTTTTATAAAACTTCTGCACAACCGGATCCCACATCTATATAGAATTTATCTTAACACCAAGCGGCAGTCCCAAATATTCCGAAGGGAAATGGCCGACTGAACATCCAATTGCATTAGCCCACTGCAATACTTCTTCCTCACTGATATTTATACCAAATAGTTTACTTTTAGTAAGATTCAGTTTGAGGCCTGACATTACTTCGAAAACCCGTAGAACCCTCTTAACATTAAGAATTTATGTCTTCGATGCAGAGCAAAAAATTATTATATCATCTGCGAATTGCAGATGAGATAAATTCTAAGAAGCCTCATCTTTGCTAACAACCAGACTATAAAACAGACCCTCAGTTACTGCCTTTGACAACAATAAGTTAAGCAACTCTCCAACGAAATTAAACAACAACGGAGACAATGGGCACCCCTATCTAAGTCCTCTCGCCATACCAAATTCATCCATAAGTACTCCATTAACTAATACAGACACCGAGGCTGTTCTAACACATTTCCTAATCCAGCAGCACCACTTCGATCTGAACCCTATTTTAGTCATGACTTTAAATAGAATATACCAATCAATCGTATCGTAAGGCTTCTTAAAGTCTACCTTAAACACAACCCTTTAATTCTTTCTTCTTCCACAAGTCAATTCATTCATTCGCAATAAAAGAACAATCCAAAATTTGTCTACCCGGAATGAAAGCATATTGTGAATCACTAATAATATCATCAATGCAACCTCTTAACCTTCTCGAAAGACACTTGGACAGAATTTTATACACCCCTCCTACTAGACTAATAGGTCTGAAATCATCAAGCCCCCCAATATTAGAACCCTTTGGAATGAGAGTAATGAAAGAATGATTAATGCCATTCTCCCAATCTTTTTCCAAGTAAAAATTATGGAAAATTTTCAGAATATCACCTTTCAAAGAGGGCCAAAATTTCTTTAAAAAACCCATATTCAACCCATCTGGGCCAGGAGCTTTGTTGCTATTACACGAGTTTATGGTTTCCCAAATCTCATCTTCCGTAAACTCCTTCTCTAGCATAAGACTCTGCTCCATAGAAATTCTTGAAAAATTCAACTTTATATCCTCCACTTCCAAAGTTGAACTACAATTGTAAGCTTTGTAAAAATGCTCTCTAACAGCTGACTTGATAAGGACGGGATCTTTGATAATTTCACCTTCAACATTAATAGCATTCAAAGAATTCCTCCTCCTCCTAATGGTGGCACATGTGTAAAACAATTTAGAATTTCGATCTCCATCTTTAACCCACATCTCTCTTGACTTTTGGAACCATATTTGTTCCTCAATTCTGTATAGTCTCCAAAGCTCATTCCTCAAAAACCTCAACTCTGCTGGACTACCATAGTCTATGGAATTTTGGTTTTGCTTAAACTTATTTTCCAGTTGGTGAATTTTGTCTTCTAGAGCAGAGATATCATCACGTGGAAACTGTTTCCTATCCCCAGACCATCTCTTAATAGAAACCTTTGTATTCTTAAGAATACTCAAAAGACCAACTTTTTTCTTGTCCATCCTGAACTTCTTTATGGACTCTGTAATCTTCTCCTCAAACTCTTCCTCAGACATTAGATAGTTCAACAGCCTAAAAGGTATTTTCCCCCAATTGTCTACCCCACTCTCCATAATTATTGCATTATGATCAGAGATAGATTTAGGTAATAACAACTGAGTGATACTAGAAAAAACTGCAGAGAAACTAACATTAACCAGAAACCTGTCAAGTCTGACAACAGTGGGATAATACCGGTTGCTGCTCCATGTAAAATTCCCCCCAATTAAAGGTAGATCAATTAACCCCGTTTGCTGAATAAAAAGACTGGAGATTTCCATAGAATTCCTGTTCTGAGTAAGACCCTCCTTTTCTTCTTCTATTAAATAGGCATTGAAGTCCCCTCACACACAAAAAGGAATGTTGAACCCATTTAAAAACAGTCCCAGTTCTTCAAAAAAAAACCCAGCCTTTTCTTCTTCCACAGATTGACCATAGACATTTATGAAACCACATCTAAGTTGATTGGATTTGAACTTCCCGAAAACAACAATAAACCTGCTGTGAACATACTGATATCCTTTCTCAAAAAAACTATCATTCCAACAACTTAAAATACCCCCTGAAGAACCTGTTGCTGGTGACTCAACGACCCCTTGCAACTTATTCAACCCACTTCTCCTTAAGAAAGATTTTGGTAAAATCTCAAGTTTTGTTTCTTGTAAAAAATAGAAACGTTGGTTTTTTCTCAGAAACTATTTTTTGAACTGCTCTCTGTTTTTTTTTTTTGCCCAGCCCCCTAACATTCTAAGACAACATACATAACTTTGGCATCATATTTCTATTTGATAATACCAAACCCAATCCCAGGAATAACCCACGAACTCAGGAAGCCCCACTCAAGCCTTTCTCCAAATCAATAATTTTTTGCAGAAAAGTATTTCTCCCTTACTTAAAAGATATACCCAAAATCTTGATGTTCTCTCATGTAGCCATAGCTTCTTCCAACAGAAAAAAAAGGCTGATGCGGACAATGTAGAAACAGCAGCATGATCTAATGCATCCCTAATGAGGGATCTTTTAAAACTCCTCCCCCTTATACCATTTCTGTCCCCTTCTGTAAAATCAGCAGCCTCCAAAAAATCAGAATGATATCCTCTTGGAATTAAATCCCTATCCAACTTAATACTACTCTCCCCTCCTGATACATCCAACCATATATTCCTTTTCTTGGATCTACTATAAACTCTCTTATGACTTTTAATAAACTTTCTTCCAACCGGGGCACTTTTCATGGATAAAGAACTTTCAGAACGAGTATGAGAACCAATTCTTATCGTTAACAACTTTAAATCTGCATCAGACCCTTGCTCCTCTCTAATTGGGCCTGTGAGCTTCTAATTCCTTCCTCCTTATTTCTAATGCCCAGCAAATTCTCCCTTTTTACTACTCCCCAGTCTTGGAAAAACTGTCACTCCTTCATTAATGCCTTTCCCTTCCAAGCTTTTTATTGGAAACTGTAATTCTCTACCTGCTACACCAAACCCAGCAGACGCTCCCTGATCAATCCAAATATCAACTTTTTGACGAGCTTCCTCAACTAGTCGAACTGGCCCTGGCATGTCAGAAAATTGTGTGTTGTCATCTTCCTCCTCTGTGATGTGATTGACTTTGCATTTTTCATCGGAAAATTTTTCCAGCGAATTACCAAGAAAAAATATGAAACATGTGAAGTAGATCCCAGCTTAGAAGTCACATTGAATGATCTTCCATATGATCCTAAAGTAAACACTTCAGGGGCGTCAAACATACTTGCTACCCTAAGCAAAATTTTTACCATCGTGAGATCTTCCCTAATTTTATTCGAATGATATATACCCTCCATTGAGCCGCCTCTTCCTGCTAACTTCTCCAGAAAATTCTCTTGCCAACATAGTAGAGGAACACCATACAACTCAACCAGACAATAAGCCATTGGCACTCCACCTTCATTCAACATAGGTGCCAGCTGGTCGAACCAGAACCATAATTCCTCACTTTTACTTACCCATGCCTCCTTCATCAATTCCTCAGATTTGAAAGTAACAACACAAGCATTCCATATATACCCCCAGCTCGCAATATGAATTTCAAAACCTTTATTTGCCAACGCTCTTTGGACTAATTCCATATCGAAACTAAGTTTAACAATATCCGTGAGAGATCTTTTCACCCAGTTTGAACTTTGAGTGGGGCATTTCCCAAATATTCTTCTTCCCCCTCCCCTTGTCAAAACTATCATCTCTAATTCCCATTTGCTCCGAATGACACTTCTGCGTGCTACTCGACAACAAGACATCTTTGTATGATCTATCGTCTCTTATACTTCTCGGAATCTCGGTCTCATCAAGTGGCTTAAATTTCCCTTCTGTGACCTTTCCTTGAGAAACAGTTAATGACCGAGATGTACCAGCAACCCTTGGACTATTTTTCTGATATTTTACGACTCCAACAAAAACTTTCCTCCCATCTATCCACAACTCATTCACGTTTTCAACTGCCTTCCACATTCATGACTCATTACTAAACTGAATAAAGGCGAACGTGGAAGATTTATACTTTGGTTTGTTCATCACATTTGGAATGAAGACTCACTCCACATGACCCTGGTCAAGAAAAAGATTCCTTAACTGATATGATCGCCAATAGCAAAGACCCGGAGATGTACCCAAGTGGCCCCATCACACGAGCAAGGGCTAAGGAGTTTCAAGCATCCATGGAGAGTATGTTCACATCAGATTTGGAACGTGATGAAGAAGGAATAATAAGGGAGGAACACTTTACTTTGCTTATGCATGAATTTGCATGAGAATTTAAAGTTTGCATAACATTCATTGCATTTAATAAGTGTGATGTTCATTCAAGCATGTATTGTATTTAAATCATCTAGTTCATTCATTAAATTAGTTCATTTATTAGATTAAATCTTAATTGTTTCATGCATGTTTTCAATTAAATATTGAATAAAGTTCACCTTTATGTCTAGGTGCATGAAAGAAGTTGAATGGTTTCATCATATGCAAGAATGTTAGTCAGAATGTCTTCCAATTCTGGATGCGATACAGATGTGTTTGGTTCTAGAAATCAATTTGAAATTATTCCTCTATCTCTTAGCTTTTCAACGCCTTTTGAATCACCTTAATCCGATATCGGGAGCTTGAGATATGATCGATTTATTGAAGACAGAGCAGGCTGGAATTGTTACGGAAATTTTATGCATTGATAATTTGGATGAGTTTGAGACAAGGGAGAGTCTTTTCAACTTCTACCAAGTGACAAGCCATTGAAGGACTCTTAATTCACCTATTAAAGGCATTCAAAGCTGATTATTATCATCTAATTTCAAGGGCTGTTCATAATCTTCAAGGGAGCATGCAATGAAGGGTGATTTAATTCACTTATCAAGACAATTTTCAGCATGGAATAGCAAGAGTCTTCCTCCCCTTGGACGAAATTAAGGCCAAATTCAGCTTCAAATTGTCTATATTCATCCCAAAATGATCTAGAATATTCATCCAACTTTTAAGATAAGAAGACAAAGCATTCAAGTGCATTTTATTGCTAAATTGATGAGAATGTTTTCATCTTTTGAGTCTTTTCATATGCTTCTTAGAAATACTATAAATAGGCACCTTTGGGATCATTTGTAGACACATTTTGAGTATATAAAACATCTTTGAGAGGTTTCTTTCATTCTTGCTCTCTTGTAGAACTTTATCGGCTTCAAGATAGTCTTGTAGTCTTCATCCATTTCCTTTTGTTATAGCATTGGTTCCTAGCTCATATATAGCTAGTGGGTCACGTTCCATACCCTACCATTTCGATTCCATTTTTTATATTGTTGGTTCTTAGCTCCAAATAGCTAACGGGTCACAATTCACTTTAACCTTACAACACTTACCAGGACAACAACATTTTCCACGACAACACCATTCATACTTCACCATCTATTTTCATTATCATTAAACCACAACAACCATCGCTCTTCCATCACCTTCAAACAACTTTCTCATTTTTTTCATTTCATCATTTTAATTATTATTTCATATCATTTTCCTTCTTATGTTTATATTTATACAATTTTAGAGTTCAAGCTATCATTACGGGGTTTCTTACTAGAATCACGATCGGACATTCTCATATATGACTCGAAAAAAATAATTGAGATCATATCATTTGGTATTAGAGCTAGTCGATTCAGTAAGCGTATCATTTTTCTCTCTTCCGGGTTAGTAAAAAAATAAAAAAATATAAAAAAAACTAAAGAAAGAAAAAAAGTTTAAAGAGGGGGGGAGTAATTCTTTTCATCTTTAAAGAAAAAAAAATATTTACTTCATCTTTACATTCAATTATTCAATTTTTACCTTTAGTTACCATCTCTTTTCCTTGTAGCCAATTTAATTTCACTATCATTACTACCAAACCATAATTGTTTCAGCCGAAGTCCACTAGACCTTGTAAGCCTTGAGGAAGTTCCCAAAAGGACTTGAAATCAAAGCACGATTGGTAAAAGGCAAGAGTGATCATTAAGGGTAAAAGCCATCTCGAGTGAAACCCGAGTGGGAGTGACTTTTCTTGGAGTGTTTGGTGAGGTTTTTTTGTTGTGTGAGGTTATTTTTTTTATTACTAATTATGTCTCATCATTTAGGAGACAATTCTCAAGTTATAGGTACCGTTGAACCAAACCTACAAATGCAAGCCGTGGTGCGTGAATTGACTAGGATTTTGAGGGAAGAGTTGGAACCTCTCCATGAACGTATTGACCGTATTGAAGAAGAGCATACGCAAGGATTTCAAGAGCAAGAAGATGTCAATCAAGGAGGAAATGAAGAAGTTGAAAGACCAGAAGAAGATCGTGCATCACAACAAAGAATGGGAAATCGAGGTATAAGGCCTCAAAGGTTTCGTCCATTAATGGATGATAATCTTGTTAATATCAAGATTTCCATTCCACCATTCCAAGGCAAGACGGATCCCGAGGCTTACCTAGCATGGGAAAAGAAGGTAGAGTACATCTTTGGGTGCCATGATTATTCCGAACTCAAGAAGATAAAACTCGCTGCCCTTGAGTTTATGGATTATGCACTAATATGGTGGGATCAATTGACATCAAGTAGGACACGCAATGGAGAACATCCTATCACTACATGGGATGAAATGAAAGCAGTGATGCGAAGGAGATTCATTCCAACCCACTACCATCGGGAGCTATTCAACAGTCTTCAAAACCTTTCACAAGGTAACCGAAGTGTTGAAGATTATCACAAAGTAATGGAGGTGGCCATGATTCGAGCTAACATCGATGAGGATCGAGAAGCCACAATGGCAAGATTCATAGTGGGACTTAATTCGGACATTGCGAACGTGGTTGAGTTACAACATTATGTGGAAATAGAAGACATGGTGCATATGGCCATAAAGGTGGAAAAGTAACTCAAAAGGAAGGGTGCCACACGATCTTATGGGAGTGCAACTTCAAAATGGGGGCAAAGTTCATACAAGAAGACTCATCCATTCTTATCCCACGAAAGAGGATGACCACCCAAAGGAAGTAAGCCCATTACCGAAACCATCAAGGGTAAGATTGCCGCCACTCCAAATCGTTCCCGTGACATACAATGTTTTAAATGTTTGGGGCGTGGACACTTTGCAAGCCAATGTCCAAATCGCAACACCATGCTTCTTCGAGATGATAGAGAAGTTGAATCGAAATAAGAAGAGGATGAGAATGAAAATGCTACCATTGATGACGAAGAATTAGAGCATGCCGTGGAAGGAGAGGTTCTTATTGTCAAAAGGAGCCTAAACGTGCAATCCAATGGAGGAGATGAACAACATGAAAATATCTTCCATACTCGTTGCCACGTTGGAGGAAAGGTATGCTTTGTTATTATTGATGGAGGTAGTTGCACTAATGTTGCTAGTACCTTAATGGTAGATACACTTGGCTTGGCAACAACAAAGCATCCACAACCTTATAAACTACAATGGCTCAACGATAGAGGAGAACTCAAGGTGACCAAGCAAGTTCGAATTGTTTTCTCCATAGGGAAGTACAAAGATGATGTGTTATGTGATGTCGTACCAATGCACGCAAGCCATTTACTACTTATAAGGCCTTGGCAATTTGATAGGAGAGTGATCCATGATGGTTATACCAACCGGTATACATTCACCCATGAGGCAAGGAAAATCACTTTAGCTCCACTTTCACCAAAGCAAATACATGTAACCAAATTCAATTGAGAGGAAAATTTGAAAAAGCCAAAGAGAGAGAGACCAAAATGGAGGTAAAACCAAAAGAGTGTGATAAAAATTAGGGAAGGAAAATTATCATTCTTTCTAAAGAGAGAGAGTTGAAAAGTTGTTTAATGACGGCAAAGGAAGAACTTGTGCTCATGTACAAGGAAAAATTTTTGAACACTAACTACCTTGATCAAAATTTGCCTGCTTTTGTTGTGTCTTTATTGCAGGAGTTTGATGACCTATTTCCGGAAGAAATACCAAGTGGGTTGCCACCTATTCGTGGCGTAGAACATCAAATAGACTTTTTTCCTGGTGCCGTCATTCCAAACTGACCAGCATACCGAAGCAACCCCGAAGAAACTAAGGAATTGCAAAGGCAAGTATCTGAGTTGATGGCAAAAGGCTACATGAGGGAAAGCCTTAGCCCATGTGCCGTGCCGGTTCTACTTGTGCCAAAGAATGATGAAACTTGGCGCATGTGTGTGGATTGTCGAGCGGTAAACAAAATTACGATAAAGTATCGTCACCCTATTCCTCGCTTAGATGACATGTTAGATGAGCTTAGCGGTTCTAACCTCTTTTCCAAGATTGATCTTAAGAGTGGTTACCACCAAATACGAATGCGAGAAAGTGATGAGTGGAAAACAACATTCAAAACGAAGCAAGTTCTTTATGAATGGCTGGTTATGCCTTTTGGCTTAACTAATGCACCAAGCACATTTATGAGGTTAATGAATCATGTTCTTAGGCCATTCTTGGGTAAGTTTTGTTTGGTTTATTTTGACGACATTATAATATATAGTAAAACCATGGACGAACATATTCAACATTTGAGGTCAGTTTTATTTGTTTTGAGGAAGGAAAAATTGTTTGCTAATTTAAAAAAATGTGCATTTTGTGCTGATAGGGTTATTTTCCTAGGTTTTGTTGTGAGTTCTGAAGGTTTGCAGGTTGACAAAGAGAAGGTTAAAGTCATTGAAGAGTGGCCACGACCTACAAGCATTTCTCAAGTTAGAAGCTTCCATGGACTTGCAAGTTTTTATTGGAGATTCGTCCCAAACTTCAACACCATAGCCGCCCCACTAACAAGTGTTATTAAGAAGAATTATAAATTCTTTTATGGGTAAGATCAAGAGAAGTCCTTTAATATAATTAAAGATTGTTTAATACATGCCCCTTTACTTGCTCTACCTGATTTTAATTTAACTTTTGAAATTGAATGTGATGCATCAGGTGTAGGAATTGGAGCAGTCTTGTCTCAAGGTGGATGTATTATAGCCTATTTTAGTGAGAAATTAAGTGGAGCTATGCTTAATTATCCTACCTACGACAAAGAGATGTTTGCTCTTGTGAGGGAAATGGAAACATGGCAACACTACCTTTGGCCTAAGGAGTTTCTCATTCACACCGATCATGAGGCGTTGAAACATATTCGGGGGCAACATAAACTCAACAAAAGGCATGCCAAATGGGTAGAGTTTCTTGAAACGTTTCCATATGTTATCAAGTACAAGAAAGGTAAGGAGAATATAGTTGCCGATACATTGTCCCGAAGGTATGTTCTTTTAAACACTTTGGAATCTAAGTTGTTGGGTTTTACTTTTATTAAAGACTTATATGTTTCTAACTCTAATTTTGGGGAAATTTACAAAGGTTGTGAGAAAGGAACGATTGATAAATACTTTAAGCATGATGGTTTTCTATTCAAGGAAGGGAGGCTATGCGTCCCTCAAGGTTCCATGCGATAATTGCTCACTAGGGAAGCCCATGGAGGAGGATTAATAGGACATTTTGGGATTGCAAAGACTTTGGCTATACTTCAAGAACATCTATATTGGCCCAAAATGAAACGAGATGTGGAAAGGTTATGTGAGCGTTGCATTACTTGCAAGAAGGCCAAATCTAAAGTCATGCCACATGGACTTTACACACCACTACCCATACCGGAAGCACCATGGATGGATATTTCAATGGATTTTGTGCTAGGGCTTCTACGCACAAAGAACAACAAAGACTCCATCTTTTTAGTTGTTGATAGATTTTCCAAAATGGCTCATTTTATTCCCTGTGACAAAACTAATGATGCCTCACATATTGCTACTTTGTTTTTCAGGGAAAATTTAAGGCTACATGGTATACCAAGACTATTGTGTCTGATCGGGATGTGAAGTTCTTAAGCCACTTGTGGAGAGCCCTATGGAGTAAGATTGGTACTAAGCTACTATTCTCCACCACTTGCCACCCTCAAACGGATGGTCAAACTGAAGTGGTGAATCGAGTACTTTCCATGTTACTTCGATCTATCATTCGGAAGAATTTGAGAACATGGGAGGAGAGTTTACCACATGTGGAGTTTGCATACAACCATTCAATCCATACTACTACGGGGCGTAAGCCTTTCGAAGTAGTGTATGGGTTCAATCCATTAACACCGATAGACTTGTTACCATTACCTGTTGATCAAATTGTGAATAAAGATGGACTTAACAAAGTTGAGTTTGTTAAGAAGCTTCATCAACAAGCAAGGGAGAACATTAAAAAGCGAACTAAGCAATATGAGCAGCAAGCAAATAAGGGTCGTAAGCGAATTACTTTTGAGCCAGGGGATTGGGTGTGGCTGCATATAAGGAAAGAAAGGTTTCCGGCACAACGAAAGTCCAAATTAATGCCTCGGGGAGATGGACCATTCCAAATAGTCAAGAAGATCAATGACAACGCCTATCAATTAGATCTTCCAGGTGAGTTTAATGTCAGTGCAACCTTCAACGTTGCTGACTTGTCTCCTTATGATATAGGTGATGATTTGGGGACAAATCGCCTTAAAGAGGGAGGGACTAATATGATCGCCAATAGCAAAGACTCGGAGAAGTACCCAAGTGGCCCCATCAAACGAGCAAGGGCTAAGGAGTTTCAAGCAGCCATGGAGAGTATGTTCACATCATGTTTGGAACGTGATGAAGAAGGAATAATAAGGGAGGAACACTTTACTTTGCTTATGCATGAATTTGCATGAGAATTTAAAGTTTGCATAACATTCATAGCATTTAATAAGTGTGATGTTCATTCAAGCATGTATTGCATTTAAATAATCTAGTTCATTCATCAAATTAGTTCATTTATTAGATTATATTTTAATTGTTTCATGTATGTTTTTAATTAAATATTGAATAAAGTTCACCTTTGTGTCTAGGTGCATGAGAGAAGTTGAATGGTTTCATCATATGCAAGAATGTTAGCAAGAATGTTAGTAAGAATGTCTTCCAATTCTGGATGTGATACAGATGTGTTTGGTTCTAGAAATCAATTTGAAATTATTCCTCTATCTCTTAGCTTTTCAAAGCCTTTTGAATCACCTTATTTCAATATCGGAAGCTTGAGATATGATCGATTTATTGAAGACAGTGCAGGCTGGAATTGTTACGGGAATTTTATGCATGGATGATTTGGATGAGTTTGAGACAAGGGAGTCTTTTCAACTTCAGCCAAGTGACAAGCCAAGTGACAAACCATTAAAGGCATTCAAAGCTGATTATTATCATCTAAGTTCAAGGGCTGTTCATATTCTTCAAGGGAGCATGCAATGAAGGGTGATTTAATTCACTTATCAAGACAATTTTCAGCATGGAATAGCAAGAGTCTTCCTCTCCTTGAACGAAATTAAGGCCAAATTCAGCTTCAAATTGTCTAGATTCATCCCAAAATGATCTAGAATATTCATCCAACTTTGAAGATAAGAAGACAAAGTATTCAAGTGCATTTTATTGCTAAATTGATGAGATTGTTTTCATCTTTTGAGTCTTTTCATATGCTTCTTAGAAATACTATAAATAGGCACATTTGGGATCATTTGTAGACACATTTTGAATATATAAAACATCTTTGAGAGGTTTCTTTCATTCTTGTTCTCTTGTAGAACTTTATTGGCTTCAAGATAGTCTTGCAGTCTTCATCCATTTCCTTTTGTTATAGCGTTGGTTCCTAGCTCATATATAGCTAGTGGGTCACGTTCCATACCCTACCATTTCGATTCCATTTTTTTATATTGTTGGTTCTTAACTCCAAATAGCTAACGGGTCACAATCCTCTTTAACCTTACAACACTTACCACGACAACAACATTTGCCACGACAACACCATTCATACTTCACCATCTATTTTCATTATCATTAAACCACAACAACTATCACTCTTCCATCACCTTCAAACAACTTCCTCATTCTTTTCATTCCATCATTTCAATTATTATTTCATGTCATTTTCCTTCTTATGTTTATATTTATACAATTTCAGAGTTCAAGCTATCATTACGAGATTTCTTACTAGAATCACGATCGGGCATTCTCATATATGACTCGAAACAAATAATCGAGATCATATCATTAACTCTCTTCTAGATACTCTCTTGCTAAGATTGTCAACGAAAACAGTCCAACTCTCGTCGGAGGAAAACTGACCTTTTCCACTTTCTCTCTCCTCTTTTCTGACTCTCTCACTCATGACTCTTTACTTGTACCTTGAGCTTTTTACTTTTTGTAAAGAATTACCCTGGAGAACTCAACCAATCATGAAGCAAGAATTGTAGACTAACTTTTTAATAGATCAAAGTAACTACTAGTGGAGACCAACCACAGCTAGCTTCTAATATAACATCTCAAAATTGCCTATAGTTACTAACTTGAAGGAACGCATGTTACTGACTTTTGATGCACTTCGCATATTCATAAATAAGGAATTTGCAAAAAAAGTGATTCGACGACGGGCCTCTGAATTCTGAGGCACATCAGTGGCAGATTCCTTGACAGTCAAAAGCAAATGAAGCCTATTGACCTGGAGAAAATTTTAGAACTTGATAAGAAATATATATCTATTTGACGTGTTAAAATGGTATTTTAAAAAACTGTATTTCAGTACCTTTTCACTCCAGTATTCGCTTTTGACATCACTAGTATTTATCTTTCTAAAGCTCTGCTTTTTATAGTACTTGTTAGTGATTTGGTTGTTTTTCAGATCTCCTTCGAGAGAAGATTTATCATCAATCATCACAACATCAAGTATTATAATCTCCATGATATCCTGAAGAGCAATGGTGATTTGATTCTTGAATGCTTTATCATCCCGTTGTTCAGCCATCTGTCACATAAAAACTCAAGAAACAGATTCTTAATACATACAACCAAGAGCAAGCGAAGGGGAAAAAATTACAGAAGGGTAACACCAGCAAAACAGAATGAGCTCAATTATTACCAAGATCTCTAGGAGCTTCTCCAACTTTACAGCCAGCAAAGGCATGGCACACACGTTGAAGTTTTTCAAAAACACCTTTTTATCTAAACTTTCATTGGTAGCACCGTAGACATCCTCTACAATCCTATCCCAGAAGAAGAAAATAGGAAAACAATCACAGACCAGTTGGCATTATGTCCAAAGTTCGAGCAGATAGTACAAATGCTTATTACTTCTTGTCATCTTCATCTTCTAGAAGGAAACATACAATATGCTTGAGTTTGTAATAAAAGTCTCGTATGGCTGCATAAGTATATTTATCTCTCCCAATAATTTTTCTTAGCTCAGCATCATCCTTCCCCTTGAACTCTTTTGCCATGTTTAATGCAGCAGGAATCTGTCGTCTGTAGACAGAAAAAAAACATGTAAATCTAAGACTTTACAATTGCATTACATCTAATGTTCAACAAGAGTAACACTCAAGAATACTTACTTTACTGGCTAACAAGAAGAGTGGCCACTGAACCTTAGACTCATCAATTGGAAAAGAGGGTAAAAGCAGCAAATTTCTGTCCCTGGAGGGGAGAGGCAAACAGAGTGATATTAAAAAGTTTGCATGCACACGTGTCTTACATTATGAAATCTACAGGAAAAAGAGGCTCTAACCTATTGCTAATCAGATCCTCCATTCGCATGGAACATATAAACTCATTCCACATCTGAGAAAATTTTGCCATGTTCTTTGGTTCTTTCGTAGTGCGCTGGGAAATTAATAGTAAATATGTTTAGCCCAAAGAAAAAAGGGTAAGGTTGAAGGTCGTGAAAATATAAATTGATGAAGATCACGCTGCACACGTCTCCTACATTTGCCTTGAATGTGAACAAAGTAACATAACTCACAAAATTTAAGACTCGTTGTGCAGACAAGTTAGAATAGCACTACCCAGTTTTTTGCCTTTGCATCAGGGCCTGATGGTAGCACAAAACAGCGGTCAAAAGCTGAAGGCATAGATTCAAATCTGGACTGCAGCATCCCAATTGTTCGAATCTGTGTAAAGACTGGAAGAAATGATAAAATAAACTTCAGTTTCTATAACTTTATCAATTTATCATTAGCAGATTTTCCAGAACAGTGTACTAATGAAGTGGCCTAATACCTCACCCAAGTGTCTGAAAGCTCCTAGAGC
The DNA here is from genome assembly GCF_006381635.1 of Hibiscus syriacus. Classification (NCBI taxonomy): domain Eukaryota; kingdom Viridiplantae; phylum Streptophyta; class Magnoliopsida; order Malvales; family Malvaceae; genus Hibiscus; species Hibiscus syriacus. The sequence continues at coordinate 563,917 of NW_024063379.1, read as the reverse complement.
TCCGCCTAAAAGAGTAGAAAAGATGGCGTACCATATTTGAACATCCATGAAATAAACCTTCCAGAGAAATGCACTCTTAGATAATAGTACAGTTACATGGTAGAAGTAAGAATTAAGCCTATGGTATACGATTTGTAAAACCGAAGTTATTAAAAGCTTACTTGCTAGGACAACTGGAGCCCATATTGCAATAATGACTCCCATATTGTGCCTTTACTATATAAGATAAGAGACTATGAATTAGTATAACTAAAAAGATTTTAGAGCCATCACACGGTGAAAAAATAAATAAATAACACAATAAGAAAGAATATTATATTACCATTTGGAACAAACTTATACAACAGGTAGTCATTTACATCTATCTTCATGATTACCTTTGTTGGTCGAACAAGTGGCAATATCTATTGATACCAAAAAAACAGGTTGTCAACAACTATAACTTCAAATAATTTAAATAATTTGATGGAAATGTCTGCAAGATCAATACTTTGCATATTGGAGCAAATGAATATGTTCACACTAATTGAAAATTCTAGTTATCTTAGAAATAAGCTATGTATTTCCGCAAATGCAAGAACTGGAGAAAGAAAAATTATCTCCAATTTCAAAAAATACAGCATGCTTAACATATTTATCTTATGTATATCATGTCAAATAAGAAGACAGTTCGACATGTAATTGAAACTGAGGACAAAATCTTATGCAAGCAGCAAAAAAAATCCACAAGAAAGGGTCAAAGCAATGCCTTTAAAACCTTCAAAATTGGTCAAACTTCTCAGTATACAATAGATTGGTTCCAAAAAGAGATTCATTTCTTGGAACCAAAATATACTTGGAATTGACCTGATAATCCAAAGGAACAACATGATTCCATTCTTAAAACTGAGACATACAAAACAAATAACAAAAAGAATATAAGAACGCATAACTCTTCAAGAACAAGTTAAATAACTTTAAACAAAAGTAGGGAGAAAAAGACAAATAAAACCATAGCATATACCTGGAAGTAAAGAAATGTTATTCACTTAATGCAAGATGTTAAACTTAAAAAACTAGAACAATCTACAGAACTTTAAACATGGCTAGGGAGAAAAAGATAAATAAAACCATACTTTAGAAGTGAAAATGTCCCCACGTGCATGCCTCTTCCAACATAAAGTTTTGGCTGCAGCAACGGAAAATAAAAACATGGATAAATTGAATGATTAAACTAAGAAAATAACCAAGGAATCTGAGAGAAAAAGACTAACAATGACCACACAAAAGAAACAAAAAAGAATGATATTAATGATTAAAAGCAATAATGCTGATATACTAACCTGAGCCCACCACATAATATTAATTACTGGCCAATCTGATATCTCCATCTTTTCCCTCAAAGGTTGAAGCAAGAATAGTATAATACCCAGTACATCAGGTATCATATACAATGCAACGAGATAATTATATAATGATTGATTTTGTGAATCTCCAGTCCATTGGTTAAGGAACTTCAATAGTCCTGTTGGATCCTTCACAGAAGTGGAATATGCTACTGGCAAAACTACTACCCAGATAGATGCCACCACCAATTTCAGAAGGTAGCGTAGTTGTTGGCCAAGTTCGGAGCACCTCCAAGCATGGATACTGAGAATTATGTCCAGAATAGCTGCATGAATTGGAAAAGCCAAAAAATACTTTATAATTAAACTATCAGTACCAAATATGATCCGATTAAAACTATCTTGACAGTGGGATTTGTAATTAAATAGCTATATTAAGACAAAGCTAAAGTCATAAGTGACTAGAAGTTTTCAGTATATAGTTGTCAATTTGACAATTACGAGATGGCCTTCATAAGAAGAGAATATTCAAAAAGAGCACAAGTAGTATCTCGCAGAAAACTGAGAATAGAGTAAGTAATGAAAATGCTCAATATTCTTCTTAAGACATCTTCAAAACTAGATCCAGAATGTGTCCATGCAACAATTATCATGGCCTAAAAAAACTATCATATATGCCATCAATTTCTGGAAAGTTATCAAATACTAAAGCATTAAATTGAAAGGTGAGGTCACCTGCAAAGCCATTATGAAGAAAATCCACATTCGGTCAAAACTTCTATAAAGCTGCCAAAATGTGCGTACTTCAACAAAATTAATTTTGGGCTTCCACTTTCCATTATTGAATTGGTTCCCAGCAAAAAATTGGTTCAGAATCTGTATAGAATATATGGACATGAACTCAAATCCTAATTGAATGAACCATACATAAAGATAAATACATCTCAGATATTGATATATATTGTTAGAATCAACCATGTAGAAGTCTTGTTTGTTTAGAAGTGTTTTATGATAAAGATAAATACATCTCAGATATTGATATATTGTTAGAATCAACCATGTAGAAGTCTTGTTTGTTTAGAAAAAATCTATTAGAAGTGAGCAATTCAATTTATTTAAACTACTGTAATCACCTAAATTCAATAATTAGATTTCTATTTCATCACATCTTTTATTCTTTCCCTCTTCTTCAGTTTATTTCTTTAGATTATAACATGGTATCAGCTTAGGTTTTGTTCCTGATCGGAAAAATTTTCGCCCATTAAACATGAAGGCAAACCCTACAGGTTTAGCCGAGATAACAAACCCCTTCACGCATAAATACGCTATCAACAGTGCTGCTATTACAAAAGTAACATTTGGTTCAACCAAGATTACTAGACCTATCACTCATGCCTCTGATGTTAAAAGTGTTATAGCAGGTGATTTGCAGAATATTCACCTGGCCTAACGTGATTCTTGATTTGCACGTACTATAAAAAGCCTCGTCATACCAGGGAAAAGTGTTGGAAACTTCATTGCAAGCCAACTGACAAACCCACTCGACTATAGTAAAAAATCAATGTGACCATCGAACTTTCAATTGAATCAATCAGACCGGCCAATTATTTAATTGGTTCAATCAAATCACCGACCATTAATTTTTAATAGAGGCGGTGATGTGTTCATTAATAAAATTGACATAATTATATATATTTGGTCCTTAATATTTACATATTCTATCAATTTAGTCACTATTTTAATTCAATTAAATAAATTTAACTATCTAATTAGAACATGACACGTGTCAATATATGATTGAAAAGTTTTATTGATGAAATTTAAATTATTTAATTAAATAATTTTCTATCCAATCATGTGGTGACACATGTCACCACTAATTAAAATGAAAATAAAGGGATCCAACATGATTACAAATAGAATCAAACCCGTGTAAGGGCAAAAGCTATCAAGCGCCCAAACTATTGGGCCAAAGATCCCTAATGATTTAAACTTACAACAATTTGTATTTGACTTAAAAAGTTTGTTAATAATAAACAATTAAACAAATTATTTTTTAAATAAATTATTATTTAAATTAATTGTAAACTATTTTTTTGAATTAAAAATATTCAATTGTTATATAAATTAAAAAAAAAATTTAAAAATTTTCCTTAATTCGAAAATTGACCGAATTAACCTAAATTTGTTTGGTTCGGTTAATAATTTTTAAATAAATTTTGATTCGATTAATGCTTAAAGAAAAAAAATCGGTTAATTTGGTTCGGTTAATAATTTTTAAATAACTTTTTGTTCGATTAATGGTTAAAGAAAAAAATCGGTTAATTCTGTTCAGTTAATCAAACCAAAATTTATTTCAAAATTATTAACCGAACCAAATTAACCATTTTTTAAAAATTATTAACTGAATTAATCGAAGCAAAAATTTGGTTAAATCGGTTTGGTTAATCGAACCAAAATTTATTTGAAAATTATTAATCGAACCGAATTAATTTGAAAATTATTAACCGAACTGAATTAACTGATTTTTTTTAAATTATTAATCGAATTAATCGAAGAAAAAGTTCGGTTAATCGAACCAAAATTTATTTGAAAATTATTAACCAAACCGAATTAATTTGAAAATTATTAACCAAACTGAATTAACCAATTTTTTTTTAAATTATTAACCGAATTAATCGAAGCAAAAATCCGATTTAGTTAATCGAACCAAAATATATTTGAAAATTATTAATCGAACTGAAATAATCGATTTTTTAAAAAATTATTAACAGAATTAATCGAAGTAAAATTCAGTTAATTCAGTTCGGTTAATCGAATCAAAATTTATTTGAAAATTATTAACCGAACCGAATTAATTAAAAAATTATTAACCGAACTGAATTAACTGATTTTTAAATTATTAACCAAATTAATCGAAGTAAAAATTTGGTTAATTCGGTTCGGTTAATCGAACCAAAATTTATTTAAAATTATTAACCGAACCGAATTAACTAAATTATTTTTCTTTAACCATTACTCGAACCGAAATTTATTTGAAAATTATTAACCGAACCGAACAAATTTTAGTTAATTCGATCAGTTTTCTAATTAACCAAAACTTTTTAAAAAAATTTAATTTATATAAAAATTGAATATATTCAAAAAAACATTTTACAATTAATTTAAATAAAAATTTGCTTAAACAAATAATTTGATTATTTTTTTATCATTAACAAACTTTTACATGTCAAATATAAATTGTTGTAAGTTTAAATCATTGGGGATCTTTGGCCCAATGGTTTGAGCACCTAGTAGCTTCTCCCCCTTGGCACAGTTTTGATTCCCCTTGCAAGTATGTTGGATTCCTTTATTTTCATTTCAATTGGGGTGATGACACGTGTTACCACTTGATTGGATAAAAAAATATTTAATTAAATAACTTAAAATTCATAAATAAAACATTCTAATCATATATTGACACATGACTAAATTGATAGAATATATAAATATTAAGGACCAAATATATAATTATGCCAATTTTATTAACGAACACGTCACCACCTCTGTTAAAAATTAACGGCCGGTGGTTTGATTGAATCAATTAAATAATTGGGTGGTCTGATTGATTCAATTGAAAGTTAGGTGGTCATATTGATTTTTGACCATAGTTTAAGGGTCTCCCGTGTAGTTTATTCATAAATATATCTGAACTAATGTCACCTATTCTAGAGAGGAGGATTAGAACCTCATTCAACTATTCTACCTCTTCCTTGGAAAATCATTAAACCTAGTTTAACTAAGGGTTAATTAAGGCTTTTTCCAACTTAAAGTGTTAAATTATGAAAATTAAATAACTTAGGGCTAAACCTGATAGTGGAGTTTCTAATATTAATTCTAATTTATTTTAACCAAATATTGAGTTGAATAATCAAAATGGTCCTTCGGGGAATATTAAAGCGCAAGCCAAATCGAATTATTCCTTAAATTAACTGACTAAAGTGAAATAAACCAAAAGTGGAAACTCTAATTAGCCTAATTAATTGTGTAAAATAAATATCTAATTAAAAATTTTGAGAACTAAAGTGTGAAAAATCTAAATCTAAAGGCTCGATTTAAAACTAAAAAATTAATTCTATACTAAACTACAAAGCATGTAAAACTAAAAGCAAAATAATAATAACAGTAACCAAAACTAACTAAAAGGTGTAACACTCCTAACCCGTACCCGACCCGGATACGAATCTGAGGTGTCACATTGACTTTTTAAAACACATGTAATTAAGAAATAAGAAAAAAATTAAAATTTTTGATCAAGATAAAAAGTATAAACCTTAATTTAAATAAGAAAATCATTTCACATTCACATTTACATAAAACTTGATAATGTACAGAGTTACAAAATATATAAGTTTACAAAATAGATAAGAGCAATTTCAAATTAAACGTATAATACATGCAATCAGTTTACAAAATTAACAAAAACCTACATATAATTTGTCTTGATCTAATATTCACGATATGCTATCCTCGAATACTCAATCTTCTGCTTTCTTCAAACCTACGCGTGAGGAAATCACGTGCTAAGTCGATGACTTAGTGAGGCAAATACTAATAGTGCTAACTTAGTAAATGAAATCTTATTTGTTTTTATCAAAACATTTTACAAAGAACTCTCATTACTTTCCATATCAAAAGTATACTTATGTATATTATTCACTTTATTTCAAATGCCCAATGTATACTACTGAGAACTCTAGGTATTTGAGCACATTGAGGTTGTGCACTAATACTGTCACCACAGCTCGTAATTTTCACCGAAGTGTCACATAATGTCCCGAAGGACCACATAGGATTGCACCGAAGTGTCACATAGGTTTTCACCGAAGTGCCACATATTTGTCCCGAATGACCACATAATTGTCCCGGAGGACCACATAAAACCCTCGACTCTTGGCATACCAACTATACCTCTAATCCTCATACATATACCTTAGGCTATTAATCACATAATTATTTTCACTTATTATTCGAAGTATCTCTTATTCACATAGTCTTTTCACATACTTGTTCAAAGTCACATTTCCAATATCATATAATCATAAAACATAGCTTATATAATATAATTTAAATAAAACATTGCAATGTAACATAAAGGAAATTGTAAAGTTTTAGATCGAAAACAATGAGGTTGGCTTATCGCAAGCCTTCCTCAATTCTATTACAAAACTTTGAAGTTACACTCACCTTTGCCTCACTGAAGTCCTAAGCAATATCCTTAACACTTTGGAATCGGTACTTAATAAGTCGAGGTGACCGGAAGTTGATTATGATCAATCACTACACAAAACAATCAAAATCAATATTGTTCGTCAAATTGCTTATATCCAATCAGAATAACTTATGATAAAAGAAACCCTAACTTTTCCTTCATGCATAGAAGTATCGGTACTACCTCTCCAGTACTGATACTTCCCTTCAAGGGTATCAATACCTCCTTAAGGTACTGACAACTGTCGTTTTCGATGTCAAATAAAAATCCTTCTTCTGGATCAATAAATAAGGAAAAACGTAGTACAGAGAAGTAAGGGTCGAATCCACAGGGATTTAGAAAATTATAAATTTATGTTTGATTTGTTTAAGACAGGCGTGAAAGTAGTGAATGGGGGGTTTTGATAAAAAAATGATTAAGTAATAAAAGAGTTTTAAAAATGGTTAAGGTAAAAAAATGATAAAATAAAGATTGTAAATAGATTTGGTAAAAACAGCCTCAAGCTTCGCTTTGACTCAATTTCCTGTAGATCATTGAATTAGATTTTCCCTTCGGGATTCATGTCGGTTACTTTTTCTACAAGGGATATCCCCGTGACTCTGTTTGTATACCGAATACCCAAGGAAATATTTGATTTCGGCTTCGAAAATTGATCTAATCAACATCAATTTGTCGTAGATTAATTATCGTTTAAGTTCATGGCGACCGACTCGGATTGTTGCTTCTATAACCGTTAATTTCGATCTCAATTCTCTCTTGGTGAAGATATCTTGCCAAGTGTGTTCCTAGGAAGTTGAATGTACTTTCTATAAGGCGAATCTTCCTCCCACACGTTTAAACGCAACAATAATCTAGACCAAAGTCTATCTTTTATTTAGAAAAAAACTATTTTGATTTTGAAAAATAAACGCATAGATTGAGAGAGTTATTCCGAATATATTAAGGGCCTATTTTAATTCTCCCGATGGAATTGAGTCATCGCTTTAGCTCTCGGCTTATGAAAAATTTAGCTAAGCATGCCAAAAGTCATACTTAGCATGTTTAAAAATAAGTTGAAAATAAAAGTAAAAGCGAAAAACTTGAAAAGTAAAATAAAAGAGAAAGCTTTAATAAAACTAGAAAGAATAAGAGAATTGTAATATGAGATGTGTGTTTAGGCTTACCTCAAGAGGATATTTATATCCTCTCAAAGCCTAAGGGTAAACAAAGAAATTAAAATAAAATAATCCTAAAGATAATTGTTTTTTCTAAATTCAAACTTTAAACTAGTCTCCTAATGCAACTCTACTCATCCATCTTCCAGAAGGAGAGATGAGTAGATCTATTAGAAAACCGCTGCTGACTGGACCTTCTAGAAACTGCCACGTTAGACCGCATCGTACCCAGAGTCGTGGCCATGTCTCCAGCCGTGACCAAATAATAAAAAAATGCAGAATGCACCCATTTTATCACTAATTCTGGAAAGTAAGACCCTGCACGAAAATAAGCATAACTCAACCAAATCAGCAACAATAAATCCACAAGATTGAAGAAATAACGAGTAAATATTAACTATTATGAACACTCATCAAATTCCCCCTCACTTTTCTCATGCTTGTCCTCAAGTATGATATAATCAAATCTATCAAAAATTCCATTTACCGTTCTTTGTCAAGTTTTACATCCGAGGAAGCAAGGTAGAAACCACAATAACTATTCAAGTCAAGAAATCAATCAATTGAACATCACCGATTAGAATAAGTCAAGTTCAATTTTAATATCCATCAATTCATTAATCTCAATGCTTATAACTCAACACCTTATCGGGATTCGCTCAAATCACTCAATGTGTTTGGGGTAAAGAAACGCTCAATGTCAGAATCGACACGATATTACCATAGGCCTGCAAGTAAATCAAATCTCCACTACTAATAAAAGATGCATAATTCAAAGGATATTTTATTGGTTGTAACGGGGCTTAGGTTAAGGTTGGGAAAAGGTTGATTAACATGGCTAGAATTCAAGGCAAGAAATTAACAAATAATAAGCTCAACTCCATCAAAACATTAAGCACAACAAGATAAAAAGAAAAACTATCGAACAACAAAATTCTTTTTCGAAATGCATTTTGATTTTTTCTTTTTCACACTTTTGTTGTTTTGTTCTCCATTTTTTCATGTCTTTTTTCTCTCTCTTTTTTTTGAACATCATCTTTTTTTTGTTTTTTGTTTTTTTCTTTTTCTAACTGCAGTTTTTTTCTTTTTTTTCTCGATAGAGCATACAATGGTTAAATTATTCACTTGCCCTAAAAAGGGTAGAAAAGAGGGATAAAATAGGCTTAAAAGTGGTTAACTAGAGGGAAGATGCATAGGTAGACAATTTATTAGGGGGAAACAGAATGGTTAATCCTAATGTACCCAAATCACTTTTAAGCATCATGTTCATGTGTAATCTCGACAGTATTTAACATGCAGGTTCTGGAATACCAATGCCAAATTCGACACACTCAATCCAACAAAAATGAGAGTGAAAATGATATGCTCGTAAAGGCTCAAATCTCACCAAATTGTTTCATGCTTTGATCTTAGCATATTTCAACCAAAAAAATCATGGAATATCACAAAAGTACCAATTTGATCTCAATTAATGCTATCAACTATCAAGAACATCCTAACCTGAACAATCATGTATTCCCAAACAAGAATAACATTCCAAATATATTCAACAAGACAAAGAAATTCAACGAAATTTCCGCAAATCCAACCAACACATACTAGAATCAAAACATAAAGATAAGTAAAAGGGAAATTCAACCTACACTATACTCCCCCTCACTTAAAGCATTTTGCCTCAAAACATAATATTAAAGTGCAAGAGAAGGAATATAGTACTCACTGGATTTAATGTCGACCACAGCCTCGGCCTCGGCCGTGGTGGAAGACACTGGGACATAGATAGGAGAGAATCTCAGTGATGTTCATCTCAATAGAATGGAGACGACTGTGGACTTCATCAATCTGAGACTGCATATCCGGGCGAGGTGCTGCAGGTGACAGTTGTGGCACATTACAACGAATGAAAACTCGTTCGCTGCGAGGAGTGAGGACACCCGGTGGAACGAAGTATGGTGCACTCGAGGTTCCAGCAAGTAAGTCCATCGAATCCAAGCATCGCTCATCTAAAGCATCTGTAGAGAAAACATAAGTAAACCGTGTAACGTCAAAATTAGCGATGCGAAAAGCTAAATGCATAATGTAAGAGCCAAGGATAAGTGGACGGCGGACATGCACCATAAAAAGAATAGTTCAACTCGGCTCAAGGAGAAAGAGGAGTCATTCCGACCGGAATAATTGCAAGCGAGGAAGTGATGGATGTAGCACAAGGCCGAGTCGTGGATAAGATGAGCTCAAGTCGAGCGAACGTTGAACGTGTAGCCGACCAAGCCGGTAAGAGTCTTATAGGCCATGTCGGCATCGAAATCCTGCGGAATCTCAAGTAAAGCAGTTAAATACGCATGATTTGTGACATCCATCATGAACCCCATAAAAAGATTAAACTCTAATATAGACATTGAAAAATAACTTCCACATAGTCATAATGTAACCACATCAGGCGAATTAACATTGAGAAGATGTTGCAGCGAAAAATTAAAAGTGGCATAAAATTAAAACACAAGTTCATAAAACATTTCACTTTTAATCATCGGATAGGATGTCCAACTAATGGCAGAAAAATATGCGTGAATAGACTCACGTATATGCAATGTTTTAAAGTGCGAGTCGGAATTTACTTAGCTACACGGAAAGGATGATGTCTTACCGACTCAAAACATACCAATTCGTCTTCGAAAAATTATAAATACCTATGCATCGTCTCTTCAGGAGGGATAACGTATGACCAACCCCTTCGGTGGCATTCTGGATTTTCATGGATAGGTAGTGGGCTGTCAGGGGCATCACCTGGGCTAGAGGAACGGTTCAGCGAAACATAACACCCGGTTTACTGCCGAAAACTCGATGTTGCAGGTGATGGATCTGGGGGTGGAAAACCGGCAGTAAAGTCCTCTGTAGAACCATAAATAAGATTATACTTTAGCAATGGTTAAACCAAAATAGGACTAGAGTTTACCTCGTGAGCATTACCCGATGTTGCCGAATGCATCGAATACGATGGGTAATTCGTTGGTTACGGATGAGATGATGACATTACTACTATCGGTATTGAGTGGAATGATGGAGATGGGGAGCGCAATGGTAACGGACGACCAGAGGTGTTTGGCCCAGGGCGAAACGACGCGATTTGCGCAAACACCGAATGATATGGCGATGTTGAAGCTGGGCCACGGCCTTGCGTCGGTTGAACAGGAGGTGGTGGTGGAACTGAGTCAGAGTCGTTGGGTAACTCAACGAACGCTGACACATTGGAACGGCGACGTCCTCCAAGGATAATGGGCAGAGGAGCGTTGGTGTTGTCGGGTCGGTTTCGCGTACGCACCATCGTTAAGGGAAAAGGTTGAAGCACGTTAGCAAGGAAGAAGTTGTGCGGTAGTCCAACGATGGTAAGGATCAGAAATGAAATGGTGGTGTGATTATAGGGAATGAAGGAAGTGTTTGAAGAAGATAAGGAGGTTTGGGGAGTTTTACTTATTGAGTTAATCGATTGACGGAATCGACCAAGAGGGGGTGAATTGGCAATAAAAATTTTGGTGGAATCTTTTGCAGAAAATTAAAAGAAATTGCACAGCGATTTAGAGTGGTTCGACTTTCTCAACCAAAGTATATGTCTACTACCTTAGCTATCCACACTAAGGATTTTCCATAAATTCACTAATTCGTCTTTCTTTTGAGGACAAAGAGTAACCTTACAAACCCTCAAGAATTATACCCCAAATTCTTAAGAACACTCTCTCCCAAAGAGAACAAATTTGCAAACTTACAAGGAAATCCTCACAAGGTAGATTGTTTGCACAATTCTAGAACAAAGAAAAGAACACTAAAAAATGAATACAATTGAGCACAATAAGTGTTCTTGAAAGCAAAATGAATATTGAATGAAAAATAGGCTTGAATTGCTCAAACTTGAGGTTTGATGCTTTCTCTTTGATTCTCTCTTGATTCTAGCTGCTTGATGTTTCTTGTTGTTGATCAATGGCTTCTAAGCTTGCTTAAATACACCTTGAATTACTTCTGAATGTTGGGGATGATTAGTGAAGATAATATAGCCGTTTTAGTGTGAAATCAATTAATAAAACAGCTTGGAGCGTAGGGGGAATCGGTACCCCTTAAGGGGAATCGGTTCCCTAAGTGTAAAATTAAAATATTTCGACCGTTGAATTAGTGAGGGGATCGGTACCCCCTGGGGGGAATCGGTTCCCTCCGAGCGTACTGGAATTCTCAGAGCCAAACCATTCAGGGGGAATCGGTACCCCCTTGGGGGGGAATCGGTTCCCTCTGAGCAATCTGGAATTTTTGGCTTTAAAACGGTTCAAAATACTTTGTAAAATTATTTTGAAATTGTTTTAAGATTAAAACTTAATTTTACACTTGAGTAAGGATTAAAAATGACTTTTGAAAGATTTAGAGTAATGTTTTGATATTCGAATAATTATATCGAATATACTTAGAAAATCTTTTTGGAAAATCTTAAAATTCATTTAACTTAATTTGTTATATCGAAATATCAAAATGTTTTCAACAATCTCCCCCTTTTTGATATAACAAAACATTTTAGTAATTTTAAGATTTTGAAATCAAGTTTTGAAATTACTCCCCCTTACTTTAACACTTCTCCCATTTAAAACATTTAACATTTAACACTTCTCCCCCTTTTTGTTAAATCAAAAAGACATTTTAAAAGAATTTAAACAAGGTTTTCAAATCATTTAGCCAATTATATATATAGTTTAAGCTGCTAAGATCACAATCAAGAGAAACGTTAGCCATTAGTTTCATAATCAATATTCATAAACAATGTGACATGGCAAAATTGGTCATATATCTAACATGATGTAAATGATGCAATAAATTTAACTAAACCTAATATATAAATTCAAACATCCAAACAAATCCAAAGTCTAACAATCCTCAAAATCAAACATTCCAAAATATTCAAAATGTTGAAACAATAATCTTTTAGTTCAAAGTTCTAAAGCTAAACACAGAATCAAACATCCGAATCGGAAGGAGGAAAGCGAGCTCGCATAGCGGCCATCTCATGAGTGAGTTCATTACTACGAGCGTTGGTTGCTTCATTGTTTGCACGCATCTCCTGAAGAATTTCCAATTGTTGAGCTCCCATTGTGGATAAATGGGACTCTATAGAAGTAAAACGCGAATCTATTGTAGCATATCGAAAATCGAATGTCTCCATAAAAGATTAAAAATATGGAGGCATTTGATTCGTTTGTTGTGCTTGCTCCTCGGGCTGCTCCTCGGGCTGCTCAGGCTCATCTTCAGCTTCATCGATGTCTCGCATTAATTGTTTAAGCTCGGGATCGTTGTCAGCTTCTGGTGGAGCTCGTGAAGAACTAGCTCCCGGAGTATTTTCAGAAGATCGAACCCATTCACTGGTTTCCTTATCCTTTATCCATCCTGCTCTCGTTAAGGAAAGAAAATTAATTTGTTTCTTTAGAGGAAAGACGACATCTAGACCTACTCTAAGCCCAGCTTTAGAAAAAAGATTACTCAGAATGCGACCGTAAACTAGAGATGAACATAGTTTCTTGTTAGGAACAAGATTTACGGTTTGAACAATTTCAGCAAAAATGATATGAGGTAGGTTTATTTTAATACTGTTTTCGAAACAATGTAACCACCAAAGATCCAAAGCTCTAAGAGTAGAATAACGACCTTCGGATGGTCGAAACCACCAAGAAATCATTAGATGAAGAAAACATTCATGAATGTCTAAGACACTCGCACTATCCCTTCTTTTATAACGAGAACCTAAAATTTATTTTTCATTTGAAATACCATCATTATCTAATCCTAATGCCTTGGCTATGTAAGCCGATTCAATATGTAAGAATTGTCCTAGGAGGTAGGAACAAACTCCTATGGTTTCGGTTTGAGCTCGATTTTTGACACAAATGGCATTAGAATAAAAGATGCGAACAAGTTGATGATAAACTATAGGTTCAAGGTCACAAAGTTTATCAAACTTCCACTCTTGTAAAAGAGGAAGATATTTAAAATTAATATCTAACATAGCTTGACGAGAAGGGATACGTTCTTCTCTAATTTTGTAAGAGTCGAAATATTGAAAATACCAAAAACGATGATTTCTAGGACCAGGATGATTGAAGCATGAATTTTGGATAGTTATGTTGGGATCAACTGGATTAGGATTAGGAATTGGAATTTCAGGAATAGGAGGAGGATTTGGAGGTGGATTTGGTTGACGGTGTGAGCGACTAGATGATGACCTAGCACGTTTAGGATTGGACATGGTTTAGGAAATAGGAATAGAATGGATAACCTGCATTTTAGAAAACACATGTATGCAATTCAATCAATCCCAAAACTCAATTGAGTCCTCAATATTTCAAGGTTCTCTAAACCAATCCTAATGGGCAAAGTGTTTGAAAACTATTGAAAAATAAGATTTTGAAAAACAATATATGTATAGTTTTCATAACAACAACATAATTCAATTAAAAGACAATAATTTGAAAAAAAATTTATTTCGAAAATTTCAAAAAATTTTTTGAAAAATTCTCGTGTTTTTGATGAAATTAGTTGTAATATCTAGTTTCTAATCACTAAACAATTAATGCCCGATCACTATTTCTATCTAGAACTAATTAAAACTAGTCCTATGTTCAAAATCAATGAAAAATAGGGAGTTTAGAAAAATTTACCTTGAAAGATGAGATTGAGTGGATTTTGATGTTGTTTGCACGATTTTAATGATGCTAGCAGGTTTAGAAGATGATATTTGAAGAGAATTCCGATTAAAATGTTGTTTTGAGGCAAAGTGGAGATATGGAGAGAGTAGAGATGAGAAACAGCGATAATGAGAGAAGAGGGTTTGAGCAAAATATGAGGTTCTGCTCGATAAAACCAGAACCCCAGGGGGGTATCGATTCCCCTGTGGGGGTAATCGGTTCCCCTTCAAAGGGGGAATCGGTTCCCTCATGGGGGTATCGATTCCCTCTGCACAAAAATGCTAAAATCCAATTTTAAACACACAAAATGCTAAATTAATTTTCTCTAATGGTATTGGCAACTCATATATTGAAAATTAATCACGTTCAAACAGTCAAATTAATCTTTAAACTATATTTGAACATAAAGTTAATTTTCATCACGAATAATAAACTCCCCCTAACTAATAGCAATGAATCCAATCAAAAATTACTATTCTAAGCATTTTTCATTTAGTCTTAAAAGTGCTAAAATTATTTTAAACACTAAGTGAAGATAGGTTGGTCAAACCTAATTCTCTCCTAAGTGTCCAAAATCTTTTCTTGTCTAAAGGTTTTGTAAAGATATCCGCTAATTAGTGCAAAGTATCAACAAATTCTAGAACTACATCTTCCTTAGTGACATGGTCTCTAATGAAGTGATGTCTTATTTCAATGTGCTTAGTTCTAGAGTGTTGGATGAGATTTTTAGTGAGACAAATAGCACTAGTATTGTCACACTTGATAGGAATGGTACCTACTTCAATTCCATAATCAAAAAGTTGTTGTTTCATCCATAAAACTTTTGCACAACAACTACCAGCTGAAATGTATTCGGCTTCAGTGGTAGATAATGCAACACAATTTTGTTTCTTTGAAAACCAAGAAATCAGCATATTTCTAAGGAATTGGCAAGTACCGGAGGTTCTTTTTCTATCTAATTTGCATCCTCCATAATCCGCATCAAAAAAGGCATGCAAGCTAAAGCTAGAGTCTCTAGGATACCAAAGTCCTAAACTAGGAGTGTCCTTAAGGTATCTAAAGATTCTCTTAACAGCTAGTAAATGTGATTCCTTGGGGCATGATTAAAATCTAGCACATAAGCAAACACTAAACATAATGTCTGGTCTACTTGCAGTTAGATAAAGTAGAGATCCAATCATTTGACCTATATAATTTAACATCTACACATTTACCTCCTTCATCCAAGTCAAGCTTTGTAGAAGAGCTCATTGGAGTGTCATGAGGTTTCCCATTTTTCAGTCCAAACTTCTTGAGCATATCTTTGACGTACTTAGCTTGATTGATGAAGATGCCATCTTTTCTTTGCTTGATTTGGAGTCCCAAGAAAAATGAGAGCTCCCCCATCATGCTCATTTCGAATTCGCTTTGTATTAGCTTAGAAAATTCTTGGCAAAGAACATCATTAGTATAACCAAATATTATATCATCAACATAAATTTAAACTACTAATAAATCTTTACCTTTATGCTTTAAAAACAATGTAGTGTCAACCTTCCCTTTTGAAAAACATTTTTCAATTAAAAAATTTGACAGTCTTTCATACCAAGCTCTAGGAGCTTGTTTTAAACCATAAAGCGTTTTTGTCAATTTAAGAACATGATCTGGAAATTTTGAATCTTCAAAACCTGGAGGTTGTTCCACATACACTTCTTCCTTCATAAAACCACTTAAAAATGCACTTTTAACATCCATTTGATATAATTTAAATTCATGAAAACATGCAAATGCTAATAACATTCTAATTGCTTCTATCCTTGCTATGGGAGCGTATGTTTCATCATAGTCTATGCCCTCTTCTTGAGTATACCCTTGAGCAACAAGTCTAGCCTTGTTTCTCAGTATATTACCACTCTCATCAAGCTTATTCCTAAATACTCATCTAGTACATACAATAGATTTATTACTAGGCCTTTCAACTAATATCCATACTTTACTTCTCTCAAATTGATTTAATTCTTCTTGCATAGTCATAATCCAAAGTTCATCTTTTAATGCTTCTTTAATATTCTTAGGCTCTATGCATGAAATAAATGCAACATAATTACAAATATTTCTAAGAGAAGATCGAGTTGTTACCCCTTTGGATGGATCACATATAATCTCATCATCCTTGACATAGTTGTACTCTCTTGGATAAGATACTTCCCTTTCTTCAATGGTTGGATTCTCAAGAGGATCATGAGTTTCCTCATTTTTTGTTTCTTCCTTTGATGATGGTTCTCCAACGTCATGTCTAACGTCATTTGTATTTATAATACCTACATCACCATTCATACAAGAATCCTTCCTCAGAAGGGGATTATCATCGAAAACAACATGTATAGACTCTTCTACAACTAAAGTTCTTTTATTAAATACTCGATAAGCTTTAGAATTTAAGGAATAACCTCAGAAAAATTCCTTCATCACTTTTAGCATCAAATTTGCCAAGGTTTTCTTTACCGTTGTTTAAAACAAAACATTTACATCTAAAAGGATGAAAATAGCTAATGTTAGACTTTTTATTTTTGAAAATTTCATATGGAGTTTTCTTTAAAATTGGCCTAATCATTACTCGATTTACAACATAACAAGCAGTATTTGTGGCTTCCGCCCAAAAATATTTTGGCAAATTATTTTCACAAAGCATGGTTCTAGCCATTTCTTCTAAAGTTCGATTTTTCCTCTCAACAACACCATTTTGTTGAGGGGTTCTAGGTGCTAAAAAATTGTGGCTAATACCATTAGAATTACAAAACTCAGTAAATCTAAGATTTTCAAATTCAGTGCCATGATCACTCCTAACACTAGTTATAGAGTAACCTTTATCGTTTTGGATTACTTTTGAAAATGTGATGAATTTTTCTAATGCTTCATCTTTAGTACTTAAGAATAGAACCCAAGTATATCTAGAATATTCATCTACCAAGACAAGTGCATATTGTTTTCCACCCAAGCTAGTAGTCCTAGTTGGCCCAAAAAGATCTATATGGATCAATTGTAATACTCTACTAGTTGATACGTCATTAATGGATTTAAAAGAAACTCGCTTTTGTTTTCCTTTAGCACAAGCATCATATATTTTATCATTATCAAATTTAAGCTTAGGCAACCCTCGAACTAAATCACCTTGAATTAGCCGTTGCAAAACACTCATACTAGCATGTCCTAGTTTCCTATGACATAACTAACTATCATGTTCATCCTTAGCAACTAGGCACAAATTAGTCATATAAATAGAATCTAAATGCACCATGTATATGTTTCCTATTCTATGATCAACAAGCATAATCCGATTAGATGCAATGTCAATGACTTTACAACAATTAATATCAAACATGACATTGAATCCCTTATCACAAAATTGACTAATACTCAATAGATTATACTTTAATCCATTCACATATAAAATATTCTTAATTTGTATGGAAGAGGTATTACCAATAGTACCAATACCTTCAATGTGACCTTTTGAATCATCACCAAAAGTCACTTCTCCTCCATTTTTGGCGTTAAGCTCAATGAATCGGCTTTTGTCTCCGATCATGTGTCTTGAGCATCCACTATCAAGGTACCATGAATTTGGATTTGTTTCCCGTGCCTTGTAGCAATGCTCCTTTTCCTACAAACATAGATTAATTTCTAATTTTTGGTACCCAAATTCTTTTGGGTCCATATTCATTAGTTTCCAAAATCCTAGTCCCCTTAGGTATCCATTTGTGTAGGATATCCTTATCTTTAGTAGTAATGAGCTATTTAGGAACCCATATACTTCTAACGATTTTTCCATTAGAGGTTCTTTGGGGACCTCTATGATTGTAGTTTTTAAAACTTTTTCTAACAAAGTTAGATTTTGAATTTTCTCCACTTTCAAAACGTTTTGTTCCAACTATATCAAAAGAAGCTTTAAGATCATCAATTTTCTTTTGATGATCATTATTGACCTTTGAAAGTAAATTTTGCAAATCCAAAATTTTCTTTTCAAACTCTTCTAATTTGATTTGCAAATCTTTGATTTTACTTTCAAGATCGTTGTTGGTTTTGGATATGAGTTTATTTTCATTTTTCAATTTTGAAACATCATTTTTATATTTTAAAAACAATTTCTCATAATCTGAAGTCAACCCATTATATTCCTCTAATAACTCATCATAGGATAAATCATCAAAATCAGATGAGTTAGAGGTTACCTTAGAATCTTCCCCGAATGCCATCAAGCAAAAGTTTGTTACTTCTTGTTCCTCTTCATCGGAACCTTCTTCATCGCTCCATGTAGCCACATGAGCCTTGTGCTTATTCTTTGATTGACCCTTTCTCTTCAATTATGGGCAATCATATTTGACATGCCCCGACTTTTTGTATTCATAGTAAATGATCAGGTCCTTCTCTTTTGGTTCATTTTTAGGCCTTCATTTCGTTTGAATTTTCTCTCTCGGTAAGGTCTCATCATTTTTCTGAACCATTTGGCAAACAATACCATTTCCTCATCATCGTCATCTTCATCCGAATCACTCTCATCTTTTGTGGATTTGAGAGCAACTCCAATGATTTTATTCTTCTTCTTCTCCTTTGGTGTCTCTTCAATCTTATCGAGTTCCACCTCATCTTCAAGCATCATTTCATGAGTGAGGAGTGAACCGATTAGCTCTTTAAGAGTTAAGGACGTTAGGTCCTTAAACTCGATGATTGTCGTCTTCTTTGATTGCCACAATTTTGGGAGGGAGTAGAATAACTTCCTCACAAGCTTTTCATTTGAAATGATTCTCCATATGATTTGAGACCATTGACAATCGTTGAAAATCTATCCATCATAGCTTTGATATCTTCATTTGGTTTCTTCCTGAAATTTTCATAGCTATGCGTTAGAATACTAATTTTAGATTTCTTTACCTCATCGGTACCTTCATGAGTGACTTGAAGTTTGTCCCATATTTTTTTGGCGGTTGTACAAGATGAAACTCTCCCGTATTCATCTGGTTCAAGAGCACAAAATATGATATGGATGGCTTTGGAGTTGAGCTGGAACATTTTTGTCTCTCCTTCACTCCACAATCTTGGATGAGTGAGAGGCTTGATATATCCTTCTTGTACGACATTCCATGCTCCCATGTCACTTGCTTGAATGAAGTACACCATCCTGTTTTTCCAATAGGCATAGTTAGCCCTATTAAAGAAAGGAGGCTTGTTGACGGGCATCGAATCGAGACCGGAGTCGAAGTTTGATGTAGTGGCCATTGATGACTTTAATTATCGATGTAACTCTTCCCGAATCAACTCAAGAGACGATTAAACCTTCAAATGAGTTAGGCTCTGATGCAAATTGTTGAGTTAATCGATTGACAGAATCGGCCAAGAGTGGGGTGAATTGGCAATAAAAATTTTGGTGGAAGCTTTTGCAGAAAATTGAAAGAAAATGCACAGCGATTTAGAGTGGTTTGACTTTCTCAACCAAAGTCTACGTCCACTACCTTAGCTATCCACACTAAGGATTTTCCACAAATTCACTAATTTGTCTTTCTTTTGAGGACAAAGAGTAACCTTACAAACCCTCAAGAATTATACCCCAAATTCTTGAGAACACTCTCTGCCAAAGAGAACAATACAAATTTGCAAACTTACAAGGAAATCCTCACAAGGTAGATTGTTTGCACAATTCTAGAACAAAGAAAAGAACACTAAAAAATGAATACAATTGAGCACAATAAGTGTTCTTGAAAGCAAAATAAAAATTGAATGAAAAATAGGCTTGAATTGCTCAAACTTGAGGTTTGATGCTTTCTCTTTGATTCTATCTTGATTCTAGTTGCTTGATGTTTCTTGTTATTGATAAATGACTTCTAAGCTTGCTTAAATACACCTTGAATCACTTCTGAACATTGGGGATGATTAGTGAAGATAATATAGCCGTTTTAGTGTGAAATCAATTAATAAAACAGCTTGGAGCGTGGGGGGAATCGGTACCCCTTAAGGGAAATCGGTTCCCCATAAGGGGAATCGGTTCCCTAAGTGTAAAATTCAAATATTTCGACCTTTGAATCAGTGGGGGGAATTGGTACCCCCTGGGGGGAATCAGTTCCCTCCGAGCATACTGGAATTCTCGGAGCCAAACCATTCAGGGGAAATCGGTACCCCTTTTGGGGGGAATTGGTTTCCTCTGAGCAATCTGAAATTTTTGGCATTGAAACGGTTCGAAATACTTTGTAAAATTATTTTGAAATTGTTTTAAGATTAAAACTTAATTTTACACTTGAGTAAGGATTAAAAATGACTTTTGAAAGATTTAGAGTAATGTTTTGATATTCGAATAATTATATCGAATATACTTAGAAAATCTTTTTGGAAAGTCTTAAAATTCATTTAACTTAATTTGTTATATCGAAATATCAAAATGTTTTCAACATTACTTGTGTTGTGCGTGGGGGAGGGTATTTGGGTTTGTGTATGATTGGGGTTTTATTTTTTTATGAAGATAAAGGTAAGTTTAAAATCAAAAAGTGAAGTGATTGAGCAGAAAGATAACAAAAAGGGGGGACTTTTGTTGGGTTTTGCTAACGTGCGTCAGTCTCCTTAAAAGTGTGCTAATGTGTCATAGGAGTCAAGGGTATCAGTACTGCCAGAGGGGTATCGATACCACTATATACAGGGTATCGATACCATATAAGGATATCGGTACCCTATTTTGATTATGTTTTCCATAGTACCGATATCGTCAGGGGTATCTGTACCACTATGCTTGCAAGCCAGTATACTACTCCCGGTGTCTGAATTTGGCACTGTTTGGATGATAATTTCGCATATCATCCGTTGTTTAAGTTTGAAAAACATTCGGCTCCTGTAAAATAATAACAAAAATTAGATGAAACATGATTAATCAAAATTAAAATTAAAATTAAAATGTAACGAAATTAAAAACAATGGGTTGCCTCACATTAAGCGTTTTTGTTTAACGTCATTAGCTCGATGACCTGATTTAGACTACATGTTCTTCTAAGTCGAGATATCCAATTAGAAAATCTTGATTATTCACATAATACGGTTTAATCATATGTCCATTGACTTTAAATCGGGTACCCGAACCATCTTCAAGTTCGACTGTGCCATGGGAAAAAATTTCAGTCACTGTGTAAGGACCGCTCCACTTCGATCGAAGTTTACCTGCAAAAAATTTTAACTTTGAATTAAAAAGAAGAACTTTTTGTCCAACAGAAAAAGATTTTAAAGCAATTTTTCGGTCATGGAATTCTTTTGTTTTGTCCTTATATATTCTGGCGTTGTCGTAAGCATCTCTCTGGATTTCCTCATGTTCCTGTATATGTAGCTTCCATGTTTTGCCAATCGCTTCTAATTCCATATTGCTTTGCTTTACAGCCCAATACATCTTGTGTTACAGCTCGACTGGTAAATGACATGGCTTACCGAATACGAGGCGATATGGCGACATACTGATAGGTCCTTTATATGCAGTTCAATAAGCCCACAAAGCGTCAATCAATTTTAAGCTCTAATCCTTGCGATTTGGCTTGACTATTTTCTCAAGAATTATCTTTACTTCACGGTTTGAAATTTTTTCCTGTCCATTCGTTTATGGATGATAGTCGAGTCCCCAAACATCAAATATTTCGCATATATGAATAGGATTAAGAGGCATTTCGTTTCTTCGACTCAAATCACCTGCACTTTAGCAATTATCACATGATTTGCCAAATAAGTAGGAATCACGGAAAATATGAGGCCAAAAGAATCCGCATTCCAAAATTTTATGAGTAGTCTGCTTCGGTCTGAAATGTCCACCACATGAATAAGAATGGAAAAAATTTAAAATTTAAAATTTAAAATTGAGTTTACCTCACTTTCAGGAACACATCGTCAAATTACCTGGTCTGAACAATGCTTCCAAAGATAAGGATCATCCCAAATGAAGAAACACGATTCTCTTTTGATACGGTTCACTTCGGCTCGTGTCAAATCAGATAGTATATTACCCGTAGCTAAGTAATTAACTATAACGTATCAACTACGGTAGGGCAGGAGGAGTTCTATTAGACAACCCGTGCTTTTTTCTTTTTTTTCACATCACAAATGGAAAGTTTCAGATACAATTCGTATATCGGCCACATTACCATATATAACACAAAATTTCTCCACCGATTCCTTCTAGTCGAGCCTCCCGGTCTATCATTATACCCCGAGAAGTAGAAAGAATTACAATCCCCATCCCGCCTAAAATTCTAGGAATTTGTTGATAGTTAGAATAGATTCGTAGACCCGGTCGACTTATCCGTCGTAAATTTAAAATAGTTCTATGTGGTCCTTTCCTATTCCTTCTATGTCGTAGGGTTAAAACCAAAAAATATTTGTTGCGCTCCCGATGTTTCCTTACGTTATCGATAAAACCTTCTCGTAAAAGTATTTTGACGAACCATGGCATTGACTTCTGCACCATCATCAAGCTTTCCTCCGGGAATTCCTCATGAATGGAGGATCAATTGTAGTGATTGCAAGCCGGCTTAGGTGATCGGCTACCAAGTTCTCATATCCTTTCTTATCTTTGATTTCCAAATCGAATTCTTAGAGGAGTAAGATCCAACGAATTAGTTGTGGTTTCACCTCTTTTTTGCTAAGTACTTTAAGGTTGCATGATCAGAGAAAAAAACAACTTTAGTGCAAAGTCATCCATAAAGACTTCAATACCTTTCTCTATAAAGCCAGAAAAAATACTAATCATACACCTTTGGAATGTGGCTGGTGCATTGCAAAGTCTGAAAGGCATACGTCGATATGAGAAGGTGCCGAAGGGGCATATGAATGTCGTCTTTTCTTGATCTTCATGTGCTACTGGAATTTGGAAGAAACCTGAAAAGTCATCAAGACAACAATAGTGAGATTTACTGGCTAATCGTTCTATCATTTGATCTATAAATGGAACAAGAAAATAGTCTTTAAGAGTCAAAGAATTCAACTTCCTGTAATCGATGCAGACTCTCCATCCATTCTGAATTTGTATTGGTATAAATTCTCCTTCAGAATTTTCGATTACAGTAACTCATGTTTTTTTAGGAACTACATGTATTGGACTTACCCATTTACTATCCGAAATTGGATATATAATATCTACATCAAGGAGTTTTTGTATTTCCTTTTTTACCACTTCTATCATTAGCAGATTTAGCCGGCATTAACCTTCACATGTTGGTTTTGCGCCTTCTTCGATTTTAATTTTATGCATACAAGTGGATGGACTCAGCCCTTTATTTCGGAGATGGTCCATTCTATTGCATCTTTGTGTGTGTGCAAAACCATGATTAAGTCATTTTCTTCTTCCTCGAATAATCCTTTCGATGTGATTATTGGAAGAATGTTATTTGCTCCAAAGAAGGCGTATTTCAAGTGATCCGGCAACGGTTTTAGTTCAACTTCGGGCGCCTGGAAAATAGAGTGTAAGACTTTAGGCTTAGAAGAAATCAAATTCAATTCAGCATATATTTTCTCATCATGATCTTCTAGCTCCCTGCATAGATCAAAGGAAAAATTAGTCCTTAAAAAATCATCAACCAAAGGATCAATTATATCGACAGAATTTAGACTTTCCACTTTATCAGGATATCTCATTGCCTTATATACGTCAAATGTAGCGATCTCACCTTCAAACTCCATAGTTAAAATTTTGTTTCTTACGTCAATTTTCGTGTGTACATTACTTAGGAAAAGGCGTCCCAGCAGGATATAAAAGAATGTGCTCGTGTGATCATTCTCCATGTCGATTATATAAAAATCAGCAGGAAATATCAAGTCGTTTACCTCCACCAGTACATTCTCTAAGAGTCCTTACGGATAGATTATCGATTTGTTGGTAAGCTGTATTGAGATCTTTGTACCTTCAAAGTATCGTTAGTAATTATTTTGTAAACAGATAGAGGCATTACATTAATTGATGTGCCAAGATCTCACATGACTCGTTTTATCTCAACATTACCAATTTTGTAGGGTATTGCGAACATACCTTAGTCTTTTAGTTTAGGTGGTAACTTTCGTTGAAAAACGACTGAGACGTGATCTCCTAAATTCACTTTTTCGACCTCGGTAAGCTTCCTTTTTGTCGTACAGAGATCCTTAAAAAATCGGGAATACCTCGGAACCTTCCGGATAACCTCAAGGAGAGGTATGTTAACTTCCACCTTCTGAAGTACGTCTAATATTTATTTTTCCTCATCTTTTTTTATCCTTTTTAACTAACCTCGATGGAAAATGTGGTGGCACGTCATAGGGAGATGATGTTGGATCGTCCATTTTTTCTTTGTCATTCTCTTTCTGGGATCCTGAATCATCAA
This sequence comes from Hibiscus syriacus, assembly GCF_006381635.1. Taxonomy (NCBI): domain Eukaryota; kingdom Viridiplantae; phylum Streptophyta; class Magnoliopsida; order Malvales; family Malvaceae; genus Hibiscus; species Hibiscus syriacus. The sequence goes on along the minus strand of NW_024063379.1, from coordinate 539,128 downwards.
TCTTTCTATCTTTTTGGATTGCTTCATCTGATGGAACAGGTGGCGTCACTACGGTATCACTCTGAATAGTGATAGCACTGACATTCTCCCTTGGGTTCACCTCAGTTTGAGACGGAAGCTTACCTTGTGATTCCGAGCGACCTAAGGTTTGAGCCAGCTGGCTTATCTATTTGTTTATCTCTTGGAAGAGGGCTTCATTACGAGTCTGGAATTTTTCATGAGAAAGTACTAACCTCTCGACAATTAACTCTAGTGATGTTTTCTGCGGTTGTTGTGGTGGTGGAGGTGGTCTCGCTTGCTAACCTTGATTCGATCTTGAATTCTGAGCATAACTGAAATTCGGATGATCCCTCTATCCTGGGTTATATGTATTACCGTAGGGATTGTAAGCTCTTTGGGGAGGTCATAGAAAATTCCTGACTGCATTAACTTAAACTGTTGCGTCATCTTGGATCAGTGGACAACCGTCTGTTGGATAATCAGGTAAAACACATATTCCACACGATCTATTTGATCTTATCTTTCCTACAACTAGATTTGACGACTTCAGTTAACATATCTATTTTATTTTCTAAAGAATAAGAACTTATCTCATGAACCCTTCGAGGAGGTTCATTATTTGTGTGGAACTGTTGGGAATTTATAGCCATTGTGGAAATTAAGTCCCTAGCCTCAGTAGGAGTCATATTCACCAAGGCTCCACCGCTGGCAGCACCGATCATCTTCTTTCCAGGGGAGTTAATCATTCATAAAAGTATTGAAGGAGTGTTTGTTCAGTTAACCCATGTTGTGGGCAACTAGAACATAACTTTTTGAAACTCTCCCAGTAGTCATAAAGCGACTCTCCATCAAGCTACTTGATTCCAAGTATTATCCTTTCTAGTTCACTTACTTTCGCCGTAGGGAAAAAACTGTCAAGAAAAAGACGAGTCATTTGAGCCCATGTAGTAATAGAATTAGGGGGAAGATAAAATAACCACTCCTTAGCCGAATCAGCTAAGGAAAACTGAAAAGCTCTAAGTTTTATTTGGTCATCAGTTACTCCCTGTGGTCTCATGCTAGAACAAACCATGTGAAATTCCGTGAGATGTTTGTCTGGATTCTCGTTCAATAATCCGCAGAATGTAGGGAGGAGATGAATAAGGTTGGTTTTTAACTGGTATGGAGTTTCGCCTTGGGGAAAATCAATGCACAAAGGCTCATATTCAGTGGGTGCCCCGGTTAACTCCTGAATAGTAGGATCGACCATCAGAATTAGTTATGTATTAACGGATTCACCTGAATTTGATTCTCCTTTTGGATTTGATTATTGTCTCCTTCTTTCCTGAACATCTGTGCGTGAAGTCTCCTAGCTTTGGCTTCGATCTTCGGGTCGTACTCTACTAATATGCCCAGATTAGTCCTGGTCATAAATCAAAAGCAAACAAAATTTAGTAACTTTGGTGAAGTCTCTGGTAACGGCGCCAACTTGGCAACTGTAATTTTCTATGTCAAATAAAAATCCTTTTTCTTGATTAATAAATAAGGAAACACGTAGTACAGAGAAGTAAGGGTTGAATCCACAGGGACTTAGAAAATTATAAACTTATGTTCAATTTGTTTAAGCCAGGCGTGAAAGTAGTGAATGAGAGGTTTTGATAAAAATGATTAAGTAATAAAAGGGTTTAAAAATGATTAAGGTAAAAAAATGAGAAAAATAAAGATTTTAAATAGATTTGGTGAAAACAGCCTCAAGCTTCGCTTTGACTCAATTTCCTTTAGATTATCGAATTAGATTTTTCCTTCGGGATTCACGTCAGTTACTTTGTCTACAAGGGCTATCCCCGTGACTCTATTTGTATACCGAATGCCCAAGGCAATCTTTGATTCCAGCTTCAAAAATTGATCTAATCAACATCAATCATTGTAGATCAATTACCGTTTAAGTTCATGGCGACCGACTCGGATTGTTGCTTCTATAACTATTAATTCTGATCTCAATTCCCACTTGGTGAAGCTATATCACCAAGTGTGTTCCCAGGAAGTCGAATGTGCTTTCTATAAGCCGAATCTTCCTCTCACACGTTTAATCACAACAATAATCTAGACCAAAGTCTATCTTTGATTTTGAAAAATCTGTTTTGATTTTGAAAAATAAGCGCAAAGATTGAAAGAGATATTCTGAAGATATTAAGGGCCTGTTTCAATTCTCCCGATGGAATTGAGTCATCGCTTCAGCGCTCGACTTATGAAAAATTTAGTTAAGCATGACAAAAGTCATACTTAGCATATTTAAAAATAAGTTGAAAATAAAAGTAAAAACGAAAAACTTGAAAAGTAAAATAAAATAAAATAGAAAGCTTTAATAAAACTAAAAAGAATAAGAGAATTGTAATATGAGATGTGTGTTTAGGCTTACCCCAAGAGAGTTTTTATAGCCTCTCAAAGCCTAAGGATAAACAAAGAAATTAAACTAAAATAATCCTAAAGATAATTATTTTTTCTAAATTCAAACTTTAAACTAGTCTCATAATGCAACTCTACTTGTCCATCTTCCAGAATACGCGCTGAGTAGATCTTCTAGAAACCGCCGCTGACTAGACCTTATAGAAACCACCACTGATTGGACCTTCTAGAAATTACCACGTCAGACCGCGTCGTGCCCATGTCTCCAGTCGTGACCAAATAATAAGAAAATACAGAATGCGTCCGTTTTATCACTAATTCTGGAAAGTAAGACCCTGCACGAAAATAAGCATAACACAACCAAATAAGCAATAATAAATCCACAAGATTAAAGAAATAACGAGCAAATATTAACTATTCTAAACACTCATCATGTGCCGATACCATTTTGGTTTTCTGAAATTGCATCTTAAAAATGGTATCGATACCACCAACTCAGTATCGATACCCTCTTCAACTGGTATCGATACTACCCTTAAGAAATACACAAATTTAACCCTTGAAGTATCAATAATGTTCTAACGGTACCGATACTCGAAGCGAGAATGGCCATTTTTCACTTCGAAAATAACCCAAAACCCTCCTAAATCTCTTATATTCATCACACCTTAAGCCTTTAAACTCACCATTAAAACTAATTAAACCATAGCTCTGATACTATTAAATGTAACACTCTTAACCCGTACCCGACCCGGATATAAATCTAAGGTGTCACATTGACTTTTCAAAACATATGTAATTAACAAATAAGAAAATTTTAAAATGTTTGATCAAGATAAAAAGTATAAACCTTAATTTAAATAAGAAAATCATTTCACATTCATATTTACATAAAATTTGATAATGTTCAAAGTTAAAAAATATATAAGTTTACAAAATAGACCAGAGCAATTTTAAATTAAACGTATAATGCATGCCATCAATTTACAAAATTAACAAAAACCTACATTTAATTTGTCTTGATCTGATCTTCACGATATGCTATCCTCGACAACTCAGTCTTCCGCTTTCCTCAAACCTGCGCGTGAGGAAATCACACGCTAAGTTGATGACTTAGTGAGACAAATACTAATAGTGCTAACTTAGTAAACGAAATCTTATTTGTTTTTATCAAAACATTTTACAAAGAACTCTCATTATTTTCCATATCAAAAAGTATACTTATGTATATTATTCACTTTTTTTCAAATGCCCAATGTATACTACTGAGAACTCTAGATATTTAAGTACATTGAGGTTGTGCACTAATGTTGTCACCACAGCTCGTAATTTGCACCGAAGTGCCACATAATTGTCCCAAAGGACCACAAAGGATTGCACCGAAGTGCCACATAGGTTTGCACCGAAGTGCCACATAGGTTTGCACCGAAGTGCCACATAGGTTTGCACCGAAGTGCCACATATTTTTCTCGAATGACCACATAATTATCCCAGAGGAAACATAAAACCCTCGACTCTTGGCATGCCAACTATACCTCTAATCCTCATACATGTTATTAATCACATAATTATTTTTACTTATTATTCGAAGTGTCTCTTATTCACATAGAGTCTTATCACATACTTGTTCAAAGTCACATTTCCAATATCATATAATCATAAAACATAGCTTATATAATATAATTTAAATAAAACATTACAATGTAACATAAAGGAAATTGTAAAGTTTTAGATCGAAAGTAATGAGGTTGGCTTATCGTAAGCCTTCCTCAATTCCGTTACAAAACTGAGAAGTTGCACTCACCTTTGCCTCACTGAAGTCCTAAGCGATATCCTTAACACTTTGGAATCGGTACTTAATAAGTCGAGGTGACTGGAAGTTGATTACGATCAATCACTACATAAAATAATCGAAAATTAATATCGTTCATCAAATCGCTTATATCCAATTAGAATAACTTATGATGAAATAAACCCTAACTTTTCCTTCATGCATAGAAGTATCAATACTACCTCTCCAATACCGATACTTTCCTTCAAGGGTATCGATACCTCCTTAAGGTACCGATACCATTTTGGCATTTTAAAATTGTATCTTAAAAATAGCATTGATACTACCAACTCATTATTGATACCCTCTTCAACTGGTATCGATGCTACCCTTAAGAAATACACAAATTTAACCCTTTAAGTATCAGTACTATTCTAACGATACCGATACTCATGTAGGTTATGTAAGTGTAAGGTTGTAGGAATTATAGAAATGAGCTGTCAATCCCTTAAGTTAAGAGATTCTGTAATTATTCTCTGTTTTTCAATCCCTTACTTCAAGGGATTACTTCTCCTAGGATTAGTATCTTTCCTAAATTAGAGTTTCCTAGTTTATAGGCATAATTTGTATATAATTATGTAATATGTTCTACTTAATATATACATGAATAAAATAACAGAGACTTTCCCTGTTTTCTATATGGTATCAGGTTAGAGCGATCAATTCAATTTCCACTTCTCTTTAAATCAATTCATGTTCAACTCAATTTTTTCATGGCTAATTCGTATCCCTTAGTATCCGAAATCACTTCCCCAGACTAGCCCCTCTCAATCTAATTTTCAGATTTCAAATTTTAGAGCAGCAGAGGAAAAATCACCATTGGTGTGAATATTGTAAGAAACCATGCCATATGATAGATCAATGTTGGAAGCTGCACGAAAAACCAGCCGATTGGCAACCCACATGGTCCATGTTTCAAAAGGAGGCCCATATTGTCTCTCAAGATGATTCCTCAAGAAGTTTTAGCAATAAACAGATAGAGGAGCTGCAATAGATTTTGAGCAGTATGACCACCAAGCCTACCAATGTGACTTATACTGCTACTGATGAAAATAATCTATATGCTTCCTCGGTACAATGGATAATAGACTCGGGTGCATCAGATATTATGAAAGGAAATATTGATCTCTTGGAAGAATATAGTGAAAGCAGCTTACCAGCTTCTATCAAAATAGCAGAATTCTCTCTCACTACAGTCAAAGGGAGTGGTTTTGTTACATTAAACAAAAATCTACTACTTCATAATGTCCTTTATGTTCCTAGACTTGCATGAAATATATTGCCAATCATCAAATTAATTAAAGATTATGGTTGTAATGTTGTGTTTGGTACTAGTGGTTATATTTTTCAGGCACAGGGTTCGAAGAGAGTGATTGGCAGTGCTAGGCTGGGCAAAGGACTGTACACCCTTGGAGGTAAAGCATCTCATAATCATGCCTTATCCAGTGCTTTTGGGAAACCAATTTTATCTTCTGATTTCAATACCAATAAAATTATGTTATGGCACTCTAGATTAGGTCATCCTAATTTTTTCTATCTTTCTAAAATGTTACCGAACTTATTTATAAATAAAGATTCATTTTTATTTTCCTGTGAAATTTGTCATATAGCCAAACACACCAGAAAACCATATATTGCAGCCAAATTTGAACCAACAACACTTTCTTATATCATTCATAGTGACATTTGGGGCCCTTCTCCTGTCTAAAGTATTTTTGGGTATAAGTGGTTTGTGTCTTTTATAGATGATTACTCTAGAACAACATGGGTATTCTTAATGAGAGAAAAGTCTGAGGTTGAGTCTCTCTTTAAAAGTTTTTATCAAAAAGTTGAAACCCAATTTGACAAAAAAATCAAAATTCTAAGGAGTAACAATGGGAGTGAGTATTTGAATAAAACCCTTCGGTATTTCTTTAAGGAAAAAGGCATTGTTCACCTTACTTCTTGTGTCAACACACCTCAACAAAACGGGGTAACATAAAGGAAAAATAGACATCTTTTAGAGGTTACTAAGTCTCTTATGTTTGCTACTAATGCTCCTAAGTATCTTTGGGGTGAAGCTCTTCTTACAATCAGTTACCTCATCAATAAAATGCCAAGTAAGACTTTAGATTTCAAAATTCCTACTAAGGTTTTGTTTCAGCTTTTTCCCCATTTTAAATATTTAAACTTAAGTCTTTCTCCTCGGGTGTTTGGGTGTACAACCTTTGTTCATATCCACAACATAGGAAAATTAGATCCTAGATCCATAAAGTGTGTGTTCTTGGGCTATTCTTCGAGTCAGAAGGGTTACTCACCTTTCACAAAAAAGACCTATGTCTCCTTTGATGTTACATTTTTTGAAAAACAACCTTATTTTTCAGGAACATAAATTCAGGGGGAGAGTTACAAGGAATTTCAGCCTGTTCAAACCAATATTTCTTTACAGCCTATCCTTTCTTTACCTATTACTGTCTCTCCATAGTCGGCTAGCACTGTCCTAGTTCCTAGTGAGGGTGATGGGAATAACCTAAATAACTCTGATAAATTACCTTTTTACTTATCTCAGCACTCTAGTCCGTTCAAAACACCTTCCACCACTACAAAAAATACACCTAACAATGACCCTGAAACCATAACTCCCCAACCAAAATAACTCAATGTTTACTCAAGAAGAAGGAAATATGTTACTGAAGAAATCAGTCAGCCTAGCATTTGCCAAGAACCAGATTTGAATCCTGTTGCAGCTGAAATAGAAGGTAATAATGGTTACCAAGAGGCTACTAATGTTGATTTTGATGGCTTTCCTATTGTTATTAGGAAGGGGGTAAGAAAATGCACTGCTCATCCCATAAATAAGTATGTTGCATATGGTAAATTACTGTATAATTTCAGGGCCTTCACTGCTAGTATTAATAGTGTGAAAATCCCAAGAAATGTGACAGAAGCATTTCTATCACCCGAGTGGGAAAAGGTTGTGGAAGAGGAGATAAAAGCATTGCAAAAGAATAAGACATAGAGTTTGACAGATTTTCCAGAAGGGAAGAGATCTGTTGGATGCAGGTGGATATTCATAGTCAAATATCATTCGGATGAGAGTGTGGAAAGATACAAGGCAAGGATGGTTACTGAAGGTTTTTCTCAGTCCTATTGCATTGACTAAAAAGAGACTTTTGCACTGGTTGCAAAATTGAATACCATTAGAATATTGTTATCAGTAGCTGTTAACATGGACTGGAAATTGCATCAGTCGGACATAAAGAATGCTTTTCTGAATGAGAACCTGGAAGAAGAGGTATACATGGAGGTCCCATCCGGATTAGAAGGAAATGTCACTAAGAAAACTGTGTGTAAGCTCAATAGATCCTTATATGGCTTAAAACAGTCTCCCAGGGCTTGATTTGATCGATTTGCTATGGCTATGGAATAGAATGGTTTCAAACAAAGCAAAGCGGATCACAGACTATTCAGAAAAATTACACCGAGTGGTAAGATAACTCTCCTAATTATCTATGTAGATGATATGATTATAACTAGTAGTAATATAGAAGAAATAGAAAAGCTAAAGATGGATCTTACAAAGGAGTTTAAAACCAAGGATTTAGGTAGTATGTGGTATTTCCTGGGTATGGGAGTCGCAAGGTCCGAGGAAGGGATGGTCATAAACCAGCGTAAGTATGTTTTGGATCTTCTTGCATAAACTGTGATGCTCGACTACAAATTAGTTGAAACTCCAATGGAGCCAGGCTTGAAATTTTACAAGGAAAGGACTGGAAATCCAATAAACAAGGAAACCTACCAAAGGTTAGTTGGGAAGTTGATCTACCTTTCACTAACTAGGCATGATATTGCATACTCAGTGAACATTGTCAGCCAACATATAAGTGATACTCGAGAAGAACATTTGGAAGTTGTTAACAGAATTCTAAGGTTCTTGAAGTTTACCCCAGGAGCTGGACTTATATTTAGAAAAAATCAAGACAGAACAATGAAGGTTTATACGGATGCAATATGGGGAGGTGAATTAACTGATAGAAGGTCAGTTACTGGCTACTGTACATACGTTTGGGGTAATTTGGTGACTTGGAGAAGTAAGAAACAAGTCGTTGTCTCTCGAAGTAGTGCTAAGTTAGAGTTTAGAGCAATGACTCTTGGAATATGTGAAGGAATGTGGATTAAAAGACTGCTCACAGAACTGGACTTAGATGACAAGAAGAATTTTGAGATTTTTAGTGGCAGTCAATCAACTATGAGTATAGCAAAAAAGCCCAATGCAGCATGATAGAATAAACCCATTGAGATAGACAAACATTTTATTTACGAGAAGGTCAACAAAATTGTTGTACATTTCGACGAAAAAACAACTGGCAGATATATTATCCAAAGCCCTTCCATGAGTGACTTTTGATGAGCTGTCATTCAAACTGGGTATATACAACATATATACACCAGTTTGAGGGGGAGTATAGATTATGTATGTGTAAGGTTGTAGGAATTATAAAAATGAGCTGTCAATCCCTTAAGTTAAGAGATTATGTAATTATTCTATGTTTTTTAATCCCTTATTTCAAGACATTACATCCCCTAGGATTAATATCCTTCCTAACTTAGAGTTTCCTAGTTTAGAGGCATATTTTGTATATAAATATGTAATATGTTCTATTGAATATATACATGAATAAAATAACAGAGACTTACTCTGTTTTCTACAACTCAAAGCCCAGAATGGCCATTTTTCACTTCAAAAATAACCCAAAACCCTCCTAAGTCTCTTATGTTCATCACACCTTAAGCCTTTAAACTCACCCTTATACTTCCAAACCAACTTGTCATCGTTTAATACTCTCTAATATACAAAATCTCACTTAAACACTTACATCTAAAAATCATACCATGTTTTCAACCAAGCTCTTAATCAATTCTAATACTCCTAACCCTTTAGATGTCTCGTTGACAAGTCAAATGTCTCAATAAAACTTTAAAAACTATGCCATTTCAATAATTCATTTCAAAACCCATTTTACAAATCCATTTCTAATTTACACATCTTGTTGTTTTAATCCTATATAAGCCTTCCTTAAGGTTATATAACATTCAAACTTTCATTACCAAACCAAAAATTAAAGAAAATCCACAGATTTCATATTCTTACCTTTAATGGAGAAGCTCACAGCACAAAGAAGAAGAGAACAAGAGATGACTTTCCAGATAACTCTAAACCCACGTTTTTATCCCTTAAGTAAAGGAAATAATTATCTTTTAACAAGGAAAGACCATTTTTCCCTCTCTAATAATCCAAATTTTCTATTAGCCCTACACAAAAATTCCACCATAAATCCTTGTATTCATCAATTTATTCTAAATCAACCACTGAGTTTAAAATTCTTACTTTTTGGTCATTGACCCGAAGATTAGGATGTTACAAATGGTGTATGAAGACCTAATCTATATAAGAACAAATATGTAAAAAGACATATTAGGGATAGGCATAGGACCTGAACCCGACGGGTTTCGACCAGACCCGATCGGGTTAGATTTTTTTAAAACAAATTCGGGTTCGGGTCGGGTCGGGTCGGTTTTTTAATGTGATGTTCGAGTCGGGTCGGGTTCGGGTTTAGGGTGAGAAATACCCGACTAGACCCGAAAAAATATAATTTTACCATATGTATTTAGAAATAATTACAATAATACCCCTATATATATTATATTTTTTCAATTAAGTCATTGTTTTTATTGAATAATTTTTTTATTATTATTTCGAGTCGAGTCAGGTTTTTAAGTTATATATCGGGTCGGGTGAAAACTTGTTTTGATCAGGTCGGGTCGGGTCTTGGGTGGAGGACTCCTTATTCTCGGGTCGGGTCGGGTGGACCAAAAACCCGACCCGTTCCCATGCCTAAATTAAAACGTTATATGGATAAATAAAATGCTATTATATGTTATTAACATGCTGGTATTTATTGTGTAATATGAAAACACCAAGACTATATATGTACTCTATGTGGAATACACATATGCGTATGTTGATGCACAATGTAACATAGTGTATATATGAATGCATGAAATAAGCATCTAATGAGATGACCAAACTCAACTTTACCTACATGGCTAATATGAATATAAACCTAAAATATATATACATATATACGCAAGCCCTTTTAATGCATTTCGAATATAGTAACATAAAAATATAGATGTGAATGAAGTAAAAATTAATTACAAAGGAAAGAAACAAATCAGGAAAATATTAAATTAAATAATATACAACTCGTTTAATAATAGAAAAAGGGAAATATATTAAAAACTATAGAGGAAATCAAATACACAACTAATTAATAATAAAAAGTCAAATAAACAAGGAAACTAGATTAAAATAAATTTATGGAACATTGTAAAAGAATAAAAACAAATCAAAATGAATATCACAGTTAAATAACAAAAAGCAAGCATGAGGACCAAAATGAAATAAAAGAAACAGAAGTGTGAAAATCGAAATAATAGAAAAAAGAGCAATGGTGACTTAAATCTAAATATGTAGAAACTATGGAGGACAAAAGTGCAAATAAAAAAAATCATAAGGTTGCAATCGAAGGAAATCAAAGTGCGAGGTCTACTGATCAAACTGTAAAAACCTGGCAAAGGTTGGATGGCCTGAAAGAAAATAAACCAAATGTTAATACTGAGAACTAAAAATGGAAAACAGCAAGATAAGGACATTCAAGTCGAAATAAAAATGAAAAGAACACATCATGGTGACCAAAATGCAAACTGATGAAAATTGGGATGGCGGCGGACGTGATTTGACCATTACCTACCAAAACGCACGGGTATGGTCCAAAATGACGTCGTTTTGTTTTGAATATAAATACCCCTTTATCATTTTTTTTTCATTTTATGCTTATTATCTCTCTCTCCTTTTCAGAGTTCTCTCCCTTCTCTCTTAGCCTCTCCAAAATCTGGCGAGAGCCCAACCGTCGGTAGCCACACTAGACACCACCGGCCACCATCTTCGATGGTCGTTGGGTGCTATAAAAACATGAGGAGGTATATTTTGATGCCAGGAGTGCGGATTTGGGCTCGATTTCATAAAAATCGACGCCACAGAAAGTGACAAAAAATTTGCATTCCCTGACAAGTCCTACGATACATCCATGCCAATGATGGTAGTTGGATACTTAGAAACAACCGGAATTAAAGGTGTTTGATCAATTGCTAACATCGAATTTAACCCTCCAAATTTTGCATTGATTTTTTCAAATTCCTATCGCCCATTTAGCGGAAAGATAACTTATGGTTTCTTGATTCGTCTGGGTTTCTTGATGCACCAACCGCCATCCGAAGATGGCGTGATTTGATTGCGAGGATCGAGGGGGATCTCTGAAAAGTTAGTGTCCATTTTTATTTTTATTTTCATTTTTACTGTTTCTAATTTTCATCAACAAATAACCTTTAATAAAACACGCTGTCAACTTTTAATCAAGAGTTAAACTTGGTTCAGTGATTGGAGCTCTTAAATCTTATACATTCTAAGTGTGATTCTCATTGGTGTCAAATTATTTTCACAATTTTAAGTCTAATTAGATGGTGACACGTGCTATTATCTAATTAAAGAGAAATTATTGAATTAAATAAATTATAAATAAAACTATTATATATTTATAAATTAATTTAAAGTAATTGTAAGATATATATATATATATATATATTATTAATTGATCATAGATAAAACAATAGTGTTTATCATAACAAATAGAGGATTAAATTGTATGAGTCAAAAATAAATATGGGTTAATTTCAGACTGAATAATTTTTTAGAGATTAAACTAAATAAAATTATTATAATATAAAAGTATTGAATTAAATTACAAAATTTAGATGTAAATAGGGGTTAATTTTGGATTAAATATAATTTTGAGGATTAAACTAAATAAAATTAAAACTTAAGAAACTTAGCATACTATTTACCTTTTTTATCAAAATGAGACAATTAATATGCTACATGGCATGATCTTATTCGTCAACAAATTATGATAAAAATAAATAAGAGAAATAAACATTGAAAGATAAGTTATTATTATTATTATTATTATTAGAGAAAATCGCCTCAGTAACCAAAAATGCCTTATAATATACGATTTTAATCAACTTTTTCCGGATTTGCCAAAATGACCAACAAAATCGCAATGCGATCGCTAATTCGCAACGCGATATCCATTATCGCAAATTCGCGTTGCATTTCGCGTTGCGATAGTTGGAAATCGCATTGCGATGGTCTACAGTGTCATTGCGATTTTCCCAATTCGCAATGAGAATAAGTAAATCGCAACGCGAATTGGGAAAATCGCAATGCGATACTGACTATCGTAATGCGATACTTACTATCGCAATGCGATAATACAAAATCGCAACGAGATATTGACTTTCGCAACGCGATTCTGACTTTCACAACGCGATTTACATAGCGTCATTCGTATTAACGCGTATTTTTTTTCAAATTCCAAACACGAATTTTTTTTAATAAATCGGAAACTGAACCATCAACAGTAATCGCAACTCATAACCTCAAACCCAAAATCACAACACTCAATCCCATCTCCATCTCTCACTCTCTACGGCGAAATCCGTCCCCATCTCTGAAGATTTCCGTCCCCATCGCCGGCGAAATCCCTCACAACCATTCACAGTCAAAAATCCATCACAATCATTCAGAAATGGAAAATCAACCTCCGAGGGTTAGTTTTTTTTATTTTTATTTTGAAATTTTTGCATTATTTTAGGTTTTTCATATTAAGATTGATGATAAGTTTACTGGTAATTTTAATAATAGATTAACCATTTCACTTAGATTTCTTATTAAATTCATTCGATTGCTGCCAATACTGCTAAACTGTTTAGCCTGTGAAGTTAGTATTTGTCTTTGTTTTGTCTTTTGGTTGAAGTAATGCAGAAAAAGAATAGTTTCGAGAATGAAAATCGCAACGCGGAAATAACTATCGCAACGCGAAATAAAAAACGCAACGCGAAACCAAAATCGCATTGCGATTTTCATTTCACGTTGCGATTTTCATTTCGCGTTGCGATTTTCATTTCGCGTTGCGATAGTCATTTCGCGTTGCGATTCTCATTATCTCGTTGCGATTTTCATTTCAACCAAAAGACAAAACAGTGTTGCAAATTTTAGTTTCAAGAATAAACTACTATTTATGTTTATTGTTTTTGGTATATCTTGACAGTGTAGTTTTTGGTATATCTAACTTGGTATGTTTATTGTTTTTGTAGAAATTTTTTTCGGCTTCATTGACATTAAGGAATAAAGTTAGCCTAGCCACTACAATTGCTTCGAAGCTTTCACCTGCACAAAGAAAATTGTTTGAGGAAACCTGCTTCGGGCCATGGCTGAGAGTACAGCATCCGGGTGGAGATGCTAATTTGACCCATTTGTGGCTTCAGACCATGACTAGAGATCTACCTGACAGTATACAACGTGGTGAGGAAGAGATATGATTTCATTTTCCATCGGCGTATACTTGTTTTGGGCGGAAGGAGTTCTGCTTAATCACTGGTCTACGATTCGGACACGATGATGTAGGCCGGTACACTCGTCATATCAGCCACCCATCATGGTTATCCAGGGTTTTTCCTGATGAGTCAATAGAGAAGCCGAACTTACACGTCGACGACATGAAGAAATTGTTTAATAAGAAAGATGGTTTTACTCGGATGAATGACGTCGATGTTGTCCGAGTATGCCTTCTACTACTTTTGTATGCCGGCTTTTTAGGCAGAGAGGCCAGACAACCTATTCCTCAGGAGCTAATATTATTGGTAGAGGACCTAAATGCATGGAATCTATTTCCGTGGGGTTCGTATATATGGAAAGCTACCTAGACTAAGTTGTCGTCTGCCTTTGATGACCGCAAAAGTTTGCGGGGCGATGGGTCGAAATACACTTTGTCAGGCTTTGTTTGGGCCTTTAAGGTAAGAATTTCTATATAATGTTTTCAAAATTATAATTAATTATTTAACAATTACTAATGTTTGTTATTATATTGTTTGTAGATTTGGATATTCGAGGCCTTTACCGCCATGAAGACATATGCAATAAAAACTTCAAATGATATTCCCAGGGCTATTTCCTGGAAGAGGAAACGTTTGTTGGATTGGGAAGACTTAATACCATATGCGACAATAAATAATGTAAGTTAACACAAATACTATCATATATAAACAAGTTATTAATAGTAGACGTTTAACTTTGTTTAAGTTTTTATATTTTTAGGAGGCCAACATTCCATTAATGAGACTGACACCCACGGAGGCTGAGCTTGCCACTGATTGGTGGCAAGCTAGTCAGCATTTTCTTGATGGCACGAATGATGAGCAGCCTCCACTTCCTCCACTTCGAGAGCCATCACCTCACCCAGAGCCATCACCTGATCGACCCGACTATACACCTCTACAACGAGAGCCATCACCTATCCCGTCACATCATCGAGCCTCTTCTCCACCATCACTTCATGATAGGCGACCGGCAAAGATGCCACGACTTCTATCTCCCTGTTCTCCACCTCCACGGGATGAGTCAAGGGAGTTACGTGATGAGGTCAATGCCTTGCGTGAGGAGATCGGTACTCTACGCGATAACGATGGTGCATGGCGTGTGGAGGTCAATGCCTTGCGTGAGGAGATCGGTACTCTACGCGATAACGATGGTGCATGGCGTGTGGAGGTGTCTACTTTACGTGGTGAGGTTGCCGCTCTAAGTGAGATGGTAGTATCGTTACAGAATGAGGTTCATTCTCTACGCAACGAGGTAAGTTTAAGATTTTCCATATTTAACTTGATGATAAATTTACTCGTAATTTCACTTAAATTAACCATTTCACTTAGATTGCTTAGTAAATTTATTCGGTTGCTGCCAATACTGCTAAACTGTTTATTAACACTGTGAAGTTAGTATTTGTCTTTTTGTTTTGTCTTTTGGTTGAAGTAAATTTATTCGGTTGCTGCCAATTCTGCTAAACTGTGTATTCTTTAACACTGTGAAGTTAGTATTTGTCTTTGTTTTGTCTTTTGGTTGAAGTTAGTATTTTTCTTATATTTTAATTTGATTATTTTTTTGTAAATTTATGTAAGTTACTAATATATGTCTTTTTTTGTAAAACAGCATATCGATGCGTGGGTGTCACGTCTTCTAATAATTAGGAAACTTAAGAAAAATAAAAGAAATACACGATATACAATTATGCCGACGTCTTTTAACGCCGTTCACTTGAAGAATCAACGAGATGAATCATTTGCGTTGGGCAATGGACAAGCTAAACATTATCCTGCATGGTGGGAGGTCGATAAGGTTAGTGTTTATTTTAGATTGAGTTTAAAGGTATTCATAAATAAGTGCGCAAATGAATGAATTATTACTTATGATTGCATGTGTTTATCCCTGTTTTGGAACGTAACCATTGGCTTCTCGTCGAGCTTCAGATCCCATCCCTTAAGGCTATAGTATATGACAGCATGATAAATTACATATCATTGGCTGATTTAAGAGATATTATTAAGGGATGGAGCTCTTATTTGGCTAAATTCTTGGATGCGATAAATTATTGGACTCGTTCTGGAAACAAGAAGCCAAAGAAGCTCAATATTACAGTTAGCAGAGATGAGACCGCACCACAACAAACGAAAGGACCCAGAGGGGATTGTGGTCCTCTCGTATGCTTGGCGTTGGACCGTTTGATCACAGGAAGTATAAAGTATCTACCTCCCACCGATATAGATAGAGCTGCAGTAGGCTTGTGGTTTCGACATTATATGGCTAGATCGATATATACGAGACGCTGCCTACCTGCATCCGCGTTATAAAAATGTCCATAAACAATTGGTATGTTTATAGGCTTGTGGTTTGAAAATGTTTGGTTAAGTACCTAGAATTCAATAATTTGCTGTTTGTAGGTTTTAGATGTGTAGAAAGTGTTGTTTGAGCAAATGTTTGGTTTATACAGGTTAATCTCAGAAGTGAGCTGCGTGAAAATGATGTATGGCTGCAAAAGTTGATTCAATAGTAGAAGTGTTATTTTCTCTAATAATTATTGCTTATTTTTTGATTGTTTAATTGATTTGTAAAAGGTGATTTGTAAAAGTTAATTTGTTTAATTGATGTTAACATAATTCTTATTTGTGCTTGTTTAATTGATTGAAATGTAATGGTTGATTTTGTTGATTTCAATCTGTATTATATTGAAGGCAAAAAGTACTATCGCAATGCGAAATGAAAATCGCAACGAGAGAATCGCAACGCGAAATGAAAATCGCAACGAGAGAATCGCAACGCGAAATTAAATTCGCGTTGCGATTTTCATTTCGCATTGCGATTCCCTCGTTGCGATTTTCATTTCGCATTGCGAAATTAGCGTTGCGATTTTCATTTCGCATTGCGATTCTCTCGTTGCGATTTTCATTTCGCATTGCGATAGTAATTTCCGCGTTGCGATAGACATTAAGTTGATTGCCTATTAAGTGATAACAACTGAACAGATCATAGCAATTTTCAAACTCAAGTTACTAATACATGCCTAACTGAAAATGTTAAAAGTTCACACATAAAATCTACATAATACAACGTTTGCATTTAAAAATCACCTAAGTTAACAGTCCCAAAAGGTGAAGCCAGTTGTTATTGGGATTTTAAAGGTGATTGCGATTTTGATTGCCTTTTTCTTAACACCATATGAGCTTTGGATTTTGATGATGATCCATATTTTGGTAGAGGAAAAGATGATTGTGATGGCACTGGTGATCCACATGTCAACCTTGTATGACCACTTTCCTTGCACCGACTACATGTCGATCTCTTCTTCTCTTCACCCTTAGACGGTATACGATCGTGACTTTTTGGTCGGCCAGGTAGCCTTCTGTCCATGGCTGGTGGCAAAACTGTTTGTAAGTCATCTGGTATGTCCCACTCAGAAGGATGTGGAATAGGGTAGACAATCTCGACATAAGTCTGTCGATATACTTCTGTAGTGTAGCAATCCATAGCGTATGTGCTTGAATCATCTTGGTTTAGATGAAGAGAAACTTTTATAACATGGCCACACGGATAACCAGATGTTTTCCATTTCATACAACTACACGTCCTTGCATTTAGATCGACAAGCCCATTTAAGTTATTATCCAGTACTTCAAACAAAGTGTTTGAACATGGTTCAACTCTCCATGACGTTGACTTCACAACACGTTTCGTTATCTTTTTTTCAGTCCATGGTGTAACAAGATGTTCCAATGTTCCTGTAAATTTAAATAAATAATACTTAGTAAAATATATGATAAGTTACGAATTCAAAGAAATAATATCTGCATAGTTTCTTTTCTTGTAGTACCACTATTGAATAGAGGCTCGAAAAAACTCCATTAACATAGTAATGGGTAATTTTCGGGAATGACGACTTAGAGCGTTGATTGATTCTGCACTATTAGACGTCATGAAACCATATCTTGCTCCAAGTTGATGTACTCTTGACCATCTTTCAAACCCGACATCTTCTAGTGTTTGAGCACACTGAGGCAAAACACGTCTTAAACAGTTTATATGCTTATTGAAATCCACTTCCCGATAAGCCTTTACAGCCTTCCAGTATGTCCATTTGTGCTTTTTTATACCAGCAGACCTTGATTTTAGATTTCTATACAAATGAACACCACAAAGTCCATGAAAAGCATCTGGGAAACACCTTCTAACAGCGTTGTCAATTGAGTTTGCCCTATCGGATATGATTGTCATATTGCTAATAGGACCTATGCAATCCCTAAGATGCCCCATAAACCATGTCCATGAATCAGAGGTTTCAGATTTGCCAACCCCGTAAGCTATTGGCAATATCCCATTGTTAGCATCCATGGCTACTGCTAATAAGTTTACTCCAATGTATCGACCTTTCAAATGTGCACCGTCAACTATAATAACTGGGCACATGCAAGTAATAAACGAACGAATCTACAAAATAATATACACAAGAAATATAATCATTTAAATGTGAAATGCATGTAACTAACAGAAATGAGTCAACAGAATTATATTGATTTACTAACCGCAGCACCAATGGCGATAAACAGCAACTCAAAGCGTCCATCTCTATCTGTTTTGATATGAGTTACCGACCCAGGATTTTTCAGCTTTAAATTGTGACAATAAGCCGACAGTTGGGCAAACGATGCTTCTGGCGACCCCCTCAACAATTCCAAGGCATAATATTTGGCTCTCCAAGCTTGAGAATATGATATACTAATCTTGAACCGAGCATTCATGTCAGTCATAATTTCATGTCCCCGATATACCCTGCCATTCAAAAACATTAACTCAGCCAGAAAACCACCCAAAACCTTTTTGTTTGCCTGTCTATGGTTAGGAAAAACTTGGGTTCTTGAACATGTATGTTTATCAATAAAAGTCCTAACTTGAAACATTTCGCAATCTTTTATCCTCTTTGCAATCATACGCCACGTACAGTTTTTGTCAATCATACACCTTGTTTCGAAACGATCTTTGCTTGATTTGTTAACTTTTAGTTGATAGCCATCTTCCACACATTTCGTATACAAAGCTATCTTCAAGTCTTCCTTTGTATCAAAACAAACATCTTTCTTGATACGAATAACTTTTGTGTAACAATCAACTGCTTTCTTTGCCAACTCTTCTTCCGGTAGCTGAAGTAATTCTGGCATATTCCAGTTATACTCCCGTGGCATTTTCTTTTCTTCGGGGACTTTTTCTTCTTCTTTTTCTTCTTCAGGATTATATGAATTATAGAATGGATGTTCAACATGTTCATTCACAGTCGTAACTTCCTCCTCATTATCATCAACAACATCTTCCTCGGCAACGGGTGTTTCATCATCAAAATTTGGGTATTGACCAATATCAAAATCATTACACGTAGGGTCTGTTTCTTCTTCTGAAACATCATCAAAATCCGAGTATTGACCAATATCAAAGTCTGGGTATTGACCAAGATCAAATTTCGAATACTGACTAGTACTCACAATTTTTTCTCTTGGCTCATCATCGTCTAATTGGTCAATACGAAAACCGGAATTTGGTGCTGAAAGTTGATTTGGATTTGGATTAGAGAAAGGTTGTGGGTTTTGAGACCCACTTAGTTGATTACTACCCGCTACTGACCTAACAATACTACTTCTAGGTTCAACAACATACAATGTAACATCATCACTTGAAACATTAATGTAAGCAATGAATCGTTCAACATCTTCATTGTCGGTTAACAAATAAACTTTACCATTTCTCTGATAAGATAGCCTAAATCAACTTAGGGGCTCTAAATTCAATTTCTTTGAAACACGTAACATTAGAGTTTCATAAGTTAACTTCTTTAATGACAGTTTTATTGAAGATTCATGGGTAAAGGCATATATTGTAAAACACCATGAACATTCTCCCATGACCCTCCAAAACACAAATCTATCCAAACATGATCAACATTAGATGATTTCATGGTTGTAAATTAATTTACTAAACAAACGAGATGCGAAACTAAGACTTGTTGCCGGATGGGGAAGGATATCGTTGGATATAGGAACGGATGTCGTCGGAGAGAGTGATAGATGGAGATAGAATGAGTTGCGATTTAGGGATTTAGGTTATGAGTTGTTGCTGCTGCGTAGATATATACACAAAAAATTTGGCTTGCGAAACTAAAACCTGTTGCGAACTTTGAAACTCGCATTGCGATTCTGTATTATCTCGTTGCGAAAGTCAGAATCGCGTTGCGAAAGTCAGAATCGCGTTGCGAAAGGCAATCATTTGACCATCGCAATGCGAAATGCAAATCGCAACGACAGAACCGCAATGCGAAATGAAAAAGGAGTATATATGTTAACAAAACTTGCATTATGTGTATTTTATGTGTGCACTTTTAACATTTTCAGTTAGGCATGTATTAGTAACTTGAGTTTGAACATTGCTATGATTTGTTCAGTCGTTATCACTTATTAGACATTCATTTGACTATCGCAACGCGACAATGGCTATCGCAACGCAAAAATGGAGATCGCAACGCGAAAATGGCTATCGCAACACGAAATGCCTATCGCAACGAAAAAATCGCAATGCGAAATGAAAATCGCATTGCGATTTTCTCGTTGCGATTTTCATTTCGCATTGCGATTTTCATTTCGCATTGCGATTCTCTCGTTGCGATAGTCAGTTTTGTGTTGCGATAGTCTGTTTTGCCTTCAACATAATACAGATTGAAAACCAACAAATCAACTATTACATTTCAACACAAATAAGAATTATGTACACATCAATTAAACAAATCAACATTTACAAATCATCTTTTACAAATCAATTAAACAATCAAAAAATAATAATAATTCTTATTTCTTCATCAATTATTGAATCAATGAATCAACAACTTTGTGACCCCGTACATCCATTTCACGCAGCTCACTTAAGGATTAACCTGCAGAAACCAAACATTTGCTCAAACAAGACTTCCTACACATCTAAAACCTACAAACAGCAAATTATTGAATTCTAGGTACTTAACCAAACATTTTAAAACCAAAAGGAGTATATATGTTATCAAAACTTGCATTTGACTTACCAATTAACAATGGACACTTTCATAACGCGGATGCAGGTAGGCAGCGTCTCGAATATATTGCTCTAGCCATATAATACCGAAACCACAAGCCTACTGCAGTTCTATCTCTATCGGTGGGAGGTAAAAACTCTGTACTTCCCGTCGTCAAACGCGCCAAGCAAAGGCATACGAGAGGACCACAATCCCCTCTGGCTCCCGGCGATTGCTGTGGCGCGGTCTCGTCTCTGACAACTGTGACATTGAACTTCTTTGGCTTCTTGTGTCCAGAATGAGTCCAATAATTAATCTCATCCAAGAATTTAGCCAAATGAGAGCTCCATCTCTTGAAAATATCTCTCAAATCAGACAGTGATATGTAATTGATCATGCTGTCATACACTATTATCTTCAGGGATGGGAGCTAAAGTTGGACGAGAAGCCAGTGACGACGTTCCAAAACAGGGATAAACACCTACAATCATAAGTAATAATTCATTTATTTGCGCACTTATTTATGAATACCTTTAACAAATTTAAAAAATAAACACTAACCTTATCGACCTCCCACCATGCAGGATAAAGTTTAGCTTGTCCATTGCCCAACGAAAATGATTCATCTCGTTGATTCTTCAAGTGAACTGCGTGAAAAGCCACCGGCATTATTGTATATAGCGATTTTTTTTTTATTTTTCCTAAGCTTCCTTATTATTAGTAGACGTGACACCCACGCATCGATATGTTGTTTTACAAAAAAATACATATATTAGTGAATTACATTAATTTTTAAACAAATTAATCAAAATCATATATAAGACAAATATAAGACTTACCTCCCCATCCAAATAACCACTGTCTTCAACCCCTAATAGCACACCCCACCAAGATCGATCAAGCAACAAAAACATTTCATCGTTGAGTTTGATGATGTCAGTGTAACACCCTTGGCTCCGCTCATGTAGATAAAAATTAACTGCGGTCTTAGCCCAAAGGGTATTATCCACAATTGTTTTCGGTAGTTGTCTCCTCTCCACTTCAGATACCGAAAGGGTACTAGCCGGTAACTCATACGAGAGCCAACTCTCATCCATCATGTCCGGAACTGGTGGGGGTTTCTCAATACTTCGATATATTACCCCATGTGAATCGGGCTCTGGAATGGTGGGAGGAACCTCTTCAACGATGACAGTGGCCTCTTGAACGGTGGGGGGAATCTTGAGGGAGGATAGGGGCCTCTTGAACGATTGGAGGGGACTCTTGAGGGATGACCGGTGAGTCGGGCTTCTTCTTGCGGAGTCTTCGCACCATTGGGGTGAACGGAGACGTAATAGCACGTCCACGCCGTCTGATGCGTGAACTCCGTCGTGCAAGGAAAACCCGACGTAAAGCATCTACCTTATCGGGCCGCTAAAAAAAATTAATACATAAATCAGTAAATAAACAGACATGATATTAAACAAAGACAAATATGTTTCAAACTAGCATTGTATTCACCCAAGTCATTATTCTATCATAGTTCACAAAATGCTCAGATAACATTCCAGAAGTAAGCACTTATATAAACATTTAAAAGGACAACATATATAAACATTCCAGAAAAAGAATAGTTTACTTTCGCAACACGAAACTTAAAATCGCAACACAAAAATGACTATCGTAACGCGGAAATGGCTATCGCAATGCGAAATGAAAATCGCAATGACAAAATCGCAATGCGAAATGAAATCGCAACGACAAAATCGCAACGCGAAATACAAATCGCATTGCGATTTTCATTTCGCGTTGCGATTTTGTCGTTGCGATTTCATTTCGCATTGCGATTTTGTCGTTGCAATTTTCATTTCGCATTACGATAGCCATTTCCGCGTTGCGATAGTCATTTTCGTGTTGCGAAAGTAAACTATTCTTCTTATGCAAATTGAAACTTGAATGGATTGCATTACTTCAACCAAAAGACAAAAACAAAACCAAAAACAAATACTAACAAAAACAGTTTAGCAGTATTAGCAGCAACCGAATGAATTACGAGTATGAAAAATCTTAAACTTACCTCGTTGCGTAGAGTATGAACCTCATTCTACAACGATGCTACCATCTCACGTAGAGCGGCTACCTCACCGCATAATGTAGACACCTCAACACGCCATGCACCATCGTCTTTGCGTAAAGTACCGACCTCCTCACGCAAGGCATTGACCTCATCACGTAACTCCCCTAACTCATCCCGTTGAGGTGGAGGTGGAGAATAGGGAGATAAACGTCGTGGCATCTTTGCCGGTCGCCTATCTTGTGGTGATGGTGGAGAAGAGGCTCGATGATGTGACAGAATAGGTGATGGCTGTCGTTGTGGAGGTGTATAGCCGGGTCGATCAGATGATGGCTCTGGGTGAGGTGATAGCTCTGGGCGAGGTGATGGCTCCCGAAGTGGAGGCTGCTCATCAACCGTTCCATCAAAAAAACGCTTACTAGCTTGCCACCAATCAGTGGCAAGCTCAGCTTCCGTGGGTGTCAGCCTCTGTAGAGGAGTGTTGGCCTCCTAACAATATAAAAGCTCAAACAAAGTTAAACGTGTACTAGTAATAACTTGTTTATAAACATATGGTAGTATTTATGTTAACTTACATTATTTATTGTCGTATACCGTAGTAAATCTTCCCATTGCAAGGTCCGTTTCCTCTTCCAGGAAATAGCCCTGGAATATTATTTGAAGTTTTTATTGCATATGTCTTCATGGCGGGAAAGGCCTCAAATATCCAAATCTACAAACAATATAATAACAAACATTAGTAATTGTTAAATAATTACTTATAATTTTGGAAACATTATATAAAAATTCTTACCTTAAAGGCCCAAATAAATCCTGTCAAAGTGTATTTGGAACCATCGCCATGCAAACTTTTTCGATCATCCAAGGCAGACGATAACTTATTCCATGTAGCTTTCCATAAATACGAGCCCCACGGAAACAGGTTCCACGCATTTAGGTCTTCTACCAATTTGATTAGATCATTTGGAATAGGTTGTCTGGCCTCTCTGCCTAAAAAGCCAGCATGCAAAAGAATTAGAAGGCATACTCGGACAACGTCGACGTCATCCATCTGAGTAAAACCATCTTTCTTATTCAATAATGTCGTCAGGTCTTCCACGTGTAGATTCAGCCTCTCCAGCTCAGGAAAAACCCGGGATAACCATGATGGGCGGGTAATATGTCTAGTGTACCGACCTACATCATCGTGTCCGAAGCGTAGACTGGTGATTAAGCAAAACTCCTCCCGCCCAAAACACGTATACGCCGGTGGAAAATCAAATCATATCTCTTCATCACGACGTTGTATAGTATCTGGTAGATCCCTAGTCATGGTTTGAAGAAATAGGTGTGTCAACATCGCATCTCCACCGGGATGTTGTACTTTCAGCCATGGCCCGAAGCAAGTATCCTCAAACATTTTTCTTTGTGCAGGTGAAAGCTTCGACGCAATTGTTTTGACCAGGCTGACTTTATTTCTTAAGGTTAATTGAGCCGAATAAAAGTTCTACAAAAACAATAAACATACTAAGTTAGATATACCAAAAACTACACTGTGAAGATATACCAAAAACAATAATAAACATAAAGAGTAGTAGTTTATTCTTCAAACTTAAATTTGCAACACTGTGAATTTCTTATTTGTCTTTGTTTTTTGGTTGAAGTAATGCAATTCATTCAAGTTTCAATTTGTAGAAGAAGAATAGTTACTGAAAATGAAAATCGCAACACGAAAATGACTATCGCAACGCGAATTTGACTATCGCAACGAGAGAATCGCAACGCGAAACTAAAATCGCGTTGCGATTTTCATTTCGCGTTACGATTCTCGGTTAATAATAAGCAATCTAAGTGAAATGATTAATCTATTATTGAAATTACCAGTAAACTTATCATTAATTTCAATATGAAAAACCTAATAATAATGCAAAAATTTCAAAAAGAAAATAATTAAAAAAACTAACCCTCGTTGGTTGATTTGGTTGATTTTCCATTTCTGATTGTGAGGGTGGCTCTGAGAGATGGAGATAGACGGATTTCGCCGGAGATGGGGACGGATTTCTTCGGAGATGGGTGAGAGAGTGAGAGATAGAGATGGGACTGAGTTGTGATTTTAGGTTTTAGGTTATGAGTTGCGATTACGGGATATACTGTGGACGGTTCAGTGTTCCAATATATTAATATTCGTGTTTGGAATTTAAAAATAAAATACTTGGCCAGGATAGTAATGGCGCTTTGAAAATCGCATTGCGATTATGTATTATCGCGTTGCGAAAGTCAGAATCGCGTTGCGAAAGTCAGTATCTCGTTGCGATTTTGTATTATCGCATTGCGATAGTAAGTATCGCATTGCGATAGTAAGTATCGCATTGCGATTTTCCCAATTCGCGTTGCAATTTACTTATTCGCATTGCGAATTGGGAAAATCGCAACGATACTGTAGACCATCGCAACGCGATTTCCAACTATCGCAACGCGAAATGCAACGCGAATTTGCGATAATGGAGATCGCGTTGCGAATTAGCGATCGCATTTCGATTTTGTTGGTCATTTTGGCAAATCCGGAAAAAGTTGGTTAAAATCGTATATTATAAGGCATTTTTGGTCACTGAGGCGATTTTCTCTTATTATTATTATTATTATTATCATCATTATCATCATCATCATCATCATCATCATTATTATTATTATCATTATCATTATTATAATTATTAATATTGGATAAGTATAAGGTAATATCTATTTGAAGATAACTTTCAATCATTCGACATTAAATGCTCATAAAAGTTGTAACCGATTTTCGGCGGGAAGACCCATCCGACGTTTTTGGAAAATAAATGATTTTTATGGAAAGATGGGAGTCGACACCAATCATTTTTTAAAGTGAGATTGGAACACCTAAAATCAGGTAAATTTGGCACCCCAATCATTTTTAAGTTTTGGTCTACGAAATTAGAAATAAAGTTCGGGAGTCAGTTACGTGTGAGGAATGATTAACACCCCACAATGCCCAAAATTAGTACCTAGTCGATTAACTTATATTTTAAAAGTGGAAATTTTGAGTCCGGAATTTTATTTAATTTAAAAATCCATTACGTTTGCATAATTTAGAAAGGATGTTGATTTACCAAGACTAATAACGACCACCCCAAGCAAAAGCGGAATATTTGTTATCAACCACAATAAATGAACCTTGCCTTAATAATTTAGAAATCATAATGTGAGATTTTGACAAGGATGTTAATTTACTTCGAGAATCAATAGCGGTCACCCCTAGGCAAAAACGGTAGATACACTACTAGCCCCCTAATAAATAAACATTGCCTTATTGTTTTTTAAAACAAAATGCAATCAAACAATAAATTATTGAACCTAATTATACTAAAATGAATTAATTAAGGCTTCCCTCTAACTTAAAGTATCAAATTATGGAATTTAAAGAACATAGGGGATTAAACCTAAAACTGGAGGCTCTAAATATTAATCCAAATCATTTTTAATGAATTATTGAGTCGAATAGTTAAAATAGAACCTCGAGTAAAAGCGATGACCAAATTAAAAATTCTCCTAAATTTAAGGATTAGGTATGGAATTAAGTAATTAAAAGGTTAGGGACTAAATTAGAAAAGGTATAGCTTTAAGGATTCAAATTAAAACCTAAGTGAGCTATTTAGGACTAAAGTAAAAAGAACTAAATTGAAACAATTTAAAAATGCATAACTAAAATTAAAATATTAAGTAAAGGACTAAAATGAAGGAATTCAGAATATAAATCTTAAATTAAAATTATACAGAAAATTAAAAGCTGGAATCTAAAGGAATGAAATATAAATGCTGGAATTTAAAGATTGAAATTAAAATACATAAAATTAAAGGGTTGAAATGTAAATAATAAAAGTTAGTCAATCGAATAAAATTAAAAGATTAGTGGTTAATTTTAAATGTTACATGTACCATAAACAACGCGAATCATACCTCAAGACGGGTCATCGAGAGATCGTTAAAATGATTCGAATATAAAAAACTAAAATGTCAACGGTTAGTAAATTAGCAAAGTTAGTAAACTATGAATTAAATTTTACCTGAACCATAATAATGTGGATCATATCCCAGGACGGATCACCACAAGGTCATATTAAATTAATTCGAACATTTAGAGCAATAACAAAATAAAAGCAGTGACCATATTAAAATAAAATAAAATCAGAACACCAAATTCGAAAATAAAAAGAAACAGTGACTAAAACGGAAATTAAGTAAAACAATGAGCTAACATCAGAATAAAAGAACAAGAGCATTTTAAAATAAATAAAAAGGCAAACAGGGAACCAAAACGTAAATAAACAGCAAAGTTTAGGGGAACTAGATGGTGATTAACCCATTAAACCTTAATAAATAGCTTATATTACTCGTAAATTAAATAAAACCCTAAATCAAAATATAAACCTAAACTAAGCCCCCAGCCCCCTTTCTCTCCTCACTCTCTCACCAATGTGCGGCCGCCTCACCCAAAGAAAACCAAGACTCGACGAAGCACTCCCCTCTCTTCTCTATCACACGACCGGGTCCCCTTCACAAACGCAAGGACCACGCCGGTCACCACACCTGGTGGCCGTTCACCGCTCCGGTCGAAACAGGAGACGTAACACCCCGGCGAGGTCAAATCCCCACCCGTCTACATCTTAACTTTCTCCCAACCACCTAGAGACTCTCGGCTTTTTTCGGGGTTCTTTATACCACCCGTGCTGTTACAAGACCAAACCAACGAAAAAAATAATTTCTTCTTACAAATTCCTGCTTTTGTTTGCTGATGAGGACATGGGACCACTGCTGCTCACGTGGGGGCCCTAGCTGCTGCTGACTGTAAACCTTCTGTTTCGATAGCCCTAGGCTTGTTGGGTTAGGGTTGAAGGAAATGTAACTGGGTTTTGTAATAGGCTGTGGCTAAAAGGATTGTTTTGGATTTGAAATGGATTAACATTTTATGAATGGGTCTTGTAATTAGTTAATATTGAAGACAAATTTTAATTTATTCGATTTGCTTCAATAAAAAAAAAAAACAGAAAATGGGACAGGATTTTTGCTTTTGACACTAGTCCTTCAACTCGACTCCTGTACCCGTTACCAGAAGGCTACTTTTCGACCAAATGGACCCCAAAATTCATCTCAAGCCCATATTTGATTTGTAGCTCCACAATCGTACGACTCGAACCAATTTGCTAGTGCCCCCAAGAATAAATTTTCAATTGCCTCTACTTCGATTTGCATGACTTGGACAAAATTAAGGTATTACAATACCTCTTATATTTATAGTGTTTGAATTTGGGATCTCAAAGAACTATAATAATTCATTTACTATCGAGGTCGTTTTGTTCGTGCAAAGAATAAATTATCCTAAAATAAAGGCAATTCGAAATAAAGGGTATAATTTAAATTTGAAGATAAATAATATATATTGTTTATCTTAAAGGAAAATTCTAGAATGAACGTCATATACCGATATACATCACTTGGGATAAAATTTTTAAATGATCATTAAATTATGTTAGAATAATCTTTTCATTGTTATTAGACATGAGAAAAATTCTCTTTCCATTCTCATAGGTAAAAATTGTTCCACAAAAAAAATATTGAAATAAAATAAAACAATATAATAATTTATGAGATATTTTTTAATAGATGAGATAAATTTATAAAACATATTTTAAAATATAAAATAAAAATATATTACTTTTAAAAAAGAAATTATAAATTGAACAAAAATAATTATAAATTTCAGTCCTTCTAAAAATGATATGACATGACTTGTCTTTACAAAATAAAGAAAAGAACTTCCTAATATAAAATAAATAGTAGGATTATTAATATAATTGAATATAATTAAAATTAGTTTATCTAAATACTATTCTAATTAAAACAATAATTGTATAAATGGATTGCTTATTTGTAAATGTACTTCTCTCGTCGTTAATAGTAGGTTTGTGTAAATTTAAATATCAGATTCGATCCGATTCGAAAATTTGAATATCTTAAATTCCGGATAATAAAAATAGTGATTCGATCCATATGAAATAATCGCATATTTAAATTTTCGGATATTCCTAGATAAGAAACACTAGTTCTGTATAGTACCTTAAACACTTTGAGCAGAAGAAAGGAGGTCCACTTCAACTGAAAAAAAAATCACTGCAAAGCACGAACCAATTGACCTTATTGATTAAAAGAATAGTTGTCATTCTTAGAGGTCTCAGATTCGAGTATCAGCAAATATAGGATATTTGAATGTTTATTGTCAAATGGTTGATAAAACCCAATCAATTAAACCCTTTTAACTTTCCAACTGCTTAATTTCTTGATTTAACAATAAAAATAAATATATGTTACCGAATGATTAAATGAATCGTTCAACATGGGCATAAAAGTAATATACAATAATAACTAATTAAAAAGAAGCAGAAGATGAAGAAAAATTGAAAGAGTGGTTGAGCAGTGGATAACATAATCTCTGAGAGAAAATTATCATAGACTAGCAATGGAGAAGGGCTGATGCTGAGACTTGGGAAACGTTCCAGTGAAGGAGAGAAATATATGGGTCTAGGGCTAAAGGCTTATTTTTTTTTTCCGGATATTCAGAAAATTCAAATTCGAGATTCTCCTATCCCAGTTTTTAATGGCTTAATTATAAAATAAGTGTTCAAACTATACATTTTTCACGAATAGGTGCCTACAATATTTTTTAAATGATCTTGTTGACTAACGTTACAAACGTTACCACTTTAGGTACCCGGTCCATAATTGTTGGTAATTTTCTCCATTAAATGACACGTGTCACATTCTGGTAAGTTTGAATTTTTTAATTAAAAAATATTATTATATTTATAAAAAACCATAATTTCTCTTTAATTACAAAAAACTCAAATTCATAAAAATCCTAAATCCTAATCCTAACTTGCCGCCGCCCCCCTTTTCGAACACGACCACCGCCGCCGACTTAGTCCTTGCCGTCCTTCTAGTCATACATCGCCGTAGTTGTCGCCGTTTGGCTGTCGGAATCACGTTGGATCGCGATTTTCATCCTAAGGTTCACGGGGTACAAAATTTTGATTGGTCGCAATTTCATAGGGGTATTGATCATCGGGGGTAGGTGAGGCCAGGTTGAGCTTCGTCGATGACAAAGAGTGGCAGCTGACATGGGTTTAGAGGTTGAAATGATAGTTTTCAAAGTTTTGGGGCTATTTCGAAAGATTTGTGTGTGTGTGTTTTTAAAATATATAATTTTAATTTTTTAATTTTAAATAAAATTTTAAAATTACCAGAATGTGACATATGTCATTTAACAGAAAAAATTAACAGCATTTATGATCCAGGCACCTAAAGTGGTAACGTTTATAATGTTAGGCACCATGATCATTCGAAAAATACTATATGCACCTATTTGTGAAAAATGTTATAGTTTGAGCATTTATTTTATAATTAAGTCCTTTTTAATCAGAAATTCAATCTGAATTATTCGGGGGGGGGGGGGAAACGGAGGATCATAGGAAGCATTGGTAACAGGTAGAGTGGTCCTCGATCTAAAGCTTAGAGGGGTGATAATTGCTTTGGATGGTCATAGGTGAAATAGTTGCCGAGTGTGACCGGATGTAAATAGTGAGCTAGGGCGAGAGTAAGGACCACCGTCTCTCATAATCATCCCTTGTGCTTACACAATGTGGGGATTGTTGGTTTTTGGAAAATATCCCACATTGGTTTTGTATAAGGAGGAGTGGAAATTCTTTTGTTATAAATATAGCCCTCCTCTTCCTTAGTTTAGCATCCCATAAATATAAGTCTTCTTCACTATTAAAGGCTATTTGTACTCTTTCTCTCTTTGTAATATTTCCTCTACTAGTGAAATATTGTTTTAGTAGTGTTCGAGGAGGTAGGCATAATTTTGGCCTAACCTCGTTAAATTTTGGTTTTCTCTTTATGTCTATTTAATAGCTATTGTCAGGTATAGTTGTTGTTAATTATTGACCTATTAAAATTACTTGTCTTGGTAGTTCTGTCTATGGAAAGTGGGTTTTAAGAGAGACCATTGTGACCCCTCCTCTTTCCTGGGAATCTACCTTGGGGTGATTTTTAGTACAATCGTTTTAACACTAGTCACCTAGATAATAGTTTTCAAGGTGAATTTGTTATTGTTGTGGAAATTAACCCGAATTCCACAACAATTGGTATCAGCGCTCTTGGTTTATTTTAGTATGCTCTGTGGTTGCGGCTTAGGCTGATCTTCCACATCAGAAAAAAATTTCTTGGGATAATTGGCATTCCGCATTGACAGCTATTAAATAGAATTTGTAGCAGAAATGGCAGACGCAACAAAAACATCCACATCATCGTCAACAGCTGTGACAAATGTTAGATTTGCAGTAGAGATTTTTGATGGAACCCGTCATTTTGGCATGTGGAAAAGTGAGGTTCTAGATGCCCTATTTCAGCAAGGTCTAGACATTGCTATTGAAGAAGAGAAAACAGATGATGTTGAGGAGAAAGAATGGAAGAGGATCAATAGATTGGCATGTGGTACTATTCGATCGTGTCTTTCTAGAGAGCAGAAGTATACATTTTCTAAGGAAACTTCTGCAAGTAAATTATGGAAGGCACTGAAGGAGAAATTTTTGAAGAAAAGCGGTCAGAACAAGCTCTACATGAAAAAAAGATTGTTCCGCTTCAACTATGTACCAGGTACCACTATGAATGATCACATTACTAGCTTTAATCAGCTAGTGACTGATCTGATGAATATGGACGTGACTTTTGAAGACGAAGATCTGGCTCTGATGTTGATGGGATCACTTCCTGATGAGTTTGAGTATCTTGAAACTACTCTACTTTATGAGAAAGTTGATGTGTCTTTCAATGAAGTAACTGTTGCCTTGTATAATTATGAATTGAGAAATAAAGACAAACAAGAAAACACAAGTGTCGAAGCATAAGCTCTTGTTGTTAGAGGCCGTTCGAAGAGTCAGAATAAAGGAAGGAGAGGGAGATCAAAGTCAAAGTCCAGATTGAGCAAAGATGAATGTGCCTTTTGTCGAGAAAAAGGGCACTGGAAGAAAGAATGTCCCAGGCTAAAGAACAAAGGCAAACCTGAAAGGGGAAAGACTGTCTCAGAATCAAATGTGGTCAAGTATGATGATGCAGATTCAGATTTTGCATTCGCTGCTACGCCATCAACCAGTTGTTCCAGTTAATGGCTGTTAGATTAAGCTTGTAGCCACCATATGATCCCCAATAGAGAATGGTTCTTTGATTTTAAAGAACTAAAAGGTGGAATTATCTACACAGAAAATAATTCCCCTCTTGACACACTTGGGATTGGTTCAATTCGCTTGAGAAATCAGGATGGATCAATCAGAACCTTAACAGGTGTCCATTATGTACCATATTTAATGAGAAATCTCATCTCCGTGGGAACCTTAGAGTCAAAAGGTTTAGAAGTGAGGGTAATAGATGAAATTATGAGGATTATCTCTGGTGCACTGGTGATAATGAAGGGAATCCAGAAAAGAAACAATTTGTATTACTATCTGGGTAGTACAATTGTTGGGACAACAGCAGTGGCAACTTCTACTGATGAACAGAAGTCAGAAGCAACCAGGTTATGGCATATGCGCTTGGGGCATGTTGGTGAAAAATCCTTGAAATTGCTGATAGATCAAGGATTATTGAAGGGTGCTCGGCCTTGCAAATTAGCTTTTTGTGAGCATTGCATCAAAGGGAAGAAGACGAGGGTGAAATTTGGAACAACAATCCATGATACTAAAGGTATTTTGGATTATGTTCATTCAGATGTATGGGGGCCTTCCAAGAAAACTTCATTGGGAGGAATACACTATTATGTCACCTTTGTTGATGATTTTTCCCGGAGAGGTTGGGTGTATACAATGAAGACAAAGGATGAGGTGCTAGGATTTTTCTTTAAAAGGAAAAAAATTTAAGGAAAAATATGGTAGAGACTCAAACAGGTAGAAAAATCAAACGTCTCCGTACAGAAAATGATGGAGAGTACAAAAATGATCCATTTATAAAAGTCTGTGAAGAAGAAGGTATTGTCAGGCACTTCACTGTCAGATTTACACCACAACAAAATGGGGTGGCAGAGCGAATGAACCGGACATTAGTGGAGAATGTTCGGTGTATGTTGTCTAATGTTGGGTTAGGCAAAGAATTTTAGGCTGAGGCTTTGGTCTATGCTTGTCACCTTGTCAACCGCTTACCATCGACTGCTATTGGTGGTAAAACACCATTAGAGAAATGGTTTGGAGTACCTGCTACAGATTATGATTCCTTACATGTGTTTGGCTTCACTGCATACTACCATGTTAAGGAGTCAAAGCTGGATCCAAGAGCAAAGAATGCGATCTTTATGGGGATTACCTCTGGTGTGCAAATTAGAAAAATCACTATACGGATTGAAGCAATCTCCAAGGAAGTGGTACAAGCAATTTGACAAGTTTATGATAGGGCAGAAGTACACAAGAAGCAAATATGATCATTGTGTGTATTTACGTAAGCTACAAGACAGATCCTATATATATCTTATTCTTTATGTTGATGATATGTTGATAGCTTCCAGGAGCCAGACAGAAATTACGAAACTAAAGACTCAATTGAACAGGGAGTTTGAGATGAAGGATCTTGGTGAAGCAAAGAAGATTCTAAGCATGGAGATATCAAGGGATAAGAAAATTGGGAGGCTTCGTTTGTCTTAGAAAGAATATCTGAGGAAGGTACTAAAACATTTTGGCATGAATGAGAAGTCAAAACCAGTTAGTACACCTCTTGCTCCTCATTTCAAGCTCGGTGCATCCATGTCACCTAAGGATGATGCAGAACGGGAATACATGTCAAAGGTTCCGTATGCAAGTGCTGTTGGTAGCTTAATGTATGCAATGGTGTGTACGAGACCCGATATTTCACAGGCAGTTGGGGTTGTGAGCAGGTATATGCATGATCCAGGAAAGGAGCATTGAGAAGCTGTGAAATGGATTATGCGGTATATTCTGAACACCGTAGATGTTGGTTTGGTCTTTCAGCAGGACAAACAAGATGGTCAGTGTGTAGTTGGGTATTGTGATTCAGACTATGCAGGTGATTTGGACAAGCGTCAATCAACTACTGGTTATGTGTTTACATTTGTAAAAGCACCAGTCAGTTGGAAGTCCACATTACAATCAATAGTGGCTTTGTCTACTACAGAGGCAGAGTATATGGCAGTTACAGAGGCTGTGAAGGAGGCAATTTGGCTTCAAGGGTTGTTTGGTGAATTGAGAATAGAACAAAAGCACATCAAAGTACACTGTGACAGTCAGAGTGCTATTCATTTAGCAAAGAACCAAGTTTACCATGCAAGGATGAAGCACATCGATGTTCGATATCACTTTGTACGAGAGATTCTAGAAGAAGGTGGAGTCATAATCCGGAAGATTCGGACCACTGAGAATCCTGCTGATATGTTGACAAAAGTGGTAACTACGGTCAAGTTTAAACATTGTTTAGACTTGGTCAATATTGTTACAAATTGAAAGATGAATTTGTAGACACTACTGAAGATTGGATTTTTTGAGAGACGTGTGTGGAATTTGCCAAGGTGGATATTTGTTGGTTTTTGGCAAATATCCCACATTGGTTTTGTATAAGGTGGAGGGGAAATTCTTTTGTTATAAATATAGCCCTCCTCCTCCTTAGTTTAGCATCCCACAAATATAAGCCTTCTTCACTATTAAAGGCTATTTGTACTCTTTCTCTCTTTGTAATATTTTCTCTACTAGTGAAATATCATTTTAGTAGTGTTCGAGAAGGTAGG
This sequence comes from Hibiscus syriacus, assembly GCF_006381635.1. Lineage (NCBI taxonomy): Eukaryota > Viridiplantae > Streptophyta > Magnoliopsida > Malvales > Malvaceae > Hibiscus > Hibiscus syriacus. Next base: position 504,455 of record NW_024063379.1, on the reverse strand, counting down.
CATAATTTTGGCCTAGCCTCGTTAAATTTTGGTGTTCTCTTTATGTCTATTTAATAGCTATTGTCGGTTATAGTTGTTGTTAATTATTGTCCTATTAAAATTACTTGTCTTGGTAGTTATGTCTAAGGAAAGTGGGTTTTAAGAGGGACCATTGTGACCCCTCCTCTTTCATGGGAATCTGCCTTAGGGTGATTTTTAGTATAATCGTTTTCACACTAGTCACCTAGATAATAGTTTTTAAGGTGAATTTGTTATTATTGGTGGAAATTAACCCGAATTCCACAACAGGGATAGTATCAAGAGGGCTGAATTTGTAACTTCAAATTCTGTCTCACCTTACCCACTCGCACCTGTATCATAATATGCTGCAAGCTATTACTATACCGTATTATATATAGTTAAACTAGGTTTTCCAATCATAAAAGGTTCATGTATTGCCTGTTGTGGAATTCGGGTTAATTTCCACCAATAATAACAAATTCACCTTGAAAACTATTATCTAGGTGACTAGTGTGAAAACGATTGTACTAAAAATCACCCCAAGGTAGATTCCCAGGAAAGAGGAGGGGTCACAATGGTCTCTCTTAAAACCCACTTTCCTTAAACAGAACTACCAAGACAAGTAATTTTAATAGGACAATAATTAACAACAACTATTCTCGATAATAGCTATTAAATAAACATAAAAGAGAACATCAAAATTTAACGAGGTTAGGCCAAAATTATACATACTTCCTCGAACACTACTAAAATAATATTTCACTAATAAAGAAAATATTACAAAGAGAGAGAAAGAGTACAAATAGCCTTTAATATAGAAGAATGCTTATATTTGTGGGATGCTAAACTAAGGAGGAGAAGGGCTCTATTTATAACAAAAGAATTTCCCCTCCTCCTTATACACAACCAATGTGGGATTTTGCCAAAAAACCAACAAATCTCCACCTTGGCAAATTCCACACACATCTCTAAAAAATCAAATCTTCAGTAGTGTTTGCAAATTAATCTTTCAATTTGTAACAATATTGACCAAGTCAAAACAATGTTTAAACTTGACCGCAGTTACCACTTTTGTCAACATATCAGTAGGATTCTCAGTGGTCCAAATCTTCTGGATTATGACTCCACCTTCTTCTAGAATCTCTCGTACAAAGTGATATCGAACATCGATGTGCTTCATCCTTGCATGGTAAACCTGGTTCTTTGCTAAATGAATAGAACTCTGACTGTCACAATGCACTTTGATGTGCTTCTGTTCCATTCCCAATTCACCAAGCAACCCATGAAGCTAAATTGCCTCCTTCACAACCTCTGTAACTGCCATATACTCTTCCTCTGTAGTAGACAAAGCCACTGTTGACTGTAAGGTGGACTTCCAACTGACTGGTGCCTTTGCAAATGTAAACACATAACCAGTAGTTGATCGACGCTTGTCCAAATCACCTGCATAGTTTGAATCACAATACCCAACTACACACTGACCATCTTGTTTGTCCTGCTAAAAGACCAAACCAACATCTATGGTGTTCAGAATATACCGCAGAATCCATTTCACAGCTTGTCAATGCTCCTTTCCAGGATCATGCATATACCTGCTCACAACCCCAATTGCTTGTGAAATATCGGGTCTTGTACACACCATTGCATACATCAAGCTACCAACATCACTTGCATATGGAACCTTTGACATGTACTCCCGTTCTGCATCATCCTTAGGTGACATGGATGCACAGAGCTTGAAATGAGGAGCAAAAGGTGTACTAACTGGTTTTGACTTCTCATTCATGCCAAAACATTTTAGTACCTTCCTCATATATTCTTTCTGAGACAAACAAAGCCTCCCTAATTTCTTAACCCTTGATATCTCCATGCCTAAAATCTTATTCTCTTCACCAAGATCCTTAATCTCAAACTCCCTGTTCAATTGAGTCTTTAGTTTCGTAATTTATGTCTGACTCCTGGAAGCTATCAGCATATCATCAACATAAAGAAGAATATATATATAGGATTCGTCTTATAGCTTGCGTAAATACACACAATGATCATATTTGCTTCTTGTACTTCTGCCCTATCATAAACTTGTCAAATCGCTTGTACCACTGCCTTGGAGATTGTTTCAATCTGTACAACGATTTTTCTAATTTGCACACCATCTCTTCTTTTTCAACAACTTTGAATCCATCTGGATGAGTCATGTAGATTTCCTCATCCAAGTCTCCATTTAAAAAAGCAGTTTTTACATCCATCTGAACTAGTTCCAAATCCAACTGTGCTACCAAAGCCAATAAAATTTTGATGGAGGAATGTTTTACAACTGGAGAAAATACTTCATTATAATCAACTCTGTCCGTTTGAGCGTAGCCTTTAGCCACCAATCTTGCTTTGTATCGGATGTTATTCTTGTCAGGAAATCCATCTTTCTTTGCATATACCCACTTGCACCCAATTGCCTTCTTTCCCTTCGGAAGACTAGCTAGTTTCCACGTCTGATTTTTTTGAAGGGATTGAATTTATTCATTCATGGCGATACTCCACTTTTTATGTTCTGAACTTTGGACTGCTTCATTATAAGTGGCAGGAACGTCATCAATTGCAATTGGTGATACAAAAGAGACCATATCAACATAACGAGCAGGTTGTCTAATGGTCCTCTTTTCCTTTATGAGTGCAATTGATTCATGTTGTTGTGGAGGTTCTTGGGTCTGAACCTCTTCTTCATATGACTATTCTTCTACCATAGGAGAGTCAACATCAGTTTCTTTACTGGTTGGGTCAATTATGCTTCCTTCAAACTCCACCTGTTTGGGAGTTTCATCTATCTGCTCCAATTTTTATGAAGTCACCTTTCTCAACATGGTAGATTCATCAAAGGTAACATCCCTGCTGAATATTATTTTCTTTGTTTCTGGACACCAAAGACAATAGCCTTTCACACAAGAGGTGATCCCCATAAAGATCGTCTTCTTTGCTCTTGGATCCAGCTTTGACTCCTTAAAATGGTAGTATGCAGTGGAACCAAACACATGTAAGGAATCATAATCTGTAGCAGGTTCTCCAAACCATTTCTCTAATGGTATTTTACCACCAATAACAGTCAATGCTAAGCGGTTGACAAGGTGACAAGCATAGACCAAAGCCTCAGCCCAAAATTCTTTGCCTAACCTAGCATTAAACAACATACACCAAACCTTCTCCATTAATGTCCGGTTCATACTCTCTGCCACCCCATTCTGTTGTGGTGTGGATCTGACAGTGAAGTGCCTGACAATACCTTCTTCTTCACAGACTTTCAGAAATGGATCATTTTTGTACTCTCCACCATTGTCTGTACGGAGACGTTTGATTTTTCTTCCTGTTTGAGTCTCCACCATCTTTTTCCATTTAAGGAAAAATCCTAGAACCTCATCCTTTGTCTTCATTGTATACACCCAAACTCTCCGGGAAAAATCATCAACAAAGGTGACATAATAGTGTGTTCCTCCCAATGAAGTTATCTTGGAAAACCCCCATACATCTGAATGAACATAATCCAAACTACCTTTAGTATCATGGATTGCTGTTCCAAATTTCACCCTCATCTTCTTCCCTTTGATGCAATGCTCACAAAAAGCTAATTTGCAAGCCCGAGCACCCTTAAAAAATACTTGATCTATCAGCAATTTCAAGGATTTTTCACCAACATGCCCCAAGCGCATATGCTATAGACTGGTTGCTTCTGACTCTAATTCATCAGTAGAAGATGCCACTGCTGTTGTCCCAACAATTGTACTACCCAGAAAGTAATACACATTGTTTCTTTTCCGGATTCCCTTCATTGTCACAGTGCACCAGAGATAATCCTCATAATCCCATCTTTTGCCCTCACTTCTAAACCTTTTGACTCTAAGGTTCCCATAGATATGAGATTTCTCATTAAATCTGGTACATAATGGACACCTGTTAAGGTTCTGATTGATCCATCCTGATTACTCAAGCGAATTGAACCAATCCCAAGTGTGTCAAGAGGGGAATTATTTGCTGTGTAGGCAATTCCACCTTTTAGTTCTTTAAAATCAAAGAACCATTCTCTATTGGGGGCCATATGGTGGCTACAAGCTGAATCTAACAGCCATGAACTTGAACAGTTGGTTGATGGCATAGCAACGAATGCGAAATCTGAATCTGCATCATCATACTCGACCACATTTGATTCTGAGACAGTCATTCCCCTCTCAGGTTTGCCTTTATTCTTTAGCATGAGACATTCTTTCTTCCAGAGCCCTTTTTCTCGACAAAAGGCACATTCATCTTTGCTCAATCTGGACTTTGACTTCGATCTTCATCTCCTTCCTTTATTCTGACTCTTCGAACGACCTCTAACAACAAGAGCTTCTGCTTCGACACTTGTGTTTTCTTGTTTGTCTTTCTTTCTCAATTCATAACTATACAAGGCAACAGTTACTTCACTGAGAGACACATCAACATTCTCATGAAGCAGAGTAGTTTCAAGATACTCAAACTCATCAAGAAGTGATCCCATCAACATCAGAGCTAGATTTTCGTCTTCAAAAGTCACGTCCATATTTATCAGATCAGTCACCAGCTGATTAAAGCTAGTAATGTGATCATTCATAGTTGTACCTGGTACATAGTTGAAGCGGAACAATCTCTTTTTCATGTAGAGCTTGTTCTGACCGTTTTTCTTCAAAAATTTCTCCTCCAGTGCCTTCCACAATTTACTTGCAGAAGTTTCCTTAGAAAATGCATATTTTTGCTCTCTAGAAAGACACGATCTAATAGTACCACATGTCAATCTATTGATCCTCTTCCATTCTTTCTCCTCAACATCATATGGTTTCTCTCCTTCAATAGCAATGTCTAGAGCCTGCTGAAATAGGGCATCTAGAACCTCACTTTGTCACATGCCGAAAAGACCGGTGCCATAAAAAATCTCCACTACAAATCTAACATTTGTCACAATATTTCTTGCGGATGTTTTTGTGTCGTCTGTCATTTATGCTACAAATTCTATTTAATAGATGTCAATGCGGAATGCCAATTATTCCAAGGAAATTTTTTAATGATGTGGAAAATCAACCTATGTCGCAACCACAAAGCATACAAAAATAAACCAAGAGCTTTGATATCAATTGTTGTGGAATTCGGGTTAATTTCCACCAATAATAATAAATTCACCTTGAAAACTATTATCTAGGTTACTAGTGTGAAAACGATTGTACTAAAAATCACCCCAATATAGATTCCCAGGAAAGAGGAGGGGTCATAATGGTCCCTCTTAAAACCCACTTTCCTTAGACAGAACTATCAAAACAAGTAATTTTAATAGGACAATAATTAACAACAACTATACCCGACAATAGCTATTAAATATAAATAAAAGAGAACACCAAAATTTAATGAGGTTAGGCCAAAATTATGCATACTTCCTCGAACACTACTAAAATAATATTTCACTAATAAAGGAAATATTACAAAGAGAGAGAAATAGTACAAATAGCCTTTAATATAGAAGAAGACTTATATTTGTGGGATGCTAAACTAAGGAGGAGGAGCGCTCTATTTATAACAAAAGAATTTCTCCTCCTCCTTATACACAACCAATGTGAGATTTTGCCAAAAAACCAACATTGCCCACATCAATCGGTAGTACAATATTTTATAAATATTAAACTCGTTAAGATATCATAATAATTAAGGGGAATGTTGTTCTCTCTAGAGGTTTTAGGTTCAAACAATTGTGTTATTTTTCGTTTCAGCCTGGTTGGAAGAGGTTTTTAATGAAGCTCACGATGGTGTATGAATAAATTTTTAATAAAATATTTTGCCTAGCAAGAAAAAAAATCTTGTATCAAAACACGGTACTATATTTCCATTCTTTGGGGGAAAATATATTTTTTGAATGAGCTTGATGGATAGAGGTAGTGTTTTTCTCTTTTAAGGTTTCAAATTCGAGCAGTTACATCTGCAGTGTGCGTTATCAATGGCTAAAAAATTTATAAATATATATTAGCTTGTAATCACTCTAGACTATTCAAAAAATATATTTATATATCTAAATGTGTAATTAATTTGCACATTTTAAGAATAAATTCTGTAAGCTGGGGCTTCATGGAAGTCTTTTTTAGCATATGTTGTTAATGGAAGACGGCAATAATATTTATGCCATTAGAAATTAAGTTTAATTAGTATTCAGAGTCTTTCTTTGTCGGTGAGAAGGATATAATGTAAAATAGTTATCAACACAAATGAGGAAGTTGCCTATGTTAGGAATATATATATATATATATATATATATTAAAATAGTGTGTTTTTGATAAGATAGAGTCTTCACTGATTGTTTTGGGTTAGGTACAATTGAAAACTCAAAATCATCTTTTGAAAATGTTTTATATAAATTTTCTTTGAAAATATAATTTTGGTGATCTATGTTTAAAATCAGAGTAAAATTGAGTTCAACAGTCAATTACGTATGAAGAATGTTAAAAATTCTCACAACACCTATGATTGATACATTTTAAACAAAAACATATGTTTGGGTTTTCTAAAGTTATGAATACGAATTTAATTTTAAAATGTGATCCCTTGAAAAAATACAAACTTACAAAATTAAGTGAACTCAATTAAAATAATATATATATATATATATATATATATATAAATTGAGTAAACTCAACTTTAAGAATTATGTCCTTTTACCACTCATAGTTAAAAAAACCGTAATCTGGTTACTTTGAACGCTACCCTTTAGATAAAATATAATATTTACATAGGCTTCATAAATGACTAAAAACCGTACTACTTCCATGCCCAATGTCACGCCTTTATGCCAACCAAACACATGCACATACACATGCACAATTATCTTTGAATTTGACCACACACATCACATACATAATTTTTATTTTAGACCAATTAACACTTTATTCGAAATGCAACAACTCATTAGATAAATAGACTCTATAAAACTTTCATTTTATTGGGAACTCACTCATATCCTAAAACCACACATGGTGGAGCGAGTTCTAACACCCCAACCTTACCCTGTATACCTTGAATGGTATGATCACATTCCCAACACCACTTCATCACAACACACATAAAACCATATAATACTCTTTCCTAGGAATTCCTTTCATATCCAAATACTACATAACGAACAACTTGCCAATTAATATATGTTTATCACAAATACTATTTGATGCATATTATATGACATATTCTCTTCGAATCATAATTTTAAAACCGAATTTAATGATTGTCATGATCAACCTATTGAGGATTGTAAGGAATGAATTCACTCATCCATGGATAGTGAAGAACGCAATCACTCATTCAATCTTATACATATATATCTCATCATTTTTTCGAAATAATTTCTCAAAACAATATGCATCAAAAAGTAACATCATGTATATATCATGCCAACATGCTTCCAGCGCCACAATCAACCAACACAACTCATCATTAAATCATAACCAAAATTAAGAAGATAATCGATTACTCTAGGGTCTTAGAATAGGGATTAGCCTATAACTAATCCCTTATTCAACATTAAGGATGCACATCATAACCGAATGGACAACCACTTATCTAGATACACAATTGTTTGATTCTTGCCTCCAAACACAGTCTAACCTGCTGCTAACAAGCGATGCACTAATTTCTCTTAATCATATACACAATGAGCACCTTAGAAAACATAATAAAGTATTACAAAAGCATCCAAAACAGAGCAGAAAATTCTGCTTCCAAAGCAAAACTGAAAAGATTGAAAATTCTGAAATTCTTACTAATCTAGCGAAATTGACTACCTAGCTCAATAGTACACCCTTCCATCAACTCAAGCTGATCAAACAATGAAAATTAAGATTGAGAGTCTATATACTCATCTAAACACAACAAACAAGATCAATTCCGAATTTACGAAAACTCACAAAATCAACATTGTTTTGTTAAAAAATGTTTCGTGTCTCAAATCTAATTGAAAATTTGATTTAATATGATCGTAAACACTATTTATATTATTTAGATTTATCGAGAATCTTAAAAAAATCATATCAAGAAATCATCTCCTTTAATTATTCCAAAAATTACTTTTATTTTGCAAAAACTTAAAACAGCATGTGATCTTATATTGATCACTATCCATTTGGATCATTAATTAGTAAAGCACCAAAAAAAACTAAATAAGAACGTTACTTTGCTGAAATTGAAGAGGAAGAATGAAGAAGAAGATGATACAGATAAAAAAAAGCTAGGCAACATGGGGAATTTCAACCATGAAAGAGAAAAAAAATCAAGGTGGAGGGAAATGGAGGAAAAACAATTCTTGGTATAATCACTTTATAGATTTTGATAATTGACCTACTTTACAATTTGGTCACTAAAGTTCATATTTTCAAAAATTCCAATTTAGTCACCTCAAAAATAAAATCAATCTTTTTCCAGTTATTTAAAAATCATATTTAAGCTTTAAAAATCATAATTAAACATTTACAAATACGTCCAATTTTTTTAAAATATTATTTTTCTTAAAACCTCGGAAATAACTAATTACCAACCTAAAACTACCTACCCAAATTTTATAATGTTACACTCCTAATGAATCTAGAACGAATAACCTAAGAGAATATGAGGAAATAAATATGAACAACTTGATCAATTATGAAATTTGCTTGCTCTACCTTTCAAGTTAAATAAGACTCATGATGCTTGCATAAACGGATGCTTTGTAAATACTAATAAGATACTTCTGACGTGATTTAATCTAAAGCTGTTGAGATCAGTACGAACTATGAAGAATAACAACTTCGAAGAAGTCACGTGGGAGCTCAAAGTTTATATATATATCTCATTCTTTAACTAAAGTTAAAGATGTAAAACGGTGGAAGGCAGGTGGCAGTATATTGCCAATCTATATTATACGTGTTTTAATATCAGAATTACTAACCTTATTTTATAGTTTAATGCGAAAACCTTGGAGGGTAGGTTTTCTTCTAATTGGCCAGTGAAAAAAGCATGAAAAGACAAGCCATATGCTGCCTTAGTTTCTGCCAATAAATTCAAAATAACCATACCAATATGCGCGTCAAACGTTGAAAGCACTCAAAACTTAATCAATAGCAGCATCATTACTGGTGAGTGTAGATGTCATTTGTGGTATTATATGTTCTTTTATGCATGATGTGAAGGAAATGGATTATGGTTCATCGATTCATTTATAGCAATTGAATAGTAAAACTAATGAAATCAAAAGCTTCAGTAAAGTTTTATGGTTATTGATATAATATGATTTAGTATGATAATGACATTGATATCTTATTGTTATAAATGTTAGCAAACTTGGTGAAAAAGACCATTGATATGATTTCATGATTATTTTATATGTTTTTTATATGTTCTATTGAAATGCAATGAAATTTTTGTTATAATATGTCCGAGATTTATTTCGGGTTTATATGGTCATAAGATGATTATCAAGTTAAGAATTCTATTTTGTTTATTGATGACTATTGAAATGACACGAGATGAGGACATGATAAATAATGTTATTTTTATCATTTATTGCCTATGATTATTTTGTTTAGGGCTGTAAATGAGATAAGACAGATCAATATTTGAATTGAAAGGACTCGACTTAAACTCGAATCTAATTCTTAATGACTTGAAACTCGTTATTTATTAAAATAATTCAAAAAACTCGTTAGAAATTAAAAAATAATTTATTAAAATTTTATATTTCTTAAATTAAATTATTAATAATATTAAAATTTATATGTTCTTTTTTTAAAAAATCAAATATAAGATTTTTATGTGCTTAATGTTTAGGTTTAAACTTCAATTGAGTTAAGCCTGAGAATATTTCAAGTTCAAGGTTTTTTTTAGCTTGGGTCAAGCTTCAAATTTTGATTTCGTGTTGAGTTTAAATTTTTTTAATCTCGTGAGCTTTTGAGTCGAGTTGAGGTCCAATTTTTTGTTTCATTTTTGAGTCAGGTTTGAAAATTTTAAGCTTGTTAGTTTTTGAGTCGAGCTTGAAAATTTTAAGCTTGTTAGTTTTTGAGTCGAGCTTGAAAATTTTAACTCGTTAGTTTTCGTGTTGAACTCTGTTTTACACTTTTCGAGTCAAGTCAAGATCATCAATACTCTAATTCGACTTGGCTCGTTTACAACCCTAATCTTTTCGAATTGGGATACAATTGGCATGTCATAGATTCACTAGCACTTGTTCGAGTATTGGTTAAACTTGGGTCTCGTTAGTGATGAGGGGATGTTGATGATTGGCCGGACTTTTGTCCGAACAGCGACAGAAAGATTAACCACTATAGGGTGCTTTTATACTATTGCCAGTGAAATAGGGATTCATGTATCCGTATATCGAAAGAGTATCATTGGACCATTATGGAAACTATTGTCGCATTATAATCAGTGCTATTGCTTTTGCTAATATTATTTTTATTAATATGGTTATAGTTTGTTATTGTCATTATTTATGTCATCACTCATTTCCTTTGTCAATTGATCAGACCTGAAACGAAGGAGAATTGGGAGTGAACTTCCTTGTCTTCCCAGCCTAATGTTATTGTTCAATCTATTTTCATTGTTATTGTCTATTGAGGATTTATGTCTTTAGAGATGTCATGCACTAAGATTTTTGTTTAGGATTACCTCACCATGTTTTTAAAAGCTTACATTGTTTGTGTAATGGATTTCAGGGTATTAACTATCGTAGTTGAAATTGAGATTGCATTTAGTGGTTACAAGTTATCTTCGAATATTCGGTTAGTATATTGATTTTTTTGCTAAACTTCTAAAATGGTAACTATATATGTACATTGATGTGTGATTGGCATTGTGTGATAATGAAATTGTTTCAAACGAACAGTGGGGATGGAGAGTAAGGTGAGAAGTTCGCTTGTGAGAAATTGTGTTACGGTGATCATTTTCAATATTTCAGAGTCTCTTCATTATCAAGATCTTTGGTTATTTTTTGATAAATATGGTGAGGTGGTTGATTCTTTCATCCCAACAAAAGAAGTAAGGGAGGAAGTAGGTTTGGCTTTGTTCGTTTCACTAGATTGGAGGATGCGAGGAAGGCTATCATCTGTGTTGATAGATCTAGGATTCAAGGTAATAAAGTCAGAGTGTTCATGGCGAGATTTCAACCACGTGAAGCTTTCTGGAAAAAGAAGTTATCGGGTCCAAAACTAACTGAGGCCAAGAATAGAGTGGAGGAAGAAAGTCTTTCAGAAGTCCCTATTTTCGGTGTTGTTGATGAGGATAAGCTACTTACTCTTAGAGATTGTCTGGTAGAGTGGTGTAGAAAATTTATGAAAATGAAAGAGTTGGCTGCTTTTATGCACAAGGAAGGAATATTAGGTCCGAAAATTATGAGGCTAAGCGGATTAGCAATTTTGATCATTTTTGAAGATGAAGAGAGTAGGGATTATACCCTAAATCATCAGTCTGGAGCATTGAATAACTGCTTTGACAAAGTGGAAGTGTGGTCGGAGAACTTTCAGTGCAGCAGCTGTCGGGCTTGGTTATCGTGCAAAGGGATTCCTCCGTTTGTGTAGAGTCACTCCACATTCAAAAACATAGCAGGAAAATGGGGAGAACTTATCTCCATTGAGGAAGGGATCCTAAATCCCGGCTCATTTGATAGGGCTTTGTTTCAGATTATTATGAATTGCAAGGCTCGAGTTGAAGAATCCTTTGAGTTGACAGTCGGGGGAAAGAGTTTTACTGTGTTTGTTTCTGAGTTTGAACCTTGTTTCAGCCCTAATTCTATTTGGGAAGATTCATCTTCGATGGATTTGAATGTTGCCTCTCCATTATCCACGGTGGGGGAGATCATTGGTGTCCCGCCATTTAAGTCTCCTACGATGGAGGGTTGCGTTGAAATGTCTTCTCATTTAGTTTTTGAATCCACACAAATGGAGGTTATTCAGGAAGAGGCTCGAGCTCTTCTCGATGGCTCGATTGCTGGTAGCAGATTGCGGTGTTCAGATGCGGAGGAAGCAGGTGATGATTCTCGCGTCGATGAGTTATGGGCTCATGTAATAGATCCCCAGATAGTGTGTAATGGGGAAGAAGCACATATCTTTCTTTGTCAGAGGTGTGGCTATTCTAATGCTTTGGGAGCAGTTAGTAGGGCGCACGTGGGTTATGAGGTGGAAGGGTGTGCTGATTTAGAAGGCAATGTGCTTGATGTGTTGTTTGTGCCTAGTTCGAATAAGGGTATTTTCGACAGCATGGGGCACTCAGTTTTTTATTCCCCGACAATGCTTAATGGATGGTTTACTTTGTCATACGAATAGTTATTATAATGCCTTGGAGAGAGTTAGTGGGATTGCGCATGAAGAGTGGTCTGTGCCTTTTTCGTATCAGGACAATTTCGACAACATGGGGCAATCGGTTTTTAATTCCCCGACATTGATTTATGGAGTAACTTCACATGGGTTGCTTTGTCAATCGATTGGTTATCGTAATACGTTGAAGATAGTTAGTGGGGCGTGTTGGAAGCGTAGATGGGCTCACGATAATTTATAACTCAAACTTTTTATTGATACGAAACAAAATATTTTACAATGACACTACCTCAATTTTACAATACTGCAATACTAGCTGCGGCTAGTTTACAAACACAACCTCACTATTTTTAGCTTTGCTAAGCTCTCTCAATTCTCTCTATTTTTCTCTCGTATGTTTTTCTTTTTCTCACTACTCACACATAACTTGGACCTAAAACACACATATTTATAGGAGACTTAAACCGACTTAAATTGCTTCTAAAATCTTCTAGCCGCGTCATTTGCTTGTTGTACTTTGATTAGCTTCCAATTTCCAATTGTTTTGTTGCTCACAAAAGTTCCACGTTTCAAATAATTCCAAGCCGACATATTTCAGCTCTAGTTGCTTCTTCACTTTGAAATGCTTCATTAGCATGCTGCCAAAAACTAATAAAAGTTGCTACCACCTAACTTTCAATTATTTCCAAAATATCTTTACCACATGTGATTGATTCTACACTCTTCTTTAACATGTTGAGTTTGACTTTCCAACACTCTCCCTCCAACTCGACTTTCCATTCCAAGCTTTTCTTTGAGTCGGTTGAATATATCTGCTCTCAATGGTTTTGTGAAAATATCTGCTAGTTGATCTTCAGTTCTGCAGTAAATTAGCTCCACATTTTTGTTCTTCACCTGCTCTCGTATAAAGTGATACTTTGTATCAATATGCTTGCTTCGGCTATGGGAGACTGGATTCTTAGCAAGAGAAATTGTAGACTTGTTATCGACATAGATTGTAATTGTTTCTTCTTGTGCCAAATTTAGCTCGTGCAAAATATTCTTTAACCACATTGCTTGGCAAGTGCACGCTGCTGCGGCTATGTATTCTGCTTCACATGTTGAAAGAGCTATCGCTTGTTGCTTCTTTGGTGACCATGAAAATGCTGCAGAGCCGATATGAAATAGATATCCAGTTGTGCTTTTCCGATCGTCTAAGTCTCCCCCATAATCACTATCAGAATAACCAACCAGCTTCGAATTTTCTGAATGCGTGTAGAATAAGCCATGACTTGTTGTTCCTTTGACATATCTGAGGATTCTTTTTGCTTCAATCCAATGATCTTATTTTGGATGCTCCATGAATATGCTTACAAATCCCACAGCGTATGTTATGTCTGGTCGTGTGATAGTCAGATACCTTAGACTTCCAATGATGCTTTTAAACAACGTCGGATTCACTTGCTCTCTTGTTGAATTCACACTTAATTTGATTCCTGGTTCTGCTGGAGTGGCTACCGGCTTGCAATCTTCCATTCTGAATTTTCTTAAAAAAAATTCTGCATACTTCTTTTGTGATATAAATATTCCTTCTTGCATTTGCTTCACTTCAACTCCAAGAAAATATGACATTTCTCCAATATCTGTCATTTCACTTTAGTCATATAAGCACACGATCATGATATCACCGTCTTCATTTTTCTTTGTGTATAAGGCATGCTCATATGGATTCTTCATGAACCCATTTATCTGGAAATATTCATCAATCCTTGTATTCCATGCTCTCGGGGCTTGCTTCAGACCATATAGTGCTTTCTTCAATCGGTAAACTTTGTCTTCATGTCCCTTTTTAATGTATCCAGGTGGTTGCTCAATATAAACTTCTTCTTCTAGGTAGCCATTTAGAAATGCCGACTTAACATCCATTTGATAAATTTTCCATCCTTTTTGTGCTGCGACTACTGTGAGAAGTCTGATGGTCTCGATCCTTGCTACTGGAGAAAATACTTCATCATAATCTATTCCTTGTCTTTGCTTATAGACTTTGACAACTAGCCTCGCTTTGTGCTTCTCGACCTTTCCTTCTTTATTGGTCTTTATCTTGTAAACCCATTTTACTCCAATTGGGTTATGACCTTCTGGTTGTCTTGTTAGATCCCATGTATCATTTCTTTCTATTGATGTAATTTCTTCATCCATTGCATTCCTCCATTTGTCATCTTCAACCGCTTCTTCGTATGTTTTTGGATTACTGTTCACAAGCAAGCAGAAAAGTGAAACATTATTTAGTTCATAATCGTTGTAACTTTCTGGCATTCTTCTCTCTCTTGTGGATCTTCGAAGTTCTGTAGGAGGTGTTTCAGGATCTTCTATTATGTTGCTGGCATCGCTGCTGCTGCTTGAGGATGATGATACATTTTGTTGAGGACCTTGATCATCAGCTTGTTCATCTTGATTGATAAGATCGTCATCTTTAAAAAATAGTCCTTCAACTTTCTTTTCCTCTTTGCTCCATCTCCAATAGTCTGCTTCATTGAACTCGACATCTCTTGAAATTAATATCTTCTTTGTAAGAGGATTATATAATATGTAAGCTTTGCTTCTTTCATCATGGCCAATGAAAATGCATTTTTCTCCTCTGTCATCAAGCGCTTCTTTCTGGTTTGTTCATGAACGTGGGCATATGTGATGCATCCAAAAATCTTGTGGTGTCCAACTCCTGGTTTCTGACCACTCCATGCTTCGTTTGGCATCATATACTTCACACTTTTTGTTGGACATCTGTTCAATAGGTAAACTGCACATCGAACTGCTTCAGCCCAGAAATTTCTCGGTAGTTGCTTGCCTTTTATCATGCTTCTTGCCATGTCCAGGATTGTGCGGTTCTTCCTTTCTGCAACTCCATTTTGTTATGGCGTGTATCTGGCTGTTAGCTGATGGATGATGCCATGCTCTTTGCAGAATTCTTCAAATAACTTTGATGTATATTCGCCTCCTCTATCTGATCTGAGTATCTTCAAATATTGATCGCTTTGTTTTTCCGCCATTACTTTAAATTCTTTCAATTTTTCCAGCGTTTCTGCCTTTTCTTTCAAGATGTAAATCCAACATTTCCTACTAAAATCATCAATAAAAGTTAGGTAGTATCTGTTACCGCCAAGTGATGATATATCAAAAGGACCAGCTATATTTGTGTGTACTATCTCCAGCGGTCTTCGGGCACCCCAGGATCTACCAACTTCAAAGCTTTGTCTATGTTGTTTTCCTTTGATGCAAGCCTCACATAATTGATTTGGAGGGTTGATCTCTGGTAGTCCTTTCACCATGTTTGTTTTTTATAACAGCTTCAAACCAGAAAATCCAAGATGTCCATATCTTAGATGCCACAGCCATGAATCATCTTTGATCGCGATCTTTATGCACTTGACTTCTCCCGACTCGATATCAATTGTAAAGAGACGATTTCGAGTCATATCAGCTTGAGCTATCAATTCTCCTTCTTTATTTTTGATGGCAAGCGAGCGATTCTTCATCTGCACTTCATATCCTTTTTCGAGGAGTTGACCAAGACTGATGATATTGTTTTTCAAAGCATGTACATAACAAACATCTGAAATATATTTCTTTTCTCCATTTCTCTGAGTAATCATGACTTCGCCTTTTCCTTTTAGTTCTGCGTGCGAGTCATCTCTGAACGTTACTCGTCCATGAACTATTTCATCTAATTTCACAAACAATTCCCTTTGACCACACATATGGTTACTGGCACAATTATCAAGATACCAAATATTTTTATTGAATTCTTCATTTCCTTTATAAGTGAGGAATACATGAGATTTTTCAATTTTTTCTTCTTCAGCTGATGCTACGTTATTTTTTTCTTCTTGTTTAGGAGCAGATCTACAATCATAACTGTAATGACCATACTTATTGCAATTATAACATTGTACCTGGAATTTATTTCCTTGCTGATATTTGCTTCGTCCTCGGCCTATGAATCCTCGTCCACGTCCTGATGTTGGATTACTTTCACTCAATTGATCGGTGCCAAATGATCGACCACCACGTCCATGAGTTCCTCGTCCTCCTCTGTATCTTCCATGATAACCACCACGATTTCCTCGACCTCGTATGTAGTTGCTGCTAGCTTCTCCTTCGTTGACATTCATCTTGCTTTGTAGAGCTTGCTCCAGATTTTCAGAATCTTCATTTTGTTTCATTTTATGCTCATGGGCTTGAAGTGAACCCACAAGCTCATCGATCGATATCTGAGATAAATCTTTCGATTCTTCGATTGCCACCACCACGTAATCAAATTTTTTTGTCAATGATCGCAAAATATTTTCCATCACTCTAACATCATCGAGTGATTCGCCATTTCTTTTCATTTCATTCATGACCACTTTCACATGGCTAATATAATCATCGATGGTTTCTGTATTTTTCATTTCTAACATCTCAAACTCAGCTCGGAGAGTTTGTAAGCGTACCTTTTTTGTTTTTTCGACACCTTGTAGAGATTTTTGCAAAATCTCCCACGCTTGTTTTGCGGTCTTTGCATCAGAAATTTTTTCAAAGGTAGATTCATCTACTCCTTGAAAAATAAAGAACAACGCTCTTTTATCTTTTTTCCAGTATTCCTTCAATATCTTCTTTTCTTCATTGGTCAGGGTTGCTTTTGCTGATGCATTTTCAGGCTCGGTGTAACCATCCTCGATGATATCCCAACAATCTTGGGAGCCTAGTAACACCTTCATTTGAATGCTCCAATTGCCATAATTCGTCTTTGACAATCTCGGGATTTGTGGTTGAATCATGCTGGCCATCTTCTCCACCACGTTGAATTCGAACCAAGCTCTGAGGCCACTTGTTGGAAGCGTAGATGGGATCACGATAATTTATAACTCGAACTTTTTATTGATATGAAACAAAATATTTTACAATGACACTACCTCAATATTACAATACTACAATACTAGCTGCGGCTAGTTTACAAACACAACCTCACTATTTTAAGCTTTGTTAAGCTCTCTCAATTCTCTCTATTTTTTTCTCTCGTATGTTTTTCTTTTTCTCACTACTCACACATAACTTGGACCTAAAACACACATATTTATAGGAGACTTAAACCGACTTAAATTGCTTCTAAAATCTTCTAGCCGCGTCATTTGCTTGTTGTACTTTGATTAGCTTCGAATTTCTAATTGTTTTGTTGCTCACAAAAGTTCCACGTTTCAAATAATTCCAAGCCGACATATTTCAGCTCTAGTTGCTTCTTCATGTTGAAATGCTTCATTAGCATGCTGCTAAAAACTAATAAAAGTTGTTGCCACCTAAATTTCGATTATTTCCAAAATATATTTACCACATGTGATTGATTCTACACTCTTCTTTAACATGTTGAGTTTGACTTTCCAACAGGGCGCTCATGGGATCTTCGGTGGATGTGTGTGCTACTTTGGAAGGTAAGGTGTATGATTGGAAATTGGGGCTTGTGATGGGCTATCGATCAAGATCATGGATGCTATCATTGGGCGTTTGGTTCCAACCAGTGATCTAGCTATTCGGCAGCCCAAGTCATGTTACAATATTCAATAGCCTTTGGAGAAGCCGAGTATAGAGTTGCAATCTGCCAGAACAGTGGAAGAGGGGCTTCTGTCTAAGTTCCCTGTTACAGATAGTTCTATTTTTTCAAGTGATAAGGTGTCGTTCAATAGAATTAAAAGGAATCAGAAGAAATTTGGCTCTTTATTAAATATTCGGGACAAAGTACTTTCGAAAGCTAAGAAAAAAAAGAAGAGATCGAGCGTTGAAGAGATTTAATTTGCTGAAATCTGATCTTAATTACTCTGAATTATCTGGGATTTGAAAAGAAGGTGGACTATTTACGTTGTGTAGGAGGAAACTCTTCCTTTAAGCAACAGTTTAGGTTGTTAGTTGTTGATGTGCTTCAACCAAAAGAATGGTTTTGGTTTTGGTTTTGGTGCGTGAATGTCGGGGTTTACGGTCCTGATCTTTGTGTTCGTGCTGTGGTCTTTTTAAGAGTAGTTGATGTGGTTTTTGCAATAGTATAGTTCTGTCAGGTTATTAGTAGGCGGTTTTCTTGTAAGTCTGCTTTGCTGTGGTTATAACTCTTACTGGTTGGTATGTTTATGCTGGTTAATTCGTGGTGGGTTGAAGATCGTTGAAGTTATGGTATAATGTAGTGGACAGCAGGATTGGTGATTCTGGTTCTTGCGGCTGTTTCAGACAGTCCCCTATGTTGCAATGTTCGTTTGTATTTTGCTTCTGCTGTCTTTTATATTCAAATTTCACTCTGTTGCTTGTTATGTAGGGGTGTTTGTGTGATTTCTGTTGTGGTTAGGGGTATGCATTAAGTGTTGCATTGAGGTATCCTTGTATTTTTTTTCCCTTCCACCTCTTGGTTCACTCTTTTTCCTCCATTTAAGATTAGGGAGGTTTTTTAATGAGGTCCTTGAGGTGGTATACTTTGCATTTGTTTATAATACAAAGTACCCTCTTTCAAAAAAAAAGTGAAATTGTTTGATATGGATACATGTTAAGTATGACTTCGAATCTCATGTAGTGTGAAATTCATATATGTTGTGAGTATGATAAAATGACCTAACATCATGTCAAGAATTATAAGTTAAAGGATTAAGTGGTATGTAAGAATGATAAGTGTTAAGTGGTAAATACGATGAAGTGCATGCAATGAGTGAATTATGAATAAAATTGGTGTTATGTATATGAGATTACATTATATATATTTATATATAGCCTAGATTTAGTTTGGTGAATATGGTATCAATATTAAAATAGGGGATATTGATTCTACAGGTTTAACGTGAAATTTTGAATTAATTTTAAGTATTGGTATTAACATGGCGTATAATTATTGCACATGTGGTATCATATCAATTTCTTGGGTATCGATACCCATTAGAGGGATTCAAATTCTATAACCCTGAAAGTGTATCAATGTATGGATCAATATCGATATTATTTTAGTATAATATTGGTTTTGGGTCAAGATATCGATACCAAAATGAGTTTTAAATTTGAGGAAAAATAATTTTAATATCGATATAGTTCATATAGTATTAATAATGTTTTAAGGAGATATAGATATCGTATGAACAATAATATTGATACCAACAATGAGTAATATTTAAAATTATTTATTTTGATCCTTGAATGTCGATGATGATTATGATGTGATCTTTAAAATATGTTAAGGTTTTTAATTAGTCCATG
Source organism: Hibiscus syriacus (assembly GCF_006381635.1). Classification (NCBI taxonomy): domain Eukaryota; kingdom Viridiplantae; phylum Streptophyta; class Magnoliopsida; order Malvales; family Malvaceae; genus Hibiscus; species Hibiscus syriacus. Next base: position 484,911 of record NW_024063379.1, on the reverse strand, counting down.
ATAAAGACCATAATGACAACTTAGCTCCTAAATTTATAATTTTAATTAATTATGTTGTATTGGACTTAGATTAAAATTTAACAAAGTCAATTATTTGTGCAATATCGTCCATCCAGTTTTTGACTAGATCGGGTTGAAAGTGTTGCATCCTACTGGATGACATTTCTACAAACTTGATCAAGAGTCATAACAATGTAACTTTTAGCAACAATAACATTATCAATAAAAATATTAATTATAATGAAAATAACAATAATATAAAATATTATCCTGATGGTACTCTTTCGAAGAATGGGTACACGAATCCCTACGCCATTGTTAATAATGAAAAAACACAACAATGGTGGTCAATCTCTGTCACTATCTGGACATAAGCCCGACAAAATCATTATCCCTCTATCACTAACAAGATCATCAAAATCTTATAATACTCGTATAAGTGTTATAGACTATATGACATGCGAATTGTATCTCCAACTCGAAAAGTTAACCACGGGTACATTAAACACAATAATAATACTTGCCACATAAAATAATTAAGCTCATAGCGGTAGGATTAGCATATAGCCATACAGGCTCAGTTTTGTCTGAAACGCATCTTGGACATCAATATATGTGTAAATGATTTTCCATAATATTTTAATGCACAATATCTTACCGATAATCATAAAGCTTACCAATACTTGCAATATCCATGTTGCCATCCTTGTTGCTTTAAGTGAGTCAATATCATATATGTAACATAACCTCATAGTAATGATCAATCAAGCATAACAATCACAACAAAAAGTGACTATACTCACCTCAATCAAAGTTGTTTAGATTTAACATAACCAATGGTAATTCAACATATCAATTTAAGCATATTCTTTAAATTTCATTATAAACCCTGATTTGAATTTAATTTAGCGTTTTATTTAACTTACCTAAAACTTTAAGTTGACAGTACCAATAGAAAGCTTATCATGTGAAGATCCTAATATATATTTATCTTTCAATTTTGGCTAGAGAAAGAATCTTAACCTTTATAAATATAAAATATGTTTAGGGAAATTTTAGGGTTTGAAGATGAAGAAAGATTAAAGACGATGGCCTCAGCTTATTATACTCCTTACCTGGTCTTATAATCGGTTGGAGGAAACCTTGCTTCAGGAACAATATTAATTAGGCGTGGAGTTGGTCAATTTTTAGGCAACAATACTGATGTACCCAGGCCAGATTTGCTTCAGGAACGAGGATAGTTCTTCTTAGTAGAGCAGGATGTTAATACATGCTTGCAGTCTCTCACTAGTCAAGAGGTGCTGGTTTAGAATCGTATAACTCGACGGGTGGTTGGGTGGCTCAGACAGTTCACATGTTGAGGGTTCGACGTTCGTAGGACAATCTACGCATAAGAAGGTGTTTGCTCTATAGGAGAGTGAAAATGTCTTGTCTACTCAGGGTGCATGTGGAGCAAGGTGGATGTTTTTAAACGCAAAACCTTTCTTGAGGAAGCATTAAAAGGTGATGGGGAGTCGATCTCATTGAAGCAAGCTCATGCTTCACCAGTTTGGAAAGCATCAATGATTAATGAATATGAGGCGCTGATTCGGAACAAGACATGTCAATTTATCCCTTTACCAATGAGAGGAAAGCTATTGGTTGTAAATGGTTAATTAAGATAAAAGAGAATACTGATGGATCTATAGCAAGGCATAAGGCGTGCTTGGTGATGAATGGGTTCACTCAAGTCCCAGGAGTAATATTTTCGTGACACATTTAGTCCGATTGTGAAGCCTACAACTGTGAATTTGATTTGTCATTAGTTGTTATAAATTGGTGGAAGTTGCGTCAAGTTGACGTGAATAACGCCTTTCTTAGTGGTGAGCTATGTGAGGAGGTGTTTATGGTTCAAGTTCAACCTCCAAGTTTTGAGTAGTCTTCCCTTAATGGTTTAAAACTTGTAAACTTGAGAAGGTGTTGTATGGTTTTAAACAAGCACCGAGGAGTTAGTATGCAAAGCTTCGAGCTTTTTTTTAATCAAAATTGGCTTCAAGGGTACGCAAGCGAATGTCTCCTTATTTATTCGTTGTATCGATGTATGTAGACGATATTATTGTGATCGGTCAGGATGATGATGTTGTACAAGTGGTGCATATGTTGAGGCAGCAGTTTTCTTTGAAAGATTGAGAGGAGTTAAGTTGTTTTCTAGGTTTGGAGGTTCAATATTACCACGAATCCATTGTTCTACGATAGTGAAAATTCATTCTTGAGTTACTAGAGAGGACACATATGCGTGGAGCGAGGAAGGTCCTACTCCAATGGTGGTGTCACCAAAGCTCAGCAGTGATGTTGGTAGCCCGCTTGCTGATGCATGTGAATATCAGAGTTTCTTAGGTGCACTTCACTATCTTAGCCATACACCATCAGATATTGTGTTTAGTTTCAATCGTGTTGCTCAGTACATGCATCATTCGTGTGAACTTCATTGGTTAGTAGTAAACGCATTTTGAGATACATGAACGGTACACTTGATATTGGCCTCGTTTTTTGAGCTGCTAGAAGGGGTTTGCAAATGTCAACCTTCGTTGATGCGGATTGGACCAGCAACGTTGATGATAGGCGATCTTTAACGAGGTTTTGTTTGTATCTTGGGGGAAATTTAGTGTCATAAAGCTCCAAACATCAAAGGTCTTTCCCTCGATTGAAAATTGATGTCGAATATCATGGAATAACTGATGTGGTTTCTGAGGTTGTGTGGCTTCAATCATTGTTTTCTGATATGAGGATTTAATAATCGAGTGCATTTGTGGTTTGGAATGAGAATACGAATGTCGTTGCAATGAGTGTAAACCTGATGTTTAATGTTAGGTTAAAGCCTGTGGATTTGAATCTTCATTTTATTCGGAAAAAAATGGCTAATGGTGATTTGCAAATGAATTATATCCTTGCGCCGCATTAGAAAGTTAATGGGTTTACTAAATCATTGTTTAGATCGTATTTTGTAATGTTTAAGAAAATGTTAATGATTAGAAAGTTTAGATGAAGAAGGGATAACGTTTGTGTATGTAGAGCCTAGGTCTTGTTATGATTGTGGACATTATTAGGGTTAATTGTGTGGTGTTATACAATTATGAATATCGTTAGGATTAGCAATGCGTGGTTGACAGTTGTAACTGTATAGCTTTAGCTTGTGTACATGCTATATATTTTGTATACATTCATGAATAATATACGCAGGCACGTCCATTGGCAAATGTAGTTTGTGATATGTCATAAGGTCTCAAAATTTAGGGGCCTACACTTAAAAAAAATCTACTAAAATAAAAAAAATTATTGTTTCATGGTAAAATTTAACAACAACAACAAAAACTTTCTAATTTTCTCTCTTATTATTGCAAGAATTCAATTGTAATCAAATTTTCTTAAAAAATATTCAAATAAATAGTGTTTAATAGACAAAATATTCTTATTTATATCCATTCTAGTTAAAATCTTCTTAAATTTCGATATTTTACAATTTCGCCTTGTTATAAAATATTTTAGAGGCTCCATTTAAAAAAAGTAACACATACCTTACATATATTTTGGGACGGGTCTGGATATACGTATCTTAATATCATTGTAGGTTCTCAACAATATTTATATAAAATTACGTCTTAATTTAAACTAATCTAACATTATTTCCAAAATTAGTTTTATTTTAAACTATTATTTACATATATCAACCAATATAATTATAACCAAATTTGAGTCTCCAAAGTCTCAAGGCCTAACCTTTGGATTAAAGGTTTATAAGTCTCAACAATGAATAATATGTTTAATAATTTTTTTACTACATTCAAATTTATAATATTAAAAATATTAAAAATTCAATAATATTAATTAAATTAAAATTCAATTAACATTGATTTTCTTAATTACTGGAAAACTTCCTTTTTCCATGACCATCTCTTGTCATTAACTAACGGGTAGTCAAAACTACACGCTAGATTTTAATAAAATGTACATATGTAAAATATTAAAATTACGTATATATTTTGGTCTAATGAATTCTGATTTATTATAATAATACATATGGAAGTTTTGACTTTTGTTCAATTATTCACATAAAACATTAATACATTTATTTTTATATTGGTTATATATGTAATTATCATATTTCAATTAATAAGTCAACATCTAGCTCAGACCGTTGACATTTTTTTAACGAATGAGTTTGTAACATACTAAATAGTAGAGTGAATATTTTGTAACTTTTAATAGTCGATGGACTCAACAAAGCAACATCCTATAGTCGAAGAACAATATTGTAACTTTTAATAGTTGATGGACTTAACAAAGCATCACCCTCTAATCGAGGGACTATTTGTATATTTTACCCTAAAATTTTTATATATACAATTACATCAAATCAAATTTCTTATATCATATTAAAATTATCAATATTTATTTACACAAAAAAATTATATTGATCCCTTGATAAATTTGTAATTTTTTTCAAATACAACCACATTATAAGAAGGCTCTTGTAGACTAATGAAACATAAGCACAATTACATAACAAAAACATGGCATCAGAAAAAAATAATCAAGCATATGAAAAATAATAAGAACAAGGTACTATGTAAACCTGTCAAGATTAAATATGAATTATTAGTGTGATAACTAATAAAATTTATATAAATATGTTATAATATACAATGTACATATAATACAAATACATGTATTATTTGTGCATCAACCATTTTTCACCATTGAAATGACAGCACCAATGGCTAGTGGTGCCGAATCAGCACAAAGATATTAATAGTAGTTAATCATTTTCTTGATAGTAATTAACGAACTTTGAAGATCAAAGTCAATGAATAAATAAGAAAACAATGCTATGTATAGTAATAAGCTAATAATTTTTAAAATCAATCATTAAATGATTAAAATGATGTTAGAGTATATCGATGAATTCCGGAGGGTTGATGCAGTGGGAAAAAAGGATGGTACGTGTAGATGTTAGTGTATGATGATAATATGAATGATGTAAGCATAGATTAATATGAGTCATGCATGTGTATTGTGCGTGAGGTGGTTAGAGTTTTCTTAACAAACTCTCTCTTTCCTATAACGTCCTAACAATCTTTCCCTCTCTTTTTTCATTTCATCATATGCTGTATAAATAGCCTTGTGCTACTGCTGTAGAAAGTATGATTTTACAAATGAATGAAAGCAGTAATTCATGGTTTCTGTGTGAGTTAGTTACTTAGCTATGGTGATATTTTAACATGGTATCAGTCGCCAGGGCTGGTAGCCTATTTTTTGCTTTGTCTTTGCTGCGTGTGGCTGCATTTCATGGAGATCTCCTCAGTTCAACACATTCTCAAGCAGGATGTGGTCAAGCTTTCTGAAAGTACTTACCTACTATGGAAACATCAGGTTTCTCTCATTATAGATGGTTATGGATTACTTCGATTCATCACGGATGAAGGTGGACCTCCTGTGACGGTTGCAACGGTGGAATCTGGAAATGTTGAGGACAGCTCGGCGTCCACTCTCTATCAACAACAAGATAAGTTGTTGGCATCATGGTTACTTACTACTGTCAGCACTGAGGTTTTACCACATCTCACTGTCTTACCTCTGCTATTTCCATTTGGAATACTATTTCACGATTGTTTGGTGCTCGATCAAGTGCCAAGGTGTCATCACTTCGACACAGTCTTCATTCTCAACGCAAAGCTGGCCAAACGGTGAATGAGTTTCTGGCCAAAGTCAAATCCATTTGTGATATGTTATGTGCTGCAGGTAGTCCGATTGCTGAACATGAGCAAGTTAGCGTTATTCTTGCCGGTCTATTCATGGAATTTGAATCAGTCATTGCAATTGCATCTCGTGATAATGTCTCTTTAGACGTGCTCACTGAAATGTTACTTGACTGTGAAGCTCGTCATAAGGCGTTTCTCACTGAAGGAATTTCAGCAAATTTGGTTTCTAAATCTACAGGTGAAAATAAGGTGAATGAATTGGAGGATTTTGATATCACTATTGTTTCAAAACAGAATGAAGCTGTGCTTGGTCAATTTAGTGGACGTGGTCGAGGTCGATTTGATAATCGTCCTAAATGTCAGCTTTGTGGAAAATTTGGTCACACAATGCACAAATGCTATCATCGTTTTGATAGAAATTTCACTGGTGTTGATTATGGTAATCGAAATAATGAAGGGTGGAAACCAGCTCAAGCTCCTGCTGGAAATCAGCAGTTCTCTTCAAATGCTCATGTTCTTAATCATGCAATGAGTGCTCCTTTTCCCTTCATAAGTGCATCGTTTTCATCCCCTCCTGGTTATTATTACTCTAATCCTCATTTTGTGATGCCTAGTCCAGGATCTTTCCATCAAGGGGTTCCTTGGTACCCGCCACTACCTACTCATGTTGGTGTGGATTCAGTTAAAAATTCACAAGTGTTCATGGCTTCTCCAACTGGCTTTGCCTCTACTACTTCATTGCCTCGACCTGCTACAACAACCAGCAGTACCGATCCAGTTTGGTATCCAGACACGGGGGCAACACATCATGTTGCAAATGATTCATCGTTACTAAACACTGGTATGACCTACACAGGTAATCAGTGTCTTCAAATGGGAAATGGTGAAGGTGTGACAATATCTCATATCGGTCAAAGTTACTTGCCATCTAAAACAAAGCAGCTGATTTTGCAAAATGTTTTGCATGTTCCTGACATTAAGAAAAATTTACTGTCTGTTTCTCAGTTTACTCGAAATAATGATGTCTTTATTGACTTCCATCCGCTTGAATGTTTTGTGAAGGATGCTCGGACACAAAGTGTGTTGTTGAAAGGGAAGCTCACAGATGAAGGACTCTATCAGCTTTTATCTCTTAAGAAGCAAATACAACTAAATAATGTGTCAAAGTCTTGTGGCTTGTTAGACTTATGGCATAGACGACTAGGGCACTCATCTGTTAGTGTAGTAAAAACTGTTATGAAAACTTGTAATGTTGCTTCTAATGAAAGTTCATTGGCTTCTGTTTGAAATGCTTGCTTACAAAGTAAAGCTCACAAGCTGCCATTCACTAGTTCACTCACTGAATACACAACTCCTTTTCAACTAGTTGTTTCTGATGTATGGGGGCCAGCACCATTTGTTTCTAGTGATGGATATGCCTAATATGTGTCCTTCATTGATGTATACAACAGATTTACCTGGCTTTACTTGATTAAAAGAAAGTCAGAAGTAATGCATTGCTTTCTAAATTTTTACAAACTTATTGAGGTGCAGTTTGGAGTTAAGATTAAGAGTTTGCAGAGTGATGGTGGAGGAGAATATCAGTCTCAAAGAGGTTGGTTTCTAACCAATGGAGTCCAGCATCGACTCTCTTGTCCAAACACATCTGAGCAAAATGGCAAGGATGAAAGGAAACATCATCATGTGGTTGAAATGGGGCTGGCTCTGCTATCTCAAGCTTCATTACCTTTGAAATTTTGGAGCTATTATTTCATCTCGGCTGTGTATCTTATAAATCGCTTACCTACAAAGGTGTTAAATGGGAAGTCTCCATTTCAGGTTTTACACCAACAATCTCCTGACTATTCTATGTTACGAGTGTTTGGTTGTGCTTGCTTTCCTTTGGTGAGACCATTTAATAATCATAAGCTTGAATATAGATCCAAGCAGTGTGTGTTCCTTGGATACAGTCCATCACACAAAGGATATAGATGCCTTGATGATGCTGGGAGGATGTTTGTTTCGAGGCATGTCATTTTCGATGAAAACAAATTTCCCTATGATGCATACAAGATGACAAATCAAGAACATGAACACTCACATGTTTCAATGTGGGAATTACCCATTGTCTTTGCTCCACAGGTTCAAACTCAACAAGGATGTGTTGATACTACTTCATCTATGAATAATATGCAAGATGAAGAAGGTGCTGACAGTAAGCCAAATCATGAAGTAAACAGTGGAGGAGCGACTGAAAGTCAAAATGCTCATGCAACTAATAGTGAAGATGCTATTCCAGCAGAATCGAGTTCCATTACTGTTCCAATTGAAACAACACTGCCACAGATAGATATGGGAGCTGATTGTAGCTCGATATTGAACATTCATCCAATGCAAACAAGGAGTAAGAGTGGCATTTCAAAACCAAAGATTTTTCAAGTCACATCATGGATTGATGAAGAACCACATAACATTAAATAGGCTTTGGCTAGTCCACATTGGAAGGTTGTTGTTCAAGAGGAGTATGAGGCTTTGCTGAGAAATAAAACATGGTCTCTAGTGTCATTACCAAGTGACAGAAGGGCAGTGCACTGTAAGTGGTTGTTTCGAATCAAAAGAAATGTTGATGGTTCAATTGCTCGATATAAAGCAAGGTTGGTAGCAAAGGGGTTTCTTCAACAACCAGGTATTGACTTTCATGAAGTTTTTAGTACTGTTGTTAAACCAGTAATTGTACGTGTCATATTGACATTAGCTTTGTCAAAAGGATGGCAACTTAGGCAAGTTGACATCAATAATGCTTTTCTTAATGGAGTGCTTACAGAAGAAGTATACATGACTCAGCCCTCTGGGTTTGAATTTGGTGATGAGAAACTGGTTTGTAAGTTGCATAAAGCCATATATGGTTTAAAACAGGCACCACGTGTGTGGTTTGATAGCTTGAGAAGTTATTTAGAATCTGAAGGCTTTGTGGTAGCCAAGTCTGATTCTTCTCTTTTTATTCGAAAGCGTGAAAAGTGTTTAATGTATCTACTTGTATATGTTGATGATATAATCCTCACTGGCAGTAATCCGAGTGAGGTTCAGATTGTTATTGATAAATTGCATGCAAAGTTTGCCTTAAAAGATCTGGGAACTCTAAACTTCTTCTTAGGAATTGAAGTCAAATATGAATCAGGAGGAGTTGTTTTATGTCAACAAAAGTACATTCATGAATTGTTACAAAGCAATGGATTTGAAAGCGCAAATGACCTTCCTACGCCTATGGTTACAAACTGCAAACTTTCAGTTAAAGATGGAAATCCAATTGAGAAAGTTACTCAATTTCGCAGCATTGTTGGAGCTCTACAGTATGTTGTTATCACTCGTCCAGATATCGCCTTTGCTGTCAATCGTGTGTGTCAATTTATGCAAGCTCCTCTTGACACACATTTTCAGGCTGTGAAACGTATCTTAAGATACTTACAAGGAACGATTGACTTTGGTCTACGTTTCTTGGGGTCTTCTAGACTTTCCTTGGCAGGCTTTGCTGATGCAAGTTGGGGAGCAGATGTGGATGATAGACGTTCCACTTCTGGTTTCTGCATTTATTTTGGGGGCAACTTAGTTTCATGGAGTTCTCAAAAACAACAGGTTGTGGCCCGATCAACAGTTGAAGCAGAATATCAGAGTGTTGTGTGTGCAGCTGCTGAAATGGTATGGCTTGAATCTTTATTGAGTGAATTGCACATTGTCTCTCATGGTAAACCTACTCTATGGTGTGACAATTCAAGTGCAGTTGCAGTTTGTGCCAATCCTGTTTTGCATTCTAAGTTTAAACATGTGGAGCTTGATCTCTTTTTTGTTAGAGAAATGGTTACAGCAGGGAAGTTACAAGTACATGAAGTTCCTGCATTTGAACAGGTTGCTGACGTTTTAACGAAACCACTGTCTGCTCCCTTGTTTGTAAAACACAGACAGAAGCTGCTGGTTGTGCAAATCAAATGTGCAGGCTGAGAAGTTTACAAGTTTACTGCTACAGGGAGAATGTTAGTGTTTATGCTGATTTAGAAAAGTGCAGAGTAAAGTAGTAAGGGGAATGTTAGTGTATGATGATAATATGAATGATGTATGCATAGATTAATATGAGTCATGCATGTGTATTGTGCGTGAGGTGGTTAGAGTTTTCTTAACAAACTCTCTCTTTCCTATAACGTCCTAACAATCTTTCCCTCTCTTTTTTCATTTCATCATATGCTGTATAAATAGCCTTGTGCTACTGCTGTAGAAAGTATGATTTTACAAATGAATGAAAGCAGTAATTCAAGGTTTCTGTGTGAGTTAGTTACTTAGCTATGGTGATATTTTAACAGTAGAGCGTATAGAAATTTATTATTATTATTATTACTTGGTGTATTTGAAAGACGTCAAAAAAACATGTCTTTTTTAAGTTGTATGTAATGTAAACATCAACCTTAATAGCATACCAATTTATAAGTCGTTATGGGAAAATTTGTCCAGATAATATGTTGAAAAAAATTCCTCAAAATAAAACACTCCAAAAATTATTTTTTGAACTAGGATAAATGTTACAATGTTAAGGGATAGAATGTCAGGATGACCATGTGACTTCAAATTTGTCATGTACAAGAATAAAAATAAAGACACACTACAGTCCATGTGTCTTTTCTGACGAGATCAAAGAAGACACACTACAATCTATATATCTTCTCCGGTGAAACTAAAGAAAACGCACTGTAATCTTTCCCGACACCGTAACAAATGCTCTATCTAAAAAAATAATCCATGATTACAATATATGGGAGATTGTTTTACTACATTATCCTATATGAGCAATTATTTAGACAACATGTCTTCGTAACGTCTTCTCGAAACATCAAATGATCCTGACACAATTCCTTATTCACTGTTCATTTCACTTTTACTTGAAAAAATAATTTATCAAACACCTCGTACTACGATTTTATTCGTCAAATTTGCCGGACGGTCGAAGCAGTAAAATTAAAGTGCCGCTCAGAGGAAGTGAGGAAAAGAGAGAGAGAGAGAGATTAGTACTGTGTGAAAACTGAGCAGCATCTGTATAACAAAGCCATTAAAACAATTTAACTGTAGCTGAAGTTAAATCTGACTCGTGAACTGATCTTCATTGTAAAGTTCTTTCCAGCTCTTAACAGCAATAAAATGAAAGGAATTCCAACACTCCCCATTAAAAAGAAGAAAATGGGGTTAAAAGTGACGAAATATTCAGACCAAAATCCATAAAAACTGGGCAATTAGATGCCCTCAGTTCCATTTAAGCAACAAACAACAAACTTACAGGGCTGAATTGCTCCCATGTTGTAAAAAAAAATTATTGGTTGAAATAAGATATTATTAAAATTATTTTATGGTCTAGTGTGAATATTACAGAATCAGTCGGAAGTCGAAAAGACAATGCGTTCAACAGTATGTTTTCAACTTTGTTCAACGGCATAAAAACAGAAAAGATACATTATGTTCCCGGTGTCTTCCTCAAAAGATCGTACTGTATTTCAATAACTTTTCGATTATGGTAGCATTCACACTATCTTAATAAACAATTTGGACGATATCTAATTCAGTCAATAATTTTTTCAAGAATACTACAGCAGCAAATCAGCTAAACTTACAGTACAATCACTTCTTGAATGACTTCTCTTTTTTAGTATTACTGCTACTAATAGTTCACTACTGATGAGGATACCAACATTGTTTGCTTCAAAAGTAGTAGCTAGAAGCAAACACAAAGATGGAAAAGTAGAGTTACCCTAAAAATATACCAATGTCTCAAAATAATACCACATATATTGATGAAGCATGTAGGCAGGCAACCAGTGAGAGAAACATTTTACTAGTATGTAGTAAAATGCTAGCTTTCATATGGGGTTTTGCTTTGTTGATGCATATATATAGTTGAACTTGCACCTGGCGGTGGTGGCGGCGGCGGCGGTAATGGTAGAGCCGGGATCTGTTGAGCAGGCAGTCGCTTACGCTTCTTCTTCTCATAGCTAATCCCTCTTGCTTTTGACTGCATATCACGAACTTCACGGAGATAAAGCCTCACAGCTCGTGCCCCGAATGGGTTTGCTTCGGGTTTTCCTCCATTTTCTTCAAAGGCAGCTCGGAGGCGGCCGATGAGAGCATCGAGGCTGCCCCAGGCTTGACGGAGCGGACAAGGGCAAGGGGCCGGTGGATTCGGGAGTCCATAGAAAGGGCAGATTTGAGTGTGGACTTTTGTTTTGCCGAATTGGTCAAGGTAGCGAAGGAATTCGAGGACGTGAGCTCCACTGCACCTGGAGAGAGAGAGTGGGGGCCTATGATTCTTGAGGTATTGGCCAAAGGTGTTCCAATCCCGGCGCTTTTGGTTCTCGTAGCGGCTTGAGGTTGAGGTAGACGACGACGGTGGGGACGATGATGCAACTGAAATAGCACCGTTGTTGCTAAAGTTGATGAGTCCGGGGTTTCCGCAGTTGGAGCTATCATGAATTTCTCGAACTGAATCCATGGAGCAAAAACAGACACGGTCTTGTAAGTTCTAACAGGTCTTCTACAATATATATATATATATATATATAAAAGATGTGTTGGTCTTTTCCGTGATATATTTGATCTTCTCTCGGTCTTAACTAGCTAGGATTTCACCTTCCCTTCACAAAAACAACTTTCTCTGTGACCATAGTAAGACCTACTGAAGTAGAAGAAATCGTTGAAAAACAAGCCAAGGAAATAAAAACTTTTGGTTATGTATATATAATTCAGTCTACTTTTTTCTGGCAGATGGCACTGTTGATATGAAACAACACAGACAATATGAAAACCCAGAAATAAAAAGTACAAGTGCTTAACAAGGAAGGGTAGAAGAGCTTGCCGACTAATGATTTATAACACACAGAATTTCAATTTCCATATTTGAGGAGTATTAGGTAGCTCGAGAAAGAAGAATTTGGAGTTGAAATATAGTAGTTCTATAATGATTTGTGATTGGTAGATATGTGGATGAACTGATGAGATTGATGGGAGATAGAGAGAGAGATAGGAGCAGCCTCATCTTTGGGTATTGAGAACTTTGATTATTGGAGTAGGTACGTTAGTAAGAGATATTATATTTTTTAAATAAGATTAATTGTTTAAATTTTATCATTTGTAAATGAAATAAATTAGATTTAAAAAGTTATTTTTATAATAGGTCTTAAAAAATATTCAATCTCAATCAATTAATCAATAAATTAGATATTAATGATTAATTAAAAATGACATAATACCAAAAATAGCTCCATCATTTACTAAAATAATTATTTTGGCATCTATTTTTTTAGAATATTTTAACCCCCAACGTTTCACTTTGTGACAAATAACTCTCTTTGTAGATGAAAATATTAATTAAAACACTATTAACATTTTAAAATATGAGTCTTTTAAACATAAAATAAAATATTGAGTGTCAAAATCTCATAAAAAAATAAAATGATAATTTTATTAAATGTTATGAGCCTTTTCGTCTTAAATAAAATGTTAAGATTAAAATATTTCAAAATAATAGAAAAGAATTTAATGAATTTTTGGGACTAATTTTGAAGTAATAGATTGAGGTGGAGACAAGGTTTTTTTTTTTTTCTCAAAGGGTAAAATCAAATTTAAGGTAAAGAAATATTTTTTTCTTTTGAACTCTGTAGCTTTGGATGACAGTTCCTTCTTTTCATAACTTAAGCAAGCTACCTTCAAGAATAAATACGTCGTTTATCACTCTAATTTAAAAGGTCAAAAATCCAACATCTGATCATAGGCCTATTAGTTTGATTGGATCGGTCATTTTGTTTAGAAGGTCGAGGGTTGTGTTGGAAAAACTTATTGGTGACATTCTATGTGATTTTATATCAAGGAGGCAGATATTTGATGGAATTTTTGTGACAAATAAAATTATTCATACGATGGCTACCGGTGGAAAGGAAGCAGGGGGTGTTGTGTTGAAGATAGACTTTTTGAAGGCTTACGATTGTGTAAGGTGGGGATTTCTGATGACGGTGTTGGAAAATATGGGTTTTGGTCGATTATGGAGATCATGAGTATGAGAATGTATATCCTCTTCAAGGGTATCGATTTTAGTTAACAGATTTCCAACTACCTTAATTAATTATATAAATAATATTATTTACCTAAATTTACTATACAACTACAATTAAACATTATAATACACAATTGAATTTGAAATTTGAAGTATATTCATGTTTAAGGGTCACTTTTGCCTCTGTAGTATATCAAATTTGTCATTTTCGATCATATCATATTTTACATCAATTTAGCCTTTCAAGTTGTTTAATTGCATCATTCGAGGGCTAAATTGGTGCGAAAGTACGATAAGGGCAAAAGTGATAAATTGGATCTACTATAGGGGCAATTTGCCTATATTCATGCATGAAACCAAACTAAGATTTTGAAAGAACTCATGTGTAATTTACAAATTTCAATTTGATACCTCAAAGTTCTAGATAAACTCAACCTCATCATAAATATTAAGGTAAACTACACGTTTAGTACATAAAGTATCACTTTTGTTCTGTTTTAGTACTTGAACTTTCAAAAAAATTCAAAATCATACCTAATGTTTACTTTTTGTTTCATTTTAGTACCCCCATTGTTAACTTTTTGTTTCATTTTAGTACATAAATATTTAATGGCGGGATACTGAAATGAAATAAAAAGTAAATTTTAGGTATGGTTTTGAAAAATTGAAAGTTTAGATACTAAAACAGAACAAAAGTGATAGTTTAAGTATTAAACATGTAGTTTACCCATTATTACAATAATATTTTTACTTTTTATAAGTTTTAAGCAATAAAATTATAAATCATCACTTGGAATATTAATCATGAAACTAATAAAATTTTATAAAATCATTTATCACTCTTCTTAAGCTGATTTTATTAATTATTTTAAAAAAAATTAAGTATAATAAAATTTAAAATAAACTACTTATTTGATCATTCATATATTTTTGTGTTTTTATTTTGTCACGTATTATTTTTTTCAAAATTATATTCAATGTTACATTTTATTTTTGTTTTAGTCATATTTCATTAGATTTGATGACTGGCTTAACGAAAATAATAATATGACATAATATATCAATGATTTTAGTCCTCGAAACTTAAATTGATCCTCGTTTGAAATAATTTAAAAATATTAAATATTTAAAAATTCTATAAATTTAATCCAACATAAAATCTATAATTTCCTATTCTAAATCGCAATCTTCCCCACGCCCATTTTCCAATGTCGCCATCAATTGTTTGCTCAGTCGATGTCGTCTCTCTATACTTATTGTACACTTGTTTTTAAATCTTTAGGTTTAATGTAAAAAAATAAATGTCTAAAATATATCTAAGTTAATTTTAAGTATTTAAAAAAATCGTTAAAAATAAGTGTTTAATATTTTTCGATGTTATACGTTGTGATGGTTATTAAATTCAATCATTAAGAGATCTTGTACGTACATATTTTTTTTAAAAAATTTTGAAAATAAAAAACATTTTTTAGAAAGAAAAAAAAACTTAATTTCCAACAAATCCTGTACGTAGTCTTCAGCGACGTTGCTACTAATTTCACCTCTCCTTACCCCCGTTCAGTAGCATGGGGTCACCCTAACCCTCATGTATGAAATTTTTCTTCCGTGTATGAACACTAGTACATTTATCAATTCATTTGGAATTTTGGGTTTTAAAATTTTGAGATTTGGATATTAAGATTTAGAAATTTTGGCAACAATATAGAGGGAAGAAATAAGGGGTTTCAGGTTTCCACTTAGTGGAGTTTTGGTCGGCTGCGTTAGTTCGATCGACAGCGTTGTGGAGTCGACGAGGATAAAGAGGATTAAAATTAATGATCTTAGAGATTATTCGTAATTTTATAATTTTGGGAAGTTTTTTTCAAAATGAAAATATTTTTAAGTTTTTAATTTAAATAAAAAATTAAAATTTTATAAACATGAAATGTTCCACTTAACGTTCGAATTTAATGAGCATTACAGTCCATATACCTAAAAGTGTAACATTGAAAATATTAGACACCTTATTTTAACAAAAAATTCTTTATGCATCTAAAATTAACTTATATGGTATACTTTGGGCACTTATTTTTGCATAAGTCATTTTTTAGGCTTAAATGCACCATTCCCCTTAAATTATATATTTTTTTATTGAGTTGCCCCTTAAAATTTAAATCGTTATCTTATTTGCCTGTTAACTGTATTAAAAACACAAAGGTAAATTATATATTTAGTCACTCAACTATTAATGCAATTATGTTTTTGTCATCCAACTATTTTTTTCTTTCAAGATCATCACTAAACTTAAGTTTTTGTTCCATTTTAGTTACCCAATTGAATTACATTTATTTTTAACATTTATAATACATAATAACTCATTTATATCACATAATTTTTTTTACTTGACACATAAATTTTAATTTATAATAATAAATAATATTATAACGTTAATAATAAATAACATTGTTTGTATTTGAAATTTTGATAAAAGAAATATTAAATATTAAATTATAATATCATAAATATTTCAGCAACATAAACGATATATTCACCTACCCTCGCTTCTTCTCTTCACATCACCATGTCTTCTTCTAGTTCAGTTCCATTGCCAGCAGCTCAGACAAGGATGGGATCATTTCCAAACATGCAACATCCTCAGGAAGCACGTGATTAAACCAGTGGCTCCTGTTGCAAAGCTTCCCGGCTACGGAAGAAGCTGAGGTTCCAGAATCAGAATTGGATCCCGATACAAGGGGAGGCTTTTGGTATTGCAACATACCAGAGATGCAACACCACCTCAACCTGCAATGCAAGCTCCACTTTCACGTGGAGCTTGATTTTCTGCTTATGAGGAGACGAGCCCACGACAACTAAACCAAGCAGGTTCCAAAGCCAATGCATTCTGACAAGAATCGGCTTCTTTCCTTTTTTCCCAAGGCTGAGAATTCTATTCCAGACTTCGAGAAAATGATCATTGCCCTCTATGTCTATGCATTATATTTTGTCTGATTTGGCATACTATTCTACATTTCGAAGGTGTGGAGATGCCCCCTTGCTCTTAATACTATTCATTATTGTAAACCAATTTATACGTCGAGTAAAAAAAATAAGTGACATAAATCAACTCTATATATTACAATTTAAAAAAAATCGAATCCAATTGAGTGATCAAAATGAAACAAAAAACTTAATGATGATTTTGGGAAAAAAGATAATTAAATGATCAAAATATAACAGCATGAATAGTTGATAGATTAAATATGTAATTTTTCGCTATAATTGTTATATATTTACAGGAAAACTTTTAAGAAATCTGGTCATTCTATATCATTTTTATCCATGTAAGGTGCAAGATTTTTACGACGGTTTGAAATTGAATTTCCTTTATGTGTTAAGAGGAAGATATACATAGGGATTAAAAGATGCGACCCAGCGGTAGAGAAGGAAGACATTGATAAAAATGGAATTCTATTTAATTTTATATTTCTTCTGAACAATTTTATATTAATTATGCAAATTGTGATTTGCGAATTGTACGATGGAGTTAACAGATTTTTGGTTATTGATATTAGGGATGGTAATTTGACTGATTGGATCAACATTGTGGTCCATTTGAACAGATATTTATTGAGAAAAAATAAAAAATTAATTTTAATCTTTGATTTTTAATCTAGCAACCGTAAAATTAAAAATATATATATTGTAAGTGGATCATAATCTTATATAGATATTTTATTAGGTAAAATTAAGACTTAAATTGACATTTTATGTAAAACTAGACCTAAATTAGGCCCCGCCGATTTAAAATCAGATCTAATATTTTATTATTTATTAGCAAAACAATATATTATATAAAGGGATCAAATTGATAGAATTTTAAGAATTAAAGAATTCATATTTTAAATTAAGATTAAATTAATATAATTATAAGTTATGAATTTAAACTACTATTATATTATATTATATTATATTATATTTTTGATAAATTAACCATCAAATATAACGAGA
This sequence comes from Hibiscus syriacus, assembly GCF_006381635.1. NCBI lineage: Eukaryota > Viridiplantae > Streptophyta > Magnoliopsida > Malvales > Malvaceae > Hibiscus > Hibiscus syriacus. The sequence goes on along the minus strand of NW_024063379.1, from coordinate 467,127 downwards.
GATAACACAAAAATAAAATTCAATGTTATGTATAGTTTAAGAAAATATAATTAGATAATTAAATCTCTTTTTCTTTCTTGCTAACTATAAAGTGTAGAACTAGTATATATGTTAATGTTCTCTTGTCAGTTTTTCTTTATTATTCAAAGAATATTTTTTTTTGTGGTACAGTGTAATTCCATTGACTTCTTGAGTGATGTTAATTACGATAAAATGATGCTACTTGCTTTTCTCTCATCTGTTTTTCTTTTTTAAAATATGAGTGACCTTTTTTGGCTTGTTGGGTAAAAGTCTTTCTTCTTTCGTTAATTTTCTTTTGTTTTTGCATAATTGGATTCTTGTAGCTGTTTCTTGACTAAGGAGTTTCAGATGAGGAAAGGTCTTCTTCAAGGGGATCCGCTCTCCCCGTTCCTTTTTATACTTGTAACCAAAGCCCTTCATTTGTTAATCAATCAGTCAATTAAAGATGGTGATATCGAAGGTATTGAAAATATCATCCCTAGTCAGTCATTCTCACACTTACAATTTGCGGATGATACAATTATTTTCATCAAGCCGAAGGTGGAGCACATTCTAAACGTAAAGCGTATCCTAAGTATGTTACTTCATTCTTCGTGGTACGTTGCATATCGTGATTCATTGGCATTATTGCCGTAATTGGCTTGTATATCCTATAATAACTCTTTTATGTTACTCGGACATTTTAATGATAATTAACTCATTCATGATGATTAAACATGTTAGCAAATTATAAGAATTATTGTGATCATATTAGTGCTCTAGCCTATTAACTATTGTGATTATCATATTTATATTATATTGTTATATGTTTCGTTATTTCTTCACTAAGTTTGAGACTAATCGTGTATATGTTTCTTTCACATGAAAGTTAATTAAGGGGATCGTGACTAGTTCAAGCAGTTGCATCACCAATTCAGAGGTCACCGTAAGCATTCAGAGTAAACAACTTTTCTTTTGTATCTTTTGAGAATGTTAGTGGTATGTAAACATATGATATCTTAAATATTTGTCGTTGGCTGGTCATTTGACGGTTTTTAATGCTTCTTAAGGATCGTTATTTTGATTGCACATTGGTTTTTTATAGAGGTTTTGTTGGATGTTAGCATGCTTAGATTACCTTAGGGGTGATTAGGTTGAAGATACTTTTAAGTATTGGAAAGTGTTTGATTACGACTTAACAGAATTTTTAAAATGTTGAAATGGTTTGAGAATGCGTAAGGGACTTATAGGTGAAGTTTTGGTGTTATTTAGTACATGTTAGGTGTATTTTGATGTCTAAATATATTTTTTGATGTTGCAAACCATCATATTTAAGACATTCATGTTCATAAAGGTAAAGAGAGCATCGTTATAGCTCATGTCTAGGACTTGCAGCATGAGCTTGTTTAATTGATGCACATACTCTCAGATTGACCCATCATGTTTAAGATGCATTAACTTTGATCGGGCTTCATCTTTCGTATATTCCCAGAAAATAAAAACATTGTTTAAACTTCGCTTGGAATTATTTCTAGGTTCTAATTGAAGTTCCCCACGCTTCTGATGGAAGTGTCTACGACACCACCATAATAATGCAATACCGATTAAATAAATACTATAAATATTTACCTTATTAACATCTTCTCCTGATATAGGTTGGGGCACGCCTCTTTGAATGTAGATAACAACAACAACTCGACTGTTGGATCTAGAAAGGAAGCAAGGAACCTGCAATGCAAGATAGGGTCAAAGAAACGGTTATAATGTAAGTAGATGTAATGGTGAATAGGTGGGCTAGAAATATGAAAGTAGAAACAAAGAATGGAAGTATGGATGGGTTTTTTTTAATGATGATGGTTGGGGTGAAGGAGAGAAAGAAATGGTGATGGTAGTATCTTAAAGAAGGCTTAAAGAAGAACCTATGTTAAAGAACATAGACCCAAACTTTATACATATGCTTCCTTAAGGGATGGTAGAATTGGACTTAGATCCACTATCTATAATGGAGATAGGAACCACAAGTATCTATGAAAAAGAAGAAGGGTGACACCGCAAGCAAAGCTTGATAAGTTGATAAAGTTCCCTAAGAACTTTAAGAGGGATTAAACTCACAAAGTTTTGATATTAAAAAGGTTATGCCTTACAAATGGCAAGGCATTGGTAATTTATAGAAAATCAAATTAAGGACATGGTTGAATAACCATGTAATGGTTCGGCTAAGTGGTGTCCTTATGATACATTATGTTTTAATGATAAATGATGTTCTTTAAGCCTAAAAGCATTGAACCAATTCGGCTAAGTGTGAACAGCCCTTGAAATGCATGTTTTTGATGAAGTTTCATGACTTTTGATGAATATTCATGCCTTAGGCCGAATGGTGAAGTGTTGATTCGGCCAAGAGAGTGTTTTGAATGCATTTGGATGCTGTTTGGTTCCATAAATGAAGAGGGAAAAGTCTTTGGCCAAATAGGAAGCACCCCTTGGTGTTTTGGCGCCTATATGATGTCACATGGAGTGCACATGCTTGAATGATGCACATGGAAGCCTTCTTGAACGCACATGGGTCTTCATGAAATGCTTTGGTAAGGTTGCGACCATAGAATGATGTCTTGAAGTCCATAGGCAGCCTAGAGATAAACAACCTTTAAAGTAAGCTAGGTGAGTGTCTTGGTAGCTAACTAGGTTAGCTATTGCTTGATGAACTCAAGCTAGTTAGCTTTGGTCTTCTCAACACCTCAGCTACTCTCCCAACTATTTCCAGCTACCTTTAATCCACTTTTCAGCAACTTGGTCCAAAGCTCCTCTCCAGCTAGGTTTAGCTACATGCTAGCTCCTCTAGCTAAGTTGAAGCTCTTTAAGTGATGAAATGAGATGTCATTACGTTCATGAGCTAGTGTGAGCTGATATGCTTGTCATTTTAGCTAACCAAACTTCCATAATGTGCCTTGCTTTGTGCTTAACCTATAGGAATCAACAAACAAATCTAGTAAGAGATGTGTGAGCTCAATTAAGGTAAAATGCATGCTACCGTGAGGTGTTTGAGTGATATGAGCTATGAATGATCATCTAGAAGCTAAGATAACATGTATATGAGCTAGATAGAAGGCATATGACGTTCTTGAGATTTAAGAAAACATATATGAGCTAGAAAAGAGATGCATACATGCAAATGAGCTAAAGAAATATGGATGCAAAGCTAGTGAGTTAATGTAAACATAACATGAGCTAAAGTAACATGACATGAGCTAATGAACGAATGAATACATGATGCCATGACATGTACATGATATGCAAACATAATAAATGAATCTAAAACATATGTAAAACATAATATAAAACTAGGTAAAGATGTGGAAACATATGTTATGCATGAAAATCATATAATATGCAAGTGAATGATAACATATGATTATTCAAGCATAGTATAAAGTGCAAAAGCATGCTTATAACATTAAATGATGCATATAGAAGATAGTAAATGATAAAGTAAGGAAGAACTCCCTTAGAATCAATTTTGAAGAACGTCTATGGTGTGATCAAGTAATGGAGAAAGTTAGAACTAGTCTGGATTATATCATCTTCGATGCCCACAATTCAAAAATATTACTCCATGTCTCATAAAAAGTTTTGCATATCCGGTGCGGATCTAATCCCTTTGAACTCTTCCAGTCTAAGGGCATCCACTTTGGGCTTGTGTGAAACAACTAAGATTCCACTATTCATGGATGCCTTGCACAAAAGTAATTTTTCCTTTAGTTATTGTACCTATTTTCTAAGGACTAATTTCTCAGCTTCAAAAGCATCACTCTCTTAGATTGAGTACATAATGTATGGTCTCTTTGAGAACATCTCCCTTGGAGTCTAGCTCATCAATGTGTATCAAGGATATCCTCCATATCTTTTGTAGACATTTCGAGTGGGATTAGCAACAACCTTGCTTCATTTGTGTGCCATCGAAAATCAACTTCACTGACAAACTTGCCTTTGATATCACTTGTCAAGGGATAAAGTCGGATCTAGCAAATAAAACGACCTTAGGCACTAAAGCATAAGTTGGGTGCCTCAGACTTCAACCTAGATAAATAAGGCCTAAAACTCACTTAAACGACTTGGAAAAGACAACACATTGTAAGGTGGAAGTAGAATAAGAGAAAGGTTATAAAGAAAAAGACAACAAAAGAGAGTTTTGAGCCAATGCTCCGATTTATCTTATTTGCTCGTAAATCAATCATAACAGTTGAGGTAGAGAGAACCTCTATTTATACTCGAGTTCTCGTACTATTGATGATGTCTATAAACTTTATTTACTCCCTCGACTAGGATTATAAAACATATTTGTAAGCAAAGTCCTAATACAATAAAAAATCTATCTTTATCATTGAATCCTAATACGATTAGGTTACTATTTACTTGATGCATTAGATCACTTGATGAATCTTTTTGGATGTCAAGAAGCACAATTCAACTTTGGTGGGCCTTTTGGTTTCAATGCGTTGCACGAAATTCTTCGAGTGCTTAAGTTTGCATGGGTCTCAAGCCTTGACTCCTGGTTGTGGACAAATGCACGTGCGACACATGTGACAAAGAAACTATTGCTGATAAATTCATTCGTTGAATTGTTAAAATATCGAATAAAAATATGAAAATACGAAGAAAAAATTGTATAGTTTTATTTCTTTTGGTAATTATTGATATTTGACTCATTGGTTAACTAATCTAGATAAAATACTACAAAGGCTTATTATAAGAACGGCATTCTCAACTTATTTTTTTCAATTACAGTGTCAACATTTTAATCATGAATGATATTTAAGGAATCCAATATAATTTTATATTATGGTTAAATCCATCTTTAAAATATTTCCGTTCCAAAATCTATATATTATTTTTCCTTTTTTCTTCCTAAGAGAATCCAGAAATCTATATTATTTCTGCACACGAACTTTGTTATCTAATTACTTGTTGCTATATATAAGGGATGAGAGGGGAAGGCACCAAATTCTTGGTTTGCTAAAAATAGGTCATTTATTTTTGGCCCCTTAATAGTATGTGGTCATTTATTTTTGGCCCCTGAAATAGTTAAAAATTGATGGGTTTGGACTGCAGTCGTATTCCTTTGAAATTTTAATTTTTATATAGTGTAAGTATTTTTTTATTTTCTATTGATGATCTAATTTTATCTCTCTTGAGATTTTGTAATTTTATTCTCGTTAAATTTCTAATATAACTTTCAAAGTTTGTGCCCTGACATCAAATCACATGTCCATTCCTACTCACATGCGAATTATGAGTATGAATAAAGCAGTATCCATTACTATAGAGGACATTTCTTTACACTCATGGAAAGATTAGTGGATTAAATCAGACATTCATAAAATGTTTAAGAACCAGAACTGAAGGAATTTGGCCAGTGGCGAAACAAGAGGGACTATTAGGGTCATGGCCCCCAAAATTTAAAAAAATTATAGTTTAGACTTTTAAAAAAAAGTTCTCCCTCAAAATTTTTAGAAATTTATATTAAACTTTAAAATTTTTTAATGTTTCTAATCGAACATCTCTCATAATTTTTAAAAATTCTCATCAAGCTTATCAAAATTTTTAAAAATTTTAGTTAGACCTTTTTTTTTGGGAAAAAAATATAAACTAAACCCTTCAATTTTTTTTTAAATTTTAATTTAAACTTCCGAATTTTTTAAAGTTTTAAGTTGGCCCCCAAACTCTATCACTAAGTTCTTCCCTGAATCTGGCCAGTGAGAAGTATTATCCTAGCCAAAATGAAAAGTGCTGAGTAATTAGGGACCATACATAACATCAGTGGACCAGGGCTGTCTTGGGTACTTTCTTTTTCTCCAAAAACAACCGTACCAATAGGAGTGTTGGGTCATGCTACAAGTTCCAGGTGACAAAACTAGGAAAAATAACGTATTATCATATCAGAACAGCAGTCAAAAGCATGAACCGTTGTGTACATTGTTTAGTTTTGTCTCCTGTTGGCTTATATTTGATAACAAAATACTACGTTTTAACAATATCCTATAGCAGATTACAGGAGTTTATGGCATATATACAATATATCCACAAAACCAAGGAACAAATTTCTTATTACATAGACTAAAACATATACTATGGCAAGCTACGTTCTGAGGAAAATTACGCCGCAAATTATCGACATACCGGCACCTCCTGGGATAGCTTGCCCCTATTTCCCAACCCTCTAACCACCTTTAATAAAGGGGTCAAAAGGAAACAAAGAATAGAGTTCACAATGCTAATGCATATAGCTGGAGAGCTAAAGAATGTATGAAAAGAGATTCAAAAGGACCAATTGAGGTAAAACGTATATGTCAAAGATACCAAAAATTCAGAAAAGAAAAATATGACAGTTTTCATGTCTTTCCCTTCCCCGTCGCACCTTCTCTTTGATTACGGAAGTGACCGAGAAGCTGTTGAGCCTGCAAAAGTATAAAAAAAAAACATATCATGTACATTCACTTGTGCATCAAGAAAATTTACTTTAGATTAAACAGTAATAAAAAATGTAATTTGATAAGCAATTACCAAGGTTTAATGAGATCAGGGGAAGATAATGCATGCACCATAGCAGTAAAAGAGGAAAAAACTAAGCATACCTTTTCCTTAGCTCTAGGGGTGCCAGTCTGAGACAATGCGACAAGGAGCTCTAAGGGTGCCAGTCTGAGACAATGCGACAAGGGGTGGCACAGCACCTTCTTGAAAAACCAGGGTACAGAACTTGGAACTATTGAGGTATAGTTGCAGTAATATAGAGGCAGCGTTTTCCTTACCCCTACGTGATCCAGATTCAACAACTTCAACTATTACCGGGATAGCACCTTCGTGTACAATTGCTAAACGCCCTTCGCCAATTGTTGACAGGTTCGAGAGAAGAGCAACTGCCTTGTCAACCATCCCACAATCAGGATCCATTAAATCGACCATGTATTTTACTGCGCCTGCTTGAACTATACGAGCCTTATTTTCATGAAAGATTGATAAGTTAAACAAAGCAGTAACAGCATCTTTTTTTTCCTCTCAACGTTCCTGCACACAGAAGATTTACCAAGGCTTTGACAGCACCAGAACGTCCAATCCTTGCCTTGCACTCTTCCAAGACAGAAAGACTGAACAATGCCGCAGCAGAATTTTCCTTGGCTCCATCATTTCTAGACTTTAGAACATGAATAAGTGGCTCTATTGCTCCAGATTTTGCAATCATGGCCTTATTATCTTTGTTAATCGAAAGATTTAAAAGGGCTGTGACAGCATGCTCTTGAGTTATCTTTACCTTCGAGTGTAATAGAGAAACTAATGGTGCATCGCACCACGGCGGAATATGATTATACGATTTTCCATGTTGTGCTTTGCAAGAAGGCGCAGTTCTTCAGCAGCTGTAGTTTGGACTTCATTTGATAGGCTTTGAAGGTTGTCTACTAGTTTCTTCACATGGGAACCAGTGGTCAAATCATCACACCCTGACCCAAAAAATGCACTTGAGTATGCTCTGTTATAATTATGGTTTCCATTGGGTGCCTCTTCTATTTTTGTTTCGGAGACCTGCAACTGCTTTCCCATTATCCAGGGAGAAATTTCAGCTTCTTTAGTTGGAGAAAAAGTGCCAAGGCCCTCAGATGGAATTGCAGCTAAGTCATTCATTTCAAGGTTCTTTGACCTCATTGACAAGTCATTAGAAGCAGAAGTGGAATCAACACTGTAAATTTCACTCGAGGCTGGTTCAGTCGTATTGTGAATATATGACGGATCAGGAGATTGGTGGTCATACTTGTCAATCTCCCTCCTCTGGCATCCACTGCATCCTCCATTAAATCTATTAGTGATGTCACTCTTCTGCTTCTCTAAACCATTTCCAACTTCAAGATAAGACCTTGATGTGGAACTACAACTGTTTGCAAAGCAACGAAAACTATCAGTTTGGTTTAAATCTTGAGAAGATATATGATTTGAAGAAGAGACCGAAGCAAGTTTAACATGCACAGTACGGTTGAAATGTTGCAAGTTGTTTTCCTCACACCAACTTGATACCATTTCTTTGACTGTGTAATTTGGAATGAGATTTTTATGTGCAAGTGGTTGGCGGGTCTTCGGGCAAATGGTTAGTCCACTATCAAGCCACTTTTGGATGGAAGCCCTTTCATATGTTTGCCCAGAAGCCATAAACACAGGATCCGGCATAAGTTCCAACGACAGTGGGCAAAGGAAGCGTGGAGGTATCAAAATGCCACTTGTGGGTTAAAAGTGATCCATCTTAAGCAAATAATCACGTATATGGGAGATGAAATCCATAATCTGATTGATTTGATCTATTTTCCCTTTCGCAATTTCGACTTGCGCATCCATTCTTTCTTTTGCCACGGCCATAGTTTCTTTTAGCAATTCGCGGTTTGACATCAAGTTCAGTGATCTCATAACATTTATCAGATTATCGGTGCAGGGAACAGAATCATCCTTTTTACTTACCAAAGCCTCTCCTATACTTTTTGATGATCTCTCCTGCTTCAAGCATTTGATTTCCCGCATACAGTGCTGAAACAGTTGAACTTCAATTAGTCTCACTACTCAAAGCTAACTCAACATTCAGAGCTTGCCATCCAGATGCCGTTAATAGTTTCGTAAACGAAGATGACATTTGTAGGGGGGGAGGGGGGAGAAAGTGAATAGCATTTTTGTCATCAACACATAAAATGAACATATTTTAATTTGTTCATACCTGTACAATGGTTATACTTGAAGTGGATGGTGATGACTGCAACAATCTATATAATATGTGACATATCTGAAGTGAAGAGCTTTGCATTTTTTGTCAAGAAAGGTTCACTCTGGAGAACCTGCATGATTTAAAAAATATATAAATTTGACTATGCTACATTTGCAAGATACAGATTTTCTAGCAATCTATAGTAAACATAGACAAATCAACTAGAAAGGAAATCCTTATTTTCTAGCACTTCTTTTATTCTTCCTTGGGGATCATTACACCAACGGAAAATGTATTCAGAAAATATCAAACTTGAACTTTTACGACATCGTTTTTCGACTGGGCGGAAAAATAATTGGTACGACTTGGAGTTTTTCTTTGAAAAGGTTTTGAAATATTTTGGAGTCGCCATTGACCTTTTGGGTTAGGTGGGTTGAATACCTAAAAATTTTCTTTTAAAAGAGTTTTTAAGAAAACATAATTTTAAAAGATAAATCAGTTTACGTGTAACCAGAGATTCATTCTTTTTTGAAATAAAAAAGGGTTCGGGGATCGATTACATGTGGAGAAGGATAAGCACCCTCACAACTCCCAAAATTGATACCCCGTCGATTATAAATTCTCTAATAGTGGAAATCTAAGAATTAGAATATAAATTTAAATTACGATCCCATTATTCCAAATTCAAACATGTGATTTTTATTTAACGGAAAATTCTAAGGAGAAATAGAAAATATTCCAATATTTCCAATCGAAGAGAAAATAATCCCTAAAATACTTTAGGATGAATATTTCTCTTTCCAACTGAAATAAAAGAATATAATAATTTCTCCCAAAAATTCGAGATTAAAATTATTTTATTCGACCAAATAAAAAACCAATTAATCCAAATTACATATGATTAGAAAAGATAAGGGATGTTTAATTATTTAAAAATATCGAGACATAATCCCTAATAAAATTAGGCGAATTGTCTCGATAAGTTTAAATAAGCGAATATTGTCTTTTCCCTTCAAACTTGATTTAATTTAAGCATACTCGATTCTTTAGGTTTTTTCTAGTAGGGTATCTATTTATTTTAAAATATCAAAATATGATATCTAATTACTTTAAGACGGTCATTTTTTAATATTTTAAAATAAATATATATTATCTTTAATCCAATTATGAAATCAGTTGAGTTATGCGTATGAGGCTTTCATATATATTTATAGGACTAAAATGAAATGAACAGAAATAAAGAGTAATAATTAAAGTACTAAATTTAAAGTATCCAAAAATAAAGGACAAAAATAAAAAGAAATAAAAATAGTAACCAAATTATAATTAAACAGTGACCACAATATAATCAAACAAAAACAACATATCAAAAATTAAAATTAGACAAAACATAAATAAATGACAAAATTGTGAACAAACCAAACAACATATTACAATAAAATATAACAAATGACCAAAACATAAATAAATAAAAAATAGCATATCAATGTTAAAATAAAATAAAATGTAAATATGACCAAAATAGAAACAAAACAAAATTAATACATCAAAGTCAAAACAAATAAACTATAAATAAATGACCAATATATAAGCAAACAAAAAAAACAAATCAAAATTAAAATAACTGGAATATAAATAAATGACTATAATATAAATCAATAAAATTGATAAGCTCAAATTCGAAATAAATAAAAACAAAGATATCAGGTGACTAAAGTGTAAATATGCGCCTACATTACAGGGACTAAATGAAAATTAAACCAAAAATACATTACATGCATCATAAATGGGTAAACTACAAAAACGGTCCCTTCAGGTGACCATTTTACAAAACACGCCAAACTTAGGGGGATTTAAAGTTTAATTTCCTCTTAAAAATTTCTATAAATATAATCTTTTCTTTTTCTTTCTTTTTTTTCATTTTTCTATTTAAATTTGATTTTAGAGAGAGAGGGTCTCTCCTCTCTTTAGAAAACATGTGAGCAAACAGTGAGGTACCTTCGTCGGCCGTCGGGTCAGTCGCCTCTGTTTGTCGTTGCGTTGCCACCGTTGTCGGTGGCCGATGGCCACCAAATTACACCTGGAGGTCCGCCTCGGCCTCCCCGTCTCCGATCAGGCATCGGTTTCACGAGAATCGGCACCGCTCGTTGCAAAAAGGCCGAAAACTGTTAAGTTTTCTTCTCCTCGATCTGCCGCCGTCCTCCGTCTAATCATCTTTATTTTTCAGTATGCTGTTGGTGGTGACCTTGAGCAGCTTCACACCGTTCGGATCTTGGAAAAGAGGTACCAATCGCCGGCGAAGATCCGACCAAATGGGTAAGAACTCACCTTTTTTTCGTTTGTTTGTTTTTATTGCAAAAATATGTGTATATATATATATATATCGAATAAAAAAACTGATTTTTTTCTTTAAATATGTTTTTTTATTGCTGATCTGAATTCCCTTTTTGTGTTACATTTCAATCGGGTTTTATAACCCATTACAATATGTATTAAAAAAATTCTGACATTGCTTTGAATTTGGTTTTGTTGTGTTGCAGGGGATGGATGATGTAGGGTATGGGTGCTGCAGGTTATGGTGGGGTAAGATTAAAATAATTTAATTCGACTAAATAAAAAGGAAGTCTATTAATCCAAATTACATATAATTAGAAAAGATAAGAGATATTTAATTATTTAAAAAAATCAATCATCTAAATGTATCTCTCCATCAATTACATCATCAAGCAGCGGTTTCAAAAGTTTCAACACAACCAACATATTCCTATAGTCCTTTTCAACAGGAACAATTTTTATATGCTGGCATGATACCAGATGAATCAATCGAGATATACTGTTTACAAGACATCTCACAGAGGTTGTGTCCATCTGACCTGTATTTAAAGGACCATATCAGAATATATATAATTGGAAATATTATAAAACTGATCAGGCAACATCTGCTCATAAGTGCAAGTGTGCCCTTGAAAAAGCTCAAGTTTGCATCTTTGGTTTTGTTGGCTTTGTCCCATAATCCAAGACTGCCCCACTCAATTAAATCAAAAGATAAAAGATCAAACACATGCACTGCTTTGAAAATCATTAGTTTGCCAATTCCATGGATCTTGGCCCTTTTTTTCCAATTTAAATATATAAAATAATTTTAAAAAGTTAGAATAAACAATATGCTTTTGAGTTTGACTATTTCCTATAGAAAGAACACACATCAATTATACTATATATGTGTATATATTCATGCATTTTCCATGTTGACTTTTTTCCCATAGAGTCTTAGGAAACATTTGACTAACTTTGCAACATTAAAATAATATAAAATAAAACAAAACCAAACAAAAGATCAGATCTACACATCTTCAGGAAATAATAGTAGCTTGGTAATTGAAAATGGCTTTTAACTTCAATAATAGTAGCTACCAAAGTTTGTTATGAAAACATTTTCATGATAAAAGTGAAGTGTAGTACGCACACCTCCATTGTTTCTTAATAGAACACAGATGAAGAATTCTTAAACTTTCAAATGATAAATAACTTTTCACCCTTCATTTAGTTGCTGAAGAATAAGAAATTGTTAGTCCAACAACATCAAAAGCTATGTTTAAAAGAGCTACAATGAGATCAAGACATTCCCCTTAACTTCAAGTAGAAATATAATTCAAATACTGCCCCACAGCTCACACTTGTGAACTAACAAAAACACAAGAAAAATTCACATGAAAGCAGGACTATTTTCCCAGTGTTTAAATCCAATTCAAAAATAAAAACAGTTTCCATAATGAAGAAATCCCAACAAAATGGAAATCTTACTGAGAAATTCTCATTTAAGCTTCATATTTAACATTGAAAATGAAAACATACCTCTTTCTTACGCAGGTAAAACAATGAAAAGCACAGATCTTGATGGTCATCGAGTAATGGTTAAAACAACAAAACCTTCAATGGAAATATGATTGAATCTTAACCTTTAAGCACTCGAGCTCTCAACTTGAAGAGGGAGAGAGCTGCCAAAAAAAAAAACCCTGATGAAATAAAATTGAAGAGAAGGTAAAAATGGAAATGTTAATATCCGAAATATTCATTTTAGGTAAGGAAATTAATATTTTTGGTAAAAAAAATTACATTTTAGATAGTGCTCTACTGAAAATGTTAAAAAAATTAGCATTTCCGATGGTGTATTTCCTTAACCTTATATTAGGATGTCGTACACCAGAACTAACCAGGTAAATTGGGTGGTCCCTTTTTTGTTTAAGATTTGTTGGGTTACGTCTTATTGAGTAGACAATTAATTAAGAGTGGCGGAGACTAAGTAAATGAGCCGAGGTAGATTTGAGCTATTCGAGTTTAATTTTGTCAAAATTTGATAAATATATAATTCGAGTTTGGACTCGACTCAAATTTTTAACAAGTCGAAACGAGTTATTTAATACTCGACTCAAAAAGTTTACAAGCAACTCGAAAATAATAATATATTAAAATTTTATTTTTTTTAAAAAAATTATTAATAATATAAACATTTATGTGCTGATTTTTTTTTAAAAAAAATACAGTATAAGGTTTTCATGTACTTAAAGTTCAAGTTCGAGTTCAAGTTTGAGCTTCAATCGAGTTAAGTTTAAGATTATTTTTTTATTTCAAGCTTTTTCGAACTTAAATTCATGGTCTTGAGTTCAATTCGAGCTTGAAATTTTAAGCTCGCGAGCTTTCGAGTGGAGTCAAGCTCCAGTTTAGAGTTTTTGAATCGAGTCGAGTCGAACTCAACAAAATTTGACTCGACTGATTTACACTTCTAGCAAAGACTTGAATTTAATTAAGATTAAGAATTGATTTTGTTTTTAATCAAATGATTAGATAAAACAAGGAGAAGTTAAAGCAAGCGCTCACTAAACTCTCAAGCTTGGATTTTTTTAAGGTAAACTCTAAGTTTAATACTTAAACTATTATTTTTATTTTGTTTTAGTATCTAAATTTTTATCTTTTTTAAAAATACCTAATATTTAGTTTAAATTTCATTTTGGTAATTCGTTGTTAAAAACTTAATGGTGACGTTGATGTGTCATCATAAGATAATATCACGTCATAATCGGGGGAAATGTCACGTCAGTAGTTCTGTTAATTTTTTAACAACCGGATTTCAAATTGAAACTTAAACTAAATGTTAGGTATATTTTTGAAAAAAATAAAGTTTGGGTTCCAAAACGGAACAAAAATTATAGTTTAGGTACTAAACTTGTAGTTAACTCTTTTTAATTAGTATATTGTTAAAATATCTCTAATATTTCATTGAATATTTTTTAACATTATTGTTCATATATTTCACTTTAGAGTATTAAAAACTTCAGCATTTTTTATTAAATAATCATTTTAGTTGTTCTTTTAGTATTTTGATTTATATTGTTTTATTTTAGGATAAAAGAACCCATATTATAAAATCTTAATTGTTTGTTGACTAATAATTTTTACACATTGAATGACATTTTACTCTAAAATAAAATATTAAAACTAAAATATTTTTAAAAAAAAGAGAGAATTAAAGTGATTATTTAATAAATATTTTTTTATCATTAGGTATTTTTAAATTTTACTTTTAAATTTTTTATTATTGATAACTGTCGTTTTGCTATCAAAATAATTTCGACTTCTTAATAAGAAAAAAGTGAGAGTAAAATAGAGAAGTAGGGCCGATCCACAGGGACTCAGGTGTTTCTTATTTAGTGGAATTTTGATTTAGATGAAGATAAAATTTCAAATAAAGATAAAAAGATAAGAATAAAATAAATAATTAAATATAAATCGTTTAAAATGGAAGATAAAGATAAAATAATAAAATAAATAAATAATAATTATAAGATGAGGATAAAGATAAAATGGGAGAGTTTTTAAATTGTTTAAAGAAATAAAATGAGATAAAGATTAAATAAACAAATAAATAAAATAAAATAAATTGAGATAATGAAAACTTATGGTAAAAACAACCTCAGACTTCAGCTTTGCCTCAAATTCCTCGGATCATCGAAATAGATCTTTACTTCAAGATTTACGTCGAATACTTGTCTACAAGGACAAATCGTTGCGACTATACTTTGTATTCCGAATATCCAAGTGCAATCTTTAATTTCGGTTTGTGAGTTGATCTAAGCAATAACAATGTTGTAGATCTTAAAACGTTGAAGTTCGAAAAGCTACCGACTCGGATTATGTTGTTTCAATAATAACTGATTTCGATCTAAATTTCTTCTTAGCAAACAATTTTGCAAAGTTTGTTCACAAGAAGTCGAATGTGCTTCAATAAACTAATTCTTCCTCCCAAGTTAACCATACCAACATCCAGACCAATGCCAACTTTTGGTTTTTAAAATCGTTTTGATTTGAAAATGTCATAACCATTTTTTACAAAACAATTATTTATTATTTTAAAAACAATTATGACTTTAATTTTAGAAAAATTGGTGATTTTGAATTAAATTGGATAGAGTCGTCATCGACCTTTGGGTTAGGTAGGTCGAATACCTAAAAACGTCTTTTAAAAAATAGTTTTAATAAAAATTGTTTTTAAGAAAAAAAGTTGGTCTGCGTCACCAAAGATTCGATTAAATGGATTCAAGAGTCGGTTACGCATGAGGAAATATTAACACCCCCACAACACCCATATTTTGGTACCTAAATGATTATATGTTTTTAAATATTGGAAATTACAAACTCAAAAATATATTTAAATTATGATCATGATATTCGTTTAACTTTATTTAAATAAGTGTGAACAATCCTCGAGAAAACATTTCCTTTATAGTTAGGAGACTTTCCCATAGATTCCCCTCACAAAAAACGTTATTTTACAAATTTCATCAAGATAAAATAAAACAACATAATAGTGAAAAGTGGTGAAAAATAATCGAAATAAATAAACATGGAACAAATAAAATTATCGAATATGAAACAACATTTATGAGACAAATCCTCGAAAATGCACTTTCCCTTGTATTTGGGAGATGTCTTCGTATATTTCCCTCACAATGAAAATTTATCATTTTTCACATATAAAAAATACCAATGTGCACATAAATAAGGGAATAAAATGAAAACATCTAAATATTACAAACTGGAAAAAAATAGTATTTGGTAATTACAAGAACCAAAATAGCACAAACAGTAATTTAAAAGATTAAAATGGCAACAACGGAAACTTAAAGAACTAAATAGAAAAAACATAAACTTAAAGTCCTAAAATAGTAATTACAGAAACGTAAAGGATCAAAATAGAAAAAAAAGAGACTTAAGGGACTAAATAGCAAAAATAAACATTTAAAGGAAAAAATAGCAAAAACATAAACTTAAGTGGCTAAAATAAAATAACAAAAACTTAAGTGACTAAAATAAAATAAGAAAAAGTAAAGTGTCAAAATCAAAAATAAATAAAACAGATATACCAGTGACTAAATTAGAAAATTAATCCTAAGTGCCAAAACCGAAATAAATTTCACATATAAAAAATACCATGTGCACATAAATAAGGGAATAAAATGAAAACATCTAAATATTACAAACTGGAAAAAAATAGTATTTGGTAATTACAAGAACCAAAATAGCACAAACAGTAATTTAAAAGATTAAAATGGCAACAACGGAAACTTAAAGAACTAAATAGAAAAAACATAAACTTAAAGTCCTAAAATAGTAATTACAGAAACGTAAAGGATCAAAATAGAAAAAAAAGAGACTTAAGGGACTAAATAGCAAAAATAAACATTTAAAGGAAAAAATAGCAAAAACATAAACTTAAGTGACTAAATTAAAATAACAAAAACTTAAGTGACTAAAATAAAATAAGAAAAAGTAAAGTGTCAAAATCAAAAATAAATAAAACAGGAGATATGACATCAGTGACTAAATTAGAAATAATTAATCCTAAGTGCCAAAACCGAAATAAATAAGAACACAGAGATTAAGGTACTGGAATGAAAAACACGCTTAAAAGTAAAGGGACTAAATAGAAACTAAACCAAAAATACATAACATGCATCAGAAATGAGTAAACCACGAAAATAGTCCATGCAAATGACCATTTTTCAAAACAAGCCAAACTTAGGAGATTTAAAGTGCAATTTCCCCTAAAGTTTTCTATAAATAACAAAAAATTTTATTTTCATTTCATTTGTTTTTCAATTATTTTTAGAAAGAGAGGGTCTCCATTCTCTCTAGAAAATCGACCAATCGTCGGTGATTACCTCCTCTGGCCGTCGACTCCGTCGTTGCCAGTCGCCGTCGTGCCGTGCTGCCACCGTCGTCGATGGCTGATGGTAACCAAATTTCACTGGGAGGTCCTTCTTGACCTCCCAATCTTGGATCTGGGGTCGGCTTTGCATGAATCAGCTCCGTTCGTCGTAAAAAGGCCAAAAACCATTTGACTTTCTTTTCTCTGATCTACCGACGTCCACTATTCGATCGTCCTGAGTGAAGATGTGCATGCGCCAATAGAAGCTGGAGGGTTGCTGGCAGTCGGGTCAAGTTGATGTAATCGGGTCAGAGTTGGATCCAAATTTGGGCCGAAATCGGGTCTTTGGGCTAGCTGTTAAGTCTTGTAAATTTGGGCTCCGAAATTTGTATTCTGGGCTTGTAATTGGGTCACTAGTTGGATCAAGTCTTGTACTGTTGGGCCTTGGGTGTATTGAGCTTATAATGGCTTTCAAACATTGTAAAAGAATAATATTACTAATAATAATAATAATAATAATAATAATAATAATAATAATAATAATAATAAAATAATAATAATAATATATTTTTGTCCCAGACAAAAATGAGTGTCTACAGCTGCCCCTCTTTGCACATTCTTGTATTAACAAGAATAGGGCAAAGACGAAAAAGTCAACCAATTTTGGCCGTCCGTCGTTGCCAGTCGCCGTCGTGCCGTGCTGCCACCGTCGTCGATGGCTGATGGTAACCAAATTTCACTGGGAGGTCCTTCTGACCTCCCAATCTTGGATCTGGGGTCGGCTTTGCATGAATCATCCGTTCGTCGTAAAAAGGCCAAAAACCATTTGACTTTCTTTTCTCTGATCTACCGACGTCCACTATTCGATCGTCCTGAGTGAAGATGTGCATGCGCCAATAGAAGCTGGAGGGTTGCTGGCAGTCGGGTCAAGTTGATGTAATCGGGTCAGAGTTGGATCCAAATTTGGGCCGAAATCGGGTCTTTGGGCTAGCTGTTAAGTCTTGTAAATTTGGGCTCCGAAATTTGTATTCTGGGCTTGTAATTGGGTCACTAGTTGGATCAAGTCTTGTACTGTTGGCCTTGGTGTATTGAGCTTATAATTTAAAAATAATAATATAAAATAATACTAATAATAATAAATAATATATTTTTGTCCCAGACAAAAATGAGTGTCTACAGCTGCCCCTCTTTGCACATTCTTGTATTAACAAGAATAGGGCAAAGACGAAAAAGTCAACCAATTTTTGGCCGATTCTTTTTCCTTTTGAGATTTGTTATTTGTTTTTGGGGACGACACTGCTCATACGTGATGAAGAGTTTGGGTCATCTAAAGATGACATGACTCCTACGTGATGAGGAGATCTGGTCAGGGGATGACACTACTCATACGTGATGAAGAGTTCTTGGCCATCTTTAAGAAGGGTGATAACTCGGTTCCTACGTGATGAGGACGGTTGTTTATCTGGGTTGACACAACTCCTACATAATGAGGAGATCTGGTCGAGCGATGACACGGTTCCTACTTGATGAGGACGACAGACCATCTAAGGGTGATAACACGGTTCCTACATGATGAGGACGGCTGGTTATCTGGGTTGACATAGCTCCTACATAATGAGGAGATCTGGTCGGGAGATGACACAGTTCCTACGCGATGAGGACGGGAGGTCATCTAAGGGTGATAACACGGTTCCTACGTGATGAGGACGACTGGTTATCTAAGGGTGACACGGCTCCTACGTGATGAGGAGATCTGGTCGTCTTTAGGGATTTTGGTTTCAAAAGAAACCGACTCATAGATGATGCTTCAAAAGAAATTATCTCAAAAGAGACAAAATTTTGTTTCCAAAGAAACAAACTCAAAGATTGTTTTATGTCTCAAATGAGACAAAATTTGATTTGAGAGAAAATTGTCTCAAGCGAGACAACATTTTGTTTCGAGAGAAACAATATCAAAGGATACTAATAGTTTGCTTGTTCCTGCTGGTGGAGGAAATGCTTTTAGAAGATCTGATAGTTTGCATCAAGATGTTAAATCCCCAAAGATGCCCCAATAATCGAATGTTAAATCTCCAAAGATGGCCCAATATTTAATGTTGAATCTTCAATGATGCCCTCATTGTTCCTCATCTATTGCTTCAACACTAATTTTAAGCATGAGCTTTGTGTCTGAGAGTCATATATCATTTACCAAAATTCACTCTTGTCTTGTTTGAAAAGTGTTTTTATTCTTCTTTTATTTTCAAGAGTATGAAAATATCAGTTAAAAGAGTTCTGAAAGAATGTTTAATCAAAGGTTTTGAAAATATTGCCCCTTTCTAGGTTTTACAATTGAGAAATCATAAAATAATAATTCATTGGATATCAAATAATTAATTACACTGTTAATCCTTCAATAAATTATAGCTATTTGACAAGTGTCAAGATCAAAGCTATCTTTAGGAAATAGTTAAATAAGGAAATGATAAAAGAGATAAATCATTATTGTGCTTGGTCAAAGGTTTGACATTCTTGTTTCTTTGATGTTCACTGATTTAATGGGATAGCATGTATGCTCCTCTACTAGAATTGTTCTCCAACGCCCAGTTCTCATGGTCATACTCAGATTGTGCGATGACTTATTAAGGAATTTGTGTGATCACCTCAGCTGCACAATTTTTATATTCGAGCCGCTTTTTCAAGTTTTCAACTCGAATCCTCTTTTGGTTTCATTATGTTATTTAGAATTTACGTCTTGAACTCCCTTTGTTATTTTTCCTACCATGCAATAAAGATTTTAGAAAACCTTTTGCAAATAAAGATTAATCCTGATGTACGAGATGAAATCTGAAGATAGTCTCTTCTATTTTAGAAATCCATGTATGATTAGAAGGGACTTTTAAACCATGTAATGTAGGCTATGGTTCATGGTTATGAAATAAAATTATAAGAGGCCTAAACAAGTGTTTAAGGGTGCTTGATCCAAGGATCAATTCATTATGATGCTTTCAATCTTGCATTGCTCAATTTGAATCTACTCGTATTTCTTTCTCTTGATGTTCTTTGGAAACTCCATGATCTTCGAGTGAAGTGGTTTTGAAATGATTGTGCTTGATCAATCTCATGGTTTGAATCTTATTAAGTCATTTGAATCGAGGGACTCTTTGCATGTGCTCCTTATTTTCTTTTTTCCTTTGTTTTTTTTCTTTTTTTCCTTTGCTTTTTTTCCTTTGCTTTTTTTCTTTTCTCTTCTCTTTTTGTTTTGATTGGATATTCACACTTGATATTTGGTTCACCTTTTGGTATCTCATCTGAATCGACGATATTCACTCATGCGAGTAGATTTCCTCCACCTTGTCCCCCAGTGTGGAGGGTGATCCTTGATTAGGGTAGAATCAGAAGAAAAATGCTATAGGCTCAAAATGGGAAAACAAGGGATATATATATACATATATGGATAAATGAAACAAAGTTGTTAATCATCTCATATACAAAAGTCCTCGCAGAAAATGTATCCCAGGGGATAGATTTTCAAGAATAATTTTTATTCATATGAAAATAATGTAATTAATGCATAATAGAATTATTTCAAATTAATTCTCCTTTTCTGCTTCTTGCTCCTAGCATGCCTAAATTTTACAAACTCAACTTCAGAAAATTGATGCGAGATGCCCCAAGTTGTGTCTTCTGGTAGGAAGATTCATGTTCAAGTGAACATCTTGTACTCAATGCATTTGGGTTTTATTGGTATAAAAATTTCATTTTTGCGTCTAAAAAGATTATGGTGTGACTTTATTGACTCAAAGAAAGGTATGAGTATTATTCTTTGTCTATAAAGGAAAGGTAATGTCAAAATTTGGTATTTTGGTAATGATCATGAGTTATTTTGGGTAAAGAATCAAGGTATCTTGTTTTGTATATTTTTTGTTTTAGTCAAGATAAGAAAGGTCTAATCTTGCCATATGTAAAAAATCCATGATTCTTGAAGAATTAAAAGAATTTGTAATTCATTTGATATTCAAAGAACTAAAGATTTAAAAATTGCTCAATTATTCAACCTTAGAAGGTAGCATAAGTTTAGTCATTTAAAAGATTAAACAAATATAAAAGACAGAACAAAAATGATTTCAAACAAAACAATACTCTCAATGCAATGTGGTATATGCCATGCTCCCTTCTTTGATTGTTCATGCCCCTAAATCAATCAGGTTCTGGATCTTGTGCTTCAGTGCCTTACATTTCTTATAGGAGTGTTTGAAGCTTCCTATGTGGTAACTGTACATGAGATTAACATCGTAGTCCTTGGGATATGGGGACTCTTTCTCATATCATTCTAGAAGGCTCAGTCCTACAACCAGCTGAACAAGCTCCAGCTGTACTAATTTTAGCTTCTTCCTTCCATGTGGTATCACGTTGTTAGGACCACTTCATCGAATCCTCCACAAATTAATTACATGTTTTTATAAATGATGTATGCAAAAATGCTTGAATGAATGCAATGTAGAATGAAAATGCAAAATGTATCGATTTCCAAAAGTAACAATTCTTAGAAAGAGTTTCATTTATCCAAAATAGCTTTCATCATTACAAGAGAGATCAATCTACGAATGCGATTTGGCCCTTTTCTTTAGCTCCATGATTTCAGTCATGATCCCAACAACTTTATCTTCTTTCCATAAACGAATCTGAATCAAGACAGTGAGTAGTTGAGTGCAACCTCTGAATCGACTTCCCTCCAATCTATGACAGTTAATTAAGGATTGTAAGGTCTCTGTCAAAACAGCCGGTGCAAGATTTCTACCTCTCTCCAATTTGTCAAAGAAATCTTCTTGAGACAATGTCACGGAAAGACACTCTCTTTTGTTGGATGTGCTCTTCTATCCAATCTTCAACTCTACTCGTAATCTTTACAAGCTTGTTTTTGAAGGATTGGACTTTCGGTTGTCTGGAATGTATTCTATCCACCTGGAGGTTTTCGAAGTTAAATAGAGCACCACTCTTCTATTGTTGGTCTCAAATATTATCTTTTGAAAGTGAAGTATGCGGAATTTTGGCATCGGACCAGAGCTTTAAGCAACATTTTATCTATCTTTACGTAGAGGGGATAGACCATGTCACCATATTTCTTGTGAAATTTCTTTGGTAGCTACTTCCCAAATCATTATGTTTGAAACTGATGTTGATATCTGTGGATATATGTGATACATATTCCACAGGCAAACTGTCTCCTTTCGCCCTTTGTGTTTCTTCAAACTAAGCTCGAACCGCCGGATCGGGTTCTTCCTTGTTATGAAAACTCTTTTCCATATTAATGACCGCTCTTCTACTCTGATGATTACTTGGTTAATCAACACCTTTCTTTTATTTATGATGATAATGCAGATTGTGAATATGTAAATGCATATGCAAAAGTGATAATCCTCTGAAATGCAATGCATCATGCAGAATGTGAAGATACAAATGTAGATGCAAAATTGATGATCATCTGAAAAGCAATGCAACAAGGAACGAAAAATGAAACAAGCAAAAGAAACAAGATAAGTTAGTGTGGGCAAAATAATCAAGATGCTATTTAAAGATAAATATAACACCTACCCAATCATGACATCTACCCGATCATGACATCTACCCGAGCATGCTTTTATTAGATAGCGATCCTAACCAAACATGCTTTATACCCAAAATATTTTTTTTCAAATAAATGATCCTAATCGCATGGTATCTAGTTTGCATGCTTTTATTCGACAAAAATTAAAGCAAAAATGAAAGGTTTAGAAACATTTCTCATTTGTGTATACTTAATTTGGGTACCTATTGACGGACAGAGGTTCGACATGAATTTCATCAGGGTGGGTTACTAGGCTCACTATATACAATGTTGGGTTCTAAGAAAAAGGTACTCAAATTGTCCATGTTGGTACCTCCTTAGGCTGCCAAACCCTCAATCCTAGCCCATTACAGGCTCATACGGATCGAGTTCAATTCAAGGGGATACATTCCCTTATGTCCATACGGAGAAACAATTTATCTAACGTAGATATAAGGTATATGAACCCCAAAGGTTACTAGCTAAAACCCATACAGAGAAACAATTTATCTCACGTAAGTTATGCTTTCGCCTCAACTTAAAAGGGACAAAGCTCGTAAGTGAGCTTATGTTATGTAAATGCACGTGTTGTGTGTACGGAGAAACTCACAAACCTTTAAACATGACAAAAGAATAAACTTTCACAGGCGCAAAAAACTGTTAAAATCTCTGAAGATCACTTAAATAAAAAATCAATTAGTTAAAAATAGAAATGCATGATATGTTGAAACTAAATATAAACAAAAGGATTATAAATTAAATACAATTTAAGTTTGTAATTCCCAAGAATAAAAACAACGTATAATCGTTTATGACCTGACTCTCGAAGTCCATAGTGGAGTCGCCAAGCTGTCATAACAATTTTTTTTACAAAAACAATTATTTATTATTTTAAAAACAATTATGACTTTAATTTTAGAAAAATTGGTGATTTTGAATTAAATTGGATAGAGTCGCCATCGACCTTTGAGTTAGGTAGGTCGAATACCTAAAACGTCTTTTAAATTTTTTTTAATAAAAATCATTTTTAAGACAAAAAACTGGTATACGTCACCAAAGATTCGATTAAATGGATTCGTGAGTCAGTAACACATGGGGAAGGATTAACACCCCTACAACGCCCAAATTTTGGTACCTAAATGATTATATGTTGTTTAAATATTGGGAATTACAAACTCAAAAATATATATAAATTATGATCATGTTATTCGTTTAACTTTATTTAAATAAGTGTGAACAATCCTCGAGAAAATATTTCCTTTATAGCTAGGAGACTTTCCCATAGATTCCCCTCACAAAAAACATTATTTTGCAAATTTCGTCAAGATAAAATAAAACAACATAATAGTGAAAAGCGGTGAAAATACTCGAAATAAATAAACGTGGAACAAATAAAATTATCGAATATGAAACAACATTTATGAGACAAATCCTCGAAAAGGCACTTTCCCTTGTATTTGGGAGACGTCTTCGTATATTTCCCTCACAATACAAATTTATCATTTTTCATATATAAAAATACCAATGTGCGCATAAAAAGGGAATAAAATGAAAACATCTAAATATTACAAACTAGAAAAAAAAATAGTATTTGGTAATTACAAGAACCAAAATAACACAAACATAAATTTAAAGGATTAAAATGGCAACATCATAAACTTAAAGAACTAAATAGAAAAAACATAAACTTAAAGTCCTAAAACAGTAATTACATAAACTTAAAGGATCAAAATAGCAAAAACAGAGACTTAAGGGACTAAATAGCAAAAATAGACATTTGAAGGATAAAAATTGCAAAAATAGAAACTTAAGTGACTAAAATAAAATAACAAAAACTTAAGTGACAAAAATAAAATAACATAAAGTAAAGTGTCAAAAAATCAGAAATAAATAAAACAAGAGATATGACATTAGTGATTAAATTAGAAATAATTAATCCTAAGTGTCAAAACCGAAATAAATAAAAGCGCAGAGATTCAAGTACTGGAATGAAAAATACGCTTAAAAGTAAAGTGAATAAACAAAAATTAAACCAAAAATATATAGCATGCATCAAAAATGGGTAAACCACGAAAATAGTCCATGCAAGTGGCCATTTTTCAAAACAAGCCAAACTTAGGAGATTTAAAGTGCAATTTTCCCCTAAAGTTTTTTATAAATAACAATTTTTTATTTTCATTTCATTTTTTTAAAATTATTTTTAGAGAGAGAGGGTCTCTATTCTCTCTAGAAAATCGACTAATCGCCGGTGGTCACCAAATTTCACCGGGAGGTCCGTCTTGACCTCCCCATCTTGGATCTGGGTCAGCTTTGCATGAATTGACTCTGTTTGTCTTAAAAAGGCAAAAAATTGTTCGACTTTCTTTTCTCCCATCTGCCGCCGTCCACCATCCGATCGTCCAGATGTTTTAGTATGTTGTTTGTGTTGGCCTTGCCCAACTTTTCACCGTTTGGATCGTCGATCGCAGATCCCTATCGTTGGCGAAAATCTGACAGAATGTAAGAACCCCTTTTTTCTTTTGTTTTTCTTTGTTTATTCGAAGAGAAAGAAATAATAATAATATATATAGTCTGATATTTCGAAATAGATGAAAAGAAATAAAAAAAATTCATTGTTCTTTTTCTTTTCTTTAAACTGAAAAGGGGGAAGAGATTTTTACATTATTTTGATTCGAATCGGAAATCCCTTCCCTATTACAATATATTTTTTTCTTTTCCCCTCCTAAATTTCCACGTAAAACATCCCTTTATGGTTGTAGGGTAGTGGTAGAGTAGGTAGATGTTTTGGTGGGATTTAGTTTATTATTTTTTAATGGATTAATGGATTTAGGTTGGATTTTGATGGGATTTTGGTGGGATTTGGTGAATGATTTGCTTTGTTTTTTAATGGATTTGTTTGCAGGTGGATGATGATGATTGTGGCTTGGTGGCTCGGTGGTCGGCTCACGCGCTGGTGGAACTGAGCGATGATGTGCATCTGTGCCAATGTAAGCTGGAGGGTTGTTGGCTGTCGGTTCGGATTAATATTATCGGGTCAGAGCTTGATCCAAATTTGGGCCGAAACCGGGTCTTCGGGCTAGCTGTTGGGTCTTGTAAATTTGGGTTCTGGGATTTGTATTCTGGGCTTGTATTTGGGTCACTGGTTGGATCAAGTCTTATACTGCTGGGCGTTGGGTGTATTGAGCTTATAATGGCCTGCAAACATTGTAAAATAATAATATTAATAATAATATAATATATTTTTTTGGTCTGGACAAAAATGGGTCTCTACAGAAAATAAACCTAGAAAACAGAGAGAACAATCCGAAGCGATTTAAGTACATTACAATTCTCACGTCTAGAATTGAGTAATCACTTTAGCCTTCGGCTTTAAAGAAAATTAGCTAAGCATGACAAAAGTCATACTTAGCATATTTTGAAAAAAACTTAAAATAAAGTAAAAAAATACAAAAAACTTGAAAGAAAATAGAAGAGAGAATTTTATAAAGCTAGAGGGAAGAAGAAGATTAAATTCTCAATAGAGAGTTAATTGGACCTTCTAGCAGGTGATGACATCATCGCCTCATCATATGTTTCATGCCAAAAGTCATTCCACTAATCCAGCTTTGATTCCATAAATAAATAAAAAAAAACTGTAGAATTCTGTCCTTTTAGTGCAATTTCCAAAATCTAGCATCCTGCACAGAAAATGAATCAAAACGAACAAATAAGCCACAACAACCAATGATTACGGAGCAATTTAAAAGCAAAATAATAACTAAATAAATCACTTATTAAATTCCTCCTCACTTATTCAATGTTTGTCCTCAAGCATTCCTCAATTAACATATCAAAACCATAAGTTGCCATCTTTAATTTCAATTTATTTCTCAAACTTCCAATCGAACTAAGTCCATGACATTTGTCGAATTCAAGTTACAATCAAGCAAAGTCACAACTAAGAAAATTTAAAGCAAGTAAGATATCCCTATTAATTTCCAATTTCAATGAAACATGACTCAATACCTCGCAAAGATTCACACATATTCGCTCAAAGTGTTTGGGGTAAATGAAATTGCTCAAACCGAATCTAACCAAAATATTACCATAGGCTTGGAATCCAATCAAGTCTCCACTACTAAAAGTGAACATAATGTAATAATCAAGGGGTATTTAAACAAGCTATAACGGGGCTTAGGTTAGGGTAGGGAAAAGGCCATGATGATCGGGTTAAGTATCAAGAAAATAGATTAATACAATTAGGAACAATCCATAAACTAACATGAAACACAATAAAACAAGGAAAAAAAATAAATGAAAGGCAATTGAAACGATCGATTTTCCTTCTTTTTTAAAATTTTTTTTCTGTTGTTCGAAACAATGAACAATTTTTTTCGACTTCTTTTTTTTCGTGGAACAAGAGTGATACAAGATCTCAAGTCTCGGTAAGGGTGTGAAAAGAGAGGAAAAATAGAAAAGGCTTTGGGTTTAATTATGAGGTGTAAAACAAAGAAAGGGAAATAGACTCAAATATGGTTCACTAGTAGTTATGTAAATGGGTAGGTTTTTTTTTGGAAAAGTGGGTTTATCCTAGGTGCCCCTATCACATTAAAACATTATTCCCAACATGTAGTCTCGATATGCATTGTGATTACAAGTTCTAGAATATCTTAATTAGTCCGGCACACTTAAATCAAACAATGAGCAAGAAAGAAAACGTATGCTCGTTAGGCTCAAATCTCACAAGAAAAGTTTATATGCACTGAGTCAAGTTCATCTCTATCAAAAAAAGTATGAAATATCAATACTCAACAAAAAAACTTCACCAGCTATACCAATCACCGATCATGCAAATTAAATTCGATCAAAACAGTGTCACAATCCAAAAGGAAGCAAGAGTATAAAGTGAAGTTCAAGAATAGAAACCCCACCGATCCCAACACATCAATATTAAAATAACTCAATTTCAAATAATCAAACAAGTCAAGGAAAATTTTGACATGATATCCTTCCCCCTCACTTAATCTGTTTTGTCCCAAAACGTATATCAAATTTAAAAGCAAAGAGAGGGAAAATGAATACTCCCCGATCTAGTGGCGACCATGGCCACGTCGAGACGAGCCCGTGCGAAGGTAAGAAAGAACCTCAACAAGGTTGGCCTCAATAGAATCAAGGCGACCAGATACACCTTGCATCTCCTCTCGCATATCCGGTTGTGTGTTGGCTACCGGAGGTAGTTCAATCCACCTCATGTACACGCGCCCATTATGTGGTGTAATGGTGTCGGGAGGTATAATGTGAGGGACAGCGGGAGTGTCGGTAAGAAGTCCCATCCAGTCCAAACACCTAGCATCAAGTGGATCCATAGAAAAATCATATGTAAAATTCACAGTGTCAAAAGTCAATGGAAACAGAAGGGATGTTAAATGTGTAATATAAGGTCCAAGGATCAATGGTCGATTGGTTCGTACAACTCGAGCGAAGGCTCGAGCGAACTAATATCCTAAATTTACCTTTATACCGATTTGCATACACCATAAGAAAACAATTCAACCTTACTTAAACAAGATGTAGTATCATTACGACTGAAATAGTTGTAAGCAAATAACCGGAGTATGTAATAGAGAGCGGGGTCATGAATATGCCACACCTTTGTAATGCATGCATCAAATTAAACTCATGTCAATCCTGTAAGTGCTTCATAGGCGATATCAGTATCGAAGTCCTGCGGAATCTCACTTAAAGATATCAGATAACCATGGTCTGTGACATTATTCATGAACCCCATAGAGAAGTTGAAATCATTTAACGATATAGTGAGATGGTTGATCGAAAAAAAAGAATGAATGAGGGGCATGCAGTTGGAAAAAAGAATGAAGAGATAAAAAATTTTAAGGTTTGTTTAGTGGGGCTAGGTCAAGTGGGAAATAAAAAGAAAAAAGGGAAAGTTTGACTTTCAGTCAAATTATAATTTAAAAGTTAGAGATAGAAGGTAAAACAAAAAGAAAAATAAAATAGAGTTGGGATATAACTGGTCAAAAAGATATTGTGGGGCGTATTGGGATTGCTTTAAAAATAAAAGGTTTAGTAAGTATTGGTGAAAA
Organism: Hibiscus syriacus; assembly: GCF_006381635.1. Classification (NCBI taxonomy): domain Eukaryota; kingdom Viridiplantae; phylum Streptophyta; class Magnoliopsida; order Malvales; family Malvaceae; genus Hibiscus; species Hibiscus syriacus. Next base: position 438,541 of record NW_024063379.1, on the reverse strand, counting down.
GATAAAGCGGGTCTCGCCGAAAATTAAAAAGAATTTTTTATTTAAGGCCCTCTTCCCCAAAATTTTAAATTGGCGATAGTAGAGAAAGAATTTTGGCTTTGGGGATTACTAATGTGCGTCGAATGGGGTTGAGTTTTGCTATCGTGCACCTGCTTCTTGTCTTCAGAAGTTAGACACTACTTCTTCATTGTATACTCGATCGAAATTTGAATCTGTTCAGATAAAAATAAAATAAAATAAGAAACTAACAGAATAAAATATACTAAAAATTAAATGAAATAAAATAAGAAATTTAATAAAAGAAAATATCTGAAAATTAAAATAAATCAAAAATGGGTTACCTTCCACAAAGGCTTTTGTTTAACGTCGTTAGCTCGACGACCTGATTTTTTTCATACTTCAAGTTCCTCTAAATTAATTTCTTCGATTAGACCAACAGGAGCATTGTCATAATACGATTTCAACCTTTGACCGTTAGCTTTAAATCGAACTCCTGAGTTATCTTTAACTTCAATAGCACCATGAGGAAATACTTGAGTTACTGTAAATAGTCCGAGCCATTTTGATATGAGTTTTCCTGTAAAAAGTTTAAATTTAGAGTCAAATAACAAAACCTTTTTACTAACAAAAAAAGTTTTAAAATAAATTATACTATCGTGAAATTCTTTTGTTTTTTCTTTAAATATTCGAGCACTGTCAAAGGAATTTCTTCGAATTTCCTCAAGTTCTTGAACGTGTAATTTCCAAGCTTCACCAACCGCATCCATGTCCATGTTACACTGTTTAACATCTCAATAAGTCTGATGTTCTAACTCAACCGATAAATGACATGGTTTACCGAAAACAACTCGGTACGGTGACATACCAATGGGACCTTTATAAGCAATTCGATATGCCCAAAGTGCGTCAGTTAATTTTAAACTTCAGTCTTTTCGATCCGGTTTAACAATTATTTCAAGAATTGTTTTAATTTCCCGATTTGATACTTTGGCCTATCCATTTGTCTGCGGATGATAGACTGTGGTAATTCTTTTAGTGACTCCAAATTTCTTCATCAATAATTTGATCACTCGGTTTATGAAATATGTTCCTTTGTCGCTTATTATAGCCCGCGGCGTGCCAAACCTTAAAAAATAGTATTTTTCAAAATATTAATTGTGGTTTTAGCATCGTTATTCTGGGTAGCCTTAGCTTTCACTCATTTAGAAACATAATCTACAACTAAAATAATATAAATATTTCCAAATGACGAAATAAAAGGACTCATATATTCGATTCCCCAAACATAAAAAAATTCACAAACTTGTACAGAATTAAGAGGCATTTTATTCCTACGACTTAAATTACCTGTACGTTGACATCTTTCACAAGTTTTACAAAATAGATATGAGTCCCAAAAGATGTTAGACCAAAAGAAACCGCATTCAAGAATTTTATGGGTTGTACGTTTTGGTCCAAAATGACTACCCCAAGAGTAAGAATGACAAAATCATAAAATAAAATTTACCTTATTTTTGGTAATACATCGTTGAATTACCTGATCCGAACAGTGTTTCCATAAATAAGGATCATCAAAAATATAATATCGGGATCCACGCTTAATTCGATTGTTTTCAGCTCTTGGTAAATCTAATGGTAACTTATCTGTGGCCATATAATTGACCATATCCGCAAACCATGGAGTTATGCTTTGCGCCACCATTAGATTCTCTTCAAGAAATTCTTTTTGAAGTGGTGGATCGATTTTTGAAAGGGGAATTCGACTCAAGTGATCCGTTACCAGATTTTTGCATCCCTTTTTGTCTTTGATTTCTAAGTTAAACTTCTGTAAAAAAAAGATACATCGGAAAAGCCTCAGTTTTGCCTCCTTTTTGCTCGTCAAACATATTAAAGTTGCATGATCAGAATAAATAGTAATTTTAATGCCAAGCAAATAAGATCTAAATTTTTCTAAGGAAAAAATTATAACAAAAAGTTCTTTTTTCGTAGTTGAATAATTTTTCTGAGCTGAGTCCAAAGTTCGGGGCGCATAGGTTATGACATGTGGTTGTTTCCCTATTTTTGGCCAAGAATGGCTTCAACGCTAGTATCTGATGCGTCACACATAAGTTCAAAGAGGTAATTCCAATCTGGTGGTTGAATAATTGGAGATGAAATAAGCTTTTAAAAAGAATTGCATTTTGAATCGAAATTGAAGTCTTGATCCTTTTGGAGAATATTGCATAAAGGTTGTGCTATCTTCGAAAAGTCTTTAATAAAACTACGGTAAAATCCTGCATAGCCAAGAAAAGAACGAATTTACCTCACAGTTGTGGGGTAAGGAAGTGAGCGTATAATATTTGTTTTAGCTTTATCAGCCACATTCCCTTTTGAGAAAACAATATGACCTAAAATTAACCCTTTATCAACTATAAAAATGACATTTTTCATAGTTTAAAACAATGTTATACTCTAAGCATCTTTTAAGCATATTAGTTAAATTATCAAGATATTCACTAAACGAATTACCATAAACCGTGAAGTCATCCACAAAGACTTCGATAATCTTCTCCACATAGTCAGAAAATATACTCAACATGCTTCTTTAGAAGGTGGTCGGCGCGTTACAAAGACCAAAGGGCATTCCTCTATATGCAAATGTACCGAAGGGACAAGTAAAAGTTGTTTTTTCTTGATCCTCTGGCACTACTGGGATTTGGAAAAAACCTGAAAACCCATCAAGGCAACAATAATGAATTTTCCCAGTTAATCTTTCAATCATTTGGTCTATAAAGAGAAGAGGAGAATGATCTTTTCGAGTAAGAGAGTTCAACTTCCCTGTAATCGATGCAAACTCACCATCTATTTTGAACTCTTGTTGGTAGGGGTATAAACGAGCCGAGTCGAGCTCGAGTATTGCCTCGAACTCGAAAACTTTAAATGTAAGCTCGACTCAACTCGAAAACTTGCGAGCCTAAAATTTTCAAGCTCGACTCGAACTCAAAAGATAATATTGAAACTCGACTCGAACTCGAAAAGGCTCGAACTAAAAAAAATCAAGAGCTCGACCAAAGCTCGAGACCAATTGAAGCTCGATTTTGAGCTCGATTCAAGCTCGACTTTGAGCTCGATTCAAGCTCGACTTTGAGCTCAATTCAAGCTCGTTTGAAGCTCGAATATGGGTTAACTTTTAATTGTTGAAACCCATCATCCTTTTATACACTCTTTTTACCCCTTATTCCCCAAGAACCAGTGATGTGGGATATGAACTACTTTCAAACAGCTCAGCAACAATAATGGGGTTGTCCAAATTTATACCCCACCTTCAATTCCGATCCCCGTCTCCATCTCTAGATCAAGGTTGCAGTAAAAAAGAGAAAAAGATAGTGGGTGAAAACCTTCTTTGGATTCTGGTTTTGATCCCACTTCTACTTGTGGCGGAGTGCTCCGGGATCATCTTGGCAATTGGACACTGGGTTTGTCCAAAGCTATTGGAGTCTGTTGTTCAACCATTGATGTTGAATTATGGGGGTACTTTTATAGGGATTGAAGATGGCTCGGTCTTTGAATGTTCAACGTGTTTTGGTTGAAAGTGATTGTAGAGAAGCTTTATCTTGGATTCGCAGGCCTCCGACGATGGGTGGTGGGGTTCCTCCTTGCTGCCCCATATTTGAGAATTGATGAAGCAAGATTGGAATGTGCGGCTCGTTTATGCTCCACGAGAATGCAACAGAATTGTGGATGATTTAACAAGATTAGTCAGACCAAGCGATATGCTTTACCGAGTTTTCCAGGTACCACTGATCGGTTTTGAAGCCATAATTTGCACAATGATTAGTGGGACATAGTTTGCACAATGATTTGCAAGGTATGTTGGCTAAAAGTTTGGTTTCATTTTATGGCAGGACCAACTGCCTATCAGGTCTTAGTCATGAATATGATTTCCTTTCTCATCCTTAAAATGTTATTGTGTTTTTTTATACAGTTTTAAAGATAAACACATGTTTTTGTGGGAAGGAACCAGAAATGCAGCATGTGTTGTTTCTGCATCATTGGGGCCGTGGGTGGAAGAGCGGGAGCTTGGGGGGTGAAACGTCTTCTTCGGAATTTTTATTTACATCAACCAAGTTTCCAATCAGATTTATGAGGGGGAATACAAGATTAAGTATGGTCATTAATTCTTAAGGATTTTAGTTCTCCCTATCTTTCCTGAGATTATCTGTTAGTGCAACTACCTAGTTGGTTTTTCCCCTCTATGTTGATCGGTTTTGAAGCCATAATTGTAGAAGAAAGCCAAAAGTCAACCATTATTGATGTTTTGAACTAGGCATAGTGCGGGGTAGCCCGTGTTTTAGAAATGGAATATTAGCATTTTAGGACCTGTTATATTTGTAATCTTCTGATTTCGTCATTAATCAAGGTTTATATTTTTATGATTCGGGTTATTAATTTATTTTTATTTTATGTTTTGATCAACGTTTGTTTTGATAATGGGCCTATTGATTGATTTGACCAAGTGTGATTTATTAGTTAATTTACATATAAACCCTTGTTAATTTCATTAATTTTATTTTTACATAATTTTTATGTTACCTTCATGTGCATAACTTAACCCCTATCATATAATCAAATTAAGGGTTTAGAGTTTAGGGCTTAGGGTTTATGGCTTAGGGCTTAGGGCTTAGGGTTTAAGACTTAGGGTTTAAGGTTTAGGGTTTATGGTTTAAGGTTTGGGGTTTGGGGTGTTATCTAACATGTGCTTAATTAAATGGACTTTTATTTTTCTTTTAATAATATACAATGTAACAATTAGACTTAGGCTGCTTAATTAAAAAAATTAAAATTTGAGGGTAATTGTATTATAAAATTTTTAATATATTTTTAAAATTATCAATAATGTATTTTTAATAAATTTTTTATAATGTAATTTTAAAAATCTAAAATTATAATATAACATTTTTTTCGAGCTGCTCACAAGCTTTTTGAGTCGAATATCGAGTATCTCGTTTAGGCTCGTTAAGAACTCGAGTCGAGCTCGAGCTCGATTCGAGTCCATTTGATCCGAGAATTTATCGAGCCTTGATCGAGTCGATCTCGAGTAGCACGCAATCTGTCTCGTCTCATTTACAACCCTACTTGTTGGCACTAACTTCCCTTCTTAATTTTTGACCATTGTGACTCTCGTTTTCTTGGGAACCACATGAATCAGACTTACCCAATTACTATATGATATCGGATAGATTACTTCAGCATCAAGGATTTTTTGAATTTCCTTCTTTATTACTTCCATCATCGATGGATTTAATCGGCATTGTCCTTCTCGTGATGGCTTTGCTCCTTCTTTAATTTTGATATTGGGCATGCAAGTCGAGGTACATAATACTTTAATGTCGCCAATGGTCCATCATATGGCTTCTTTGTGTGTACTGTTGAATTATGTTTCGATCTAACAAATTTAAAGGTAAATGTTTTTGGACTTGAATTGAATTTATTCAAAGTTTTAAAAAGGATTCAAAAGTAATTCAAAGTCCATTAAATTCGGATTTGAGCAAAAATGCTAAAGGGTGTCAAAGTGCATCCATGCACCCCTGCAGTGCATCCATGCACCTACCACTAGTGCATCGATGCACCATGTAGTGCATCCATGCACTCCATTTCGAATGTAATTAGTGCATCGATGCACCCTGCTGTGCATCTATGCACCAAGACTGCAACGACTAGTTTATTTGAATTTAATGAAGGGGTATCGATGCACCTTGATAGTGCACCGATGCACCATGTTATGAATAGCCTTTTTGACTAGAAAAATCATCCCCAAACGGCTCTAAAACATCCCCAACCGTTATATACGACATCAAACACATCCCAAGCTATAAATACAAACTAAGGACACTTGAAGAAGTAAGAGAACAACTATCCAATCAATCAAACACAAGAGAAGAGTTTTTCATTTTTATTTCATCTTTCTCTTGTAAATATTTTGTTCTTGTGAGCTCAATCTTGTAAACACCTACCTTAGAGAGGTTTTCTTATTTATATCTTTTATCCTTTTGTAAAGGGGAAATGTTCTAGCTTATCTCGTATAAAAGCTAGGGAAAAGGTTCTAGTTTAGCCCGGAAAAACTAGGGAGTTGTTAGGTTATCACTTTGTCCTCAAAAGAAAGAACAAAATAATGAATTTGTTGGAAAATCCTTGGTGAGGAGCTAAGGCAGTGGACATAGACTTTGGTTGAGAAAGTCAAACCACTATAAATCGATGTGTAATTATCTATCTTTCAATCTCCTTACTCCCTAAACACAAAACCGTTCCGACCCCTCTTTGCAAACCATTCCGGTTATCGATTCGAGCTTAAAAAAATCCCAACAATTGGCATCAGAGCCTAACTTGTTAGAAGACTTAATCACCTTGAGACGATCCTCGAAGAAGCTCTACCAATTTCTGACGCAACCGACAAAGAAATGACTTTTTCCTCCGGTGCTTATTATCTTGAACAATATCCTATTATGGATTCACAACCGGTCAACAAGCCACCCTTCTTCAATGGAGCAAATTATGCACATTAGAAGAATAATATGATGTACTTTATTCAATCCTATAATCTAGGAACTTGAAACTCAATCATGGACGGTTACTCCTCTCCACCCGGCAAGTACAACGATTGGAGTAGACAATAGCAGAAAAATTTTTAGATTAATTCTAAGGCTATACATATTCTATTATGTGCTTTAGGCCCAAATGAATATGGAATAATATCATCTTGTTCCAGTTCCAAAGAGATTTGGGATAAGCTCCAAGTCACTCATGAAGGAACCGACGAAGTGAGAGAATCAAAGAAAAGTCTTCTCAACCATAGCTACGAGAACTTCAAGATGAAACTCGATGAAGACATCAAAGCTATGACGGATATATTTTCCGTTATTGTCAACGGTCTTAAGGGATTTGGAGAAGTAATCTCAAATGAGAAGCTTGTGAGGAAGATGATATACTCTCTTCCAAAGGAGTGGCAATCAAAGAAGACAACCATTATCGAAGCAAGAAACCTAAAGTCTCTCACTCTTGACGAGCTAATTGGTTCCCTTCTCACTCATGAAATGATGGTGAAGGAAGATGAAGAAAGGTAAGAGAAAAAAATTAAGAAGAAGAAGAAGAAGAAGAAAGAGGATGAAGGCATTGCCTTCAAATCCACCAATGAAAGCTATCAAGATTCAAGTGATGAGGTGGATGAAGACGATGATGAACAAGAAGAAGAGATGATCAAGCTCTTGAAAGAACTCAAGAGATTCATGATTTCCAAGGAAGTGAAACATGAATCAACCAAGAAGAAGAGTCCCCCGGTATGTTTCAATTGTCAAAGAAAGGGGCATGTTAAGTATGAATGTCCCCTTCTAAAGAAAAAAGGGAAGAAGGCATTTGTTGCATCTTGGAGTGTTGAAGATGATTACAATGATGAAGATGAAGTAGTCAACTTATGCCTCATGACCACTCGTGAAGAATTCGAGGTATCTTCTAACTCAAATGAATTTAATTCATTTACTTTTGATAAGTTACAAGATGCTTATAATAGATTGTATTTGGGATTTGAGACCATGAATTCAAAATATACAAAATTAATTTCAAAACTCAAAATTAAAGATAATTTGATTTTGAAAGAAAAAGTTGATTTTGAAAAATAATTTAGAGCTTTCAAAAATCAAAATAAATGATTTAGAAAAAGAAAATGTTGAGTTAGGAGTTAAGCTTGAAAGCTTAATAAAAGAAAAAGAATTAATTTCTAAAAACAACCTATTATGTTTAAATATGGAAAAATGCTCACATTGTCATTATCATGGTCATATGGAACATACTTGTCCTTTGAAGAAAGGAAATTTTTTTTAAAATTAGACAAGTATGGGTTCCGAAAAGAACAAGGGGCATTGAAACTAACGTTCAATGATCCAAAGCAATTTGGATACCAAAATCTACTTAAATGTCTCTTGTAGGTGTGTGGGAGCAATGGTGATGAAAATGATGATATTCAAGATGCTCTAGTCACACATTAAATGGAATGGGTAACCTCTAAGCTTAATGTTTTTAATTTTAGTTATTTGGTTGCTCATAGGATTTATGCATGCATGAGTTTTGATTTTAAATGATTATGCATTGTTTTTAATCTCATGTATGTTAAAAAAATGGTTATGATGAACATTTTAAAATTTTAATGATTTTTTTATTTTTAGTTCATCATAATAAAATTTTGGTCAAAATTGGTTTTAATGCAAATGATATCTCTCTAACAATTGATATCAATTTTTTAAAAAACTTTGATTTTAAAAATTTTAAATTTTTGACTTAAATTTAAATGTTTATGCATGTGATTTAAATGAAAATGATATCTCTCTAACAATTGATATCAAAATTTTCAAATGCATAACATTTTTGGAATACTTTATGCATATGCACTTAATTTCAATAATTAATGTTGCATAAAGTATTTTAGACTTGGATATATTGAATTTCATGTACTACTAACATGTTTGTTATTCTTTGTTGAAATTCAATTTTGTTTAAGTGTCAAATTCTTAAAGCTAAATTTTGTTTGGAATGCATTTATTGAGGGGAACCTTTGATTTTTCAAATAAGTTTTAAAATGTCAAATTTACTACTTACTCTCCAAAGTTATTTTGAACTTCAAAGATTGAATTATTTTTTTATATAACAAAAAGGGGGAGAAGTTTGGTTTAAAAAATTCAAGTTCTTAATCAAAAAGGGGGAGCTTAACATTTTCATATAGTTTCAAACAATTGGTAACAATTGATATCATTTGTCACCAATTGTTATCTTTTTCATTAAACATTTTATTAAGGGGGTTTTTGCCAAAAACAATTTTTCAAATGTTTTGTTATATCAAAAAGAGGGAGATTGTTGAATTATGTTTTGATATAACAAATTTAAAGGCAAAATGTTTTTGGACTCGAATTGAATTTATTCAAAGTTTTAAAAAGGTTTCAAAAATAATTCAAAGTCTATTAAATTCGGATTTGAGCAAAAATGCTAAAGGGTGTCAAAGTGCATCCATGCACCCCTGCAGTGCATCCATGCACCTGTCACTAGTGCATCGATGCACCATGTAGTGCATCCATGCACTCCATTTCGAATGCAATTAGTGCATCGATGTACCCTGCTGTGCATCCATGCACCAAGGCTGCAACGACTAGTTTATTTGAATTTAATGAAAGGGTATCGATGCACCTTGATAGTGCACCGATGCACCATGTTATGAGAAGCCTTTTTGAGTAGAAAAATCATCCCCAAATGGCTCCAGAACGTCCACAACGGTTATATACGACATCAAACACATTTCAAACTATAAATACAAGCTAAGGACACTTGAAGAAGTAAGAGAACAACTATCCAAGCAATCAAACACAAGAGAAGAGTTTTTCATTCTTATTTCATCTCTTTCTCTTGTAAATATTTTGTTCTTGTGAGCTCAATCTTGTAAACACCTACCTTAGAGTGGTTTTCTTGTTTACATCTTTTATCCTTTTGTAAAGGGGAAATGTTCTAGATTATCTAGGGAAAAGGTTCTAGTTTAGCCCGGAAAAACTAAGGAGTTGTAAGGTTATCTCTTTATCCTCAAAAGAAAGAACAAATTAGTGAATTTGTTGGAAAATGCTTGGTGAGGAGCTAAGGTAGTGGACGTAGACTTTGGTTGAGAAAGTCGAACCACTATAAATCATTGTGCAATTATCTATCTTTCAATCTCCTTACTCCCTAAACACAAAACCGTTTCGACCCCTCTTTTCAAACTGTTCCGGTTGTCGATTCGAGCTTCCAAAAATTCCAACACGTACGCAACGTCGTTACCAAAGCTTCCTCTTCTCCTTCGGATAATTTCCTTGAGATGATCACCGGTAAAAAGGCATCTTTCAAGTGTTCTGGCAACTACTTTAATTCTACCTCAGGTGCCTGCAAAATAGAAGGTAAAATTTTAGTTTTAGAGGAAGGTAAAAATAAATCAGAATTGACTGAAAAAATATTTTCAAACTAATTTTTTCCTCTTTGTGGCACAGTTCAAGATCCTTGGAAAGATTATAAGAAAAATTTGATTCAACATATTCATTAATTAAAGGATCTAAAATATCAATAGAATTAATTCTTTCAACTTGATCCAGGTATTTCATTGCTTTGTAAACATCAAATTCAACGATCTCACCATCAAATTCCATTGTCAATATACCACTTCTAACATCGATCTTTATATGTGCGGTGCTTAGGAAGGGTTAGCCTAAGAGTACTTCGGAATAAGAATCTGACCTATCATGTTTCATGTCAATGACATAGAAATCTGGAGAAAAAAATAATACATCGACCTTTACTAAGACATTTTCCATCACTCCCACTGGATAGATCACGGACTGATCAGCCAACTGTATGGTTATTATTGTTTCCTTCAAAGGCTAGTTAGTAATCATTTTATAAATAGAAAATGACATAACGTTGATTGAAGCCCCTAAGTCACACATTGCACGTTTAATTTTAAAATTAGTAATTTTATAAGGTAAGGTGAACATACTTTGATCCTTCATCTTTGGCGTGAGCTTTCATTGAAAAATTGCGAAAACATGTTCTCCCAAATTTACCTTTTCGTGACTCATTAATTTCCTCTTTGTAGTACAAAGTTCTTTTAAAAATAGAGCATACCTTGGTATTTGTCGAATTACTTCAAAAACAGATATGTTAACTTGAACATTTTGGAACACCTCTAAGATCTCCCTTTCTTCAGCTATTTTACCACGTTTTATCAACCTTGATGGGAAGGGTGGTGGCCTGATTTCATGAGAAGAAGAATGAGGATGTGTTGTAGACATACCTTGTATTTTTTAAGGTGGCGTTTCTTCTTGTTTTTGGGTATGTGCTGCTTTTTCTTCTAGAATTTCAGGTGAGATGATTGTTCCACTTCAAAGTGTGATAGGACTAACATTCTCTCTCGGATTTAACTCCGTTTGAGAAGGTAGTCTTCCTTGTGATTCCAACTACCCCATAGTTTGAGCCAGACGGCTCACCTGTTTATCCAACTCTTGAAGATGTGTTTCGGTTCAACTTTGGAATTTTTCTTGGGATGTAACCAGCATTTCTTGGGAAATTGCTAACTTTTCCATGATTTCCTACAATGATGTCTTTTGCATTTATTGTTGAGGAGGAGGTCTTGGTTGAAAAGTTGGCCTTCGATTTGGCGCATAGCTGAGATTTAGGTGGTCTCGCCATCCCAGATTATAAGTATTACTATATGTGTTGCATGGTCTCTATGGAGGACCTAGAAAGTTTCCTATGACATTGATTTCTACATTGCCTCCTTGTATCATCCAGCAGCAGTTCGTCGGATAGTCCAGCTTCGTGCATATCTCACATGCTCTTGTTACCCCAGATTTTCCCGCAACAAGTGAATTAATTATTTTAGTTAATTTATCTAATTTATTTTCAATGGAAAAAGGTACTTATCTTGTGAACCCGTCGGATGGGTTCACATAAAACTGTTGAGAGTTGGCTGCCATGATTGAAATTAATTCTCTCACTATTGTTGGGGTCATGTTGACTAATGCTCCTCCGCTGGCGGCATCTACCATTTTCATTTCCATTGGTAAAAGACATTCATAAAAGTATTGAAGTAACATTTGCTCACTTAATTAGTGTTGCGGATAACGTGCACAAAACTTTTTAAATCGTTCCCAATAGTCATAAAGACTTTCTTCACTATTTTACCGAATAAAAAGAATACTCTTTCCTAACTCGTTTGCTTTAGCCGCTGAGAAGAACTTGTCAAGAAAAATTCGACTCATGTTAGCCCATGAATTAACTGAATTCGGACGTAAATAAAGTAACCAATCTTTATCAAAGTCGGCTAAAGAGAAAGGGAAAGCCCTCATTTTAATTTGATCTTCTGTAACTCCCTGTGGTTTAATGCTAGTGCAAACCATGCGGAACTCCAACAAGTGTTTGTGCGGATCTTCAGTGGGAAAGCCGTGGAAAGTAGGAAGAAGATAAATAAGTTTCGTCTTTAACTGAAATGGAGTCCTCCATTAGGAAAAGTGATGCATAATAGCGTCTGAGTGATAGGAGTTAAGACTAGCTCTCGGATCGTTTGTTCTTCTTCTTCTTCTACCATCGGGATTTGATCTTCGTGCTCTTGTTCTTCTTTTCTTTTTCTTTTTTTTCTCAAAACGTTTGTGTGTGGATACTTTGTGCTCGTGCTTCGATTTCCGGGTCAAGATCTACTAATTCGCCAGGGTTTCTTCTGGTCATAAATAAAAAAAAAAGAAAAATAAATCAGTACTTGTCGTTAGTCCCTGGCAATGTCGCCAATTTGATAACTGTCGTTTTGCTATCAAAATAATTTCTGCTTCTTAATAATTAAAAAGTTAGAGTAGAATAGAGAAGCATGGTCGATCCACAGGGTCTTTGATGTTTCTAATTTAGTGGACTTTTTGATTTAGATGAAGATAGAATTTCTTATAAAGATAAAAAGATAAGAATAAAAAAATATATAAATCGTTTAAAATGGAAGATAAGGATAAAATAATAAAATAAATAAATAATAATTATAAGATAAGGATAAAGATAAAGATAAAATGAGGGAGTTTTTAAATTGTTTAAAGAAATAAAATGAGATAAAGATTAAATAAACAAATAAATAAAGAAAATAAATTGAGATAAAGAAAACTTATGGTAAAAACATCCTTAGGCTTCTGCTTTGTCTCAAATTTCTCGAATCATCGAAATAGATTTTTACTTCAAGATTCACTTCGGCTACTAGTCTACAAGGATAAATCCTTGCGACTATGTTTTGTATTCTGAATATCCAAGTGCAATCTTTAATTTCGGTTTGTGAGTTGATCTAAGCAACAAAAATGTTATAGATCTTAAAACGTTGAAGTTCGAAAAGCTATCGACTCGGATTATGTTGTTTCAATAATAACTGATTTCGATCTCACTTTCCTTTTAGCAAACAATTTTACTAAATGTGTTCAGAGGAAGTCGAATGTGCTTCAATAAACCGATCATTCCTCACACGTTAATCATAACAATATCCAGACCAACGCCGACTTTTGGTTTGGAAAATCGTTTTGATTTAAAAATAAGCTCAGAAAACAGAGAGAAAAATCCGAAGCGATTTAAGTGCCTTGCATTTCTCACGTCTTGAATTGAGTCATCGCTTTAGCCTTCGGCTTTAAAGAAAATTAGCTAAGCATGAAAAAAGTTATACTTAGCATATTTGGAAAAAAAAACTTAAAATAAAGTAAAAAATAAGAAAAAAATGAAAGAAAATAGAAGAGAGAATTTTATAAAGCTAGAGGGAAGAAGAAGATTAAATTCTCAGTTGTGAGAGATGCGTTTCTAGGCTTACCCTGAGAGGGTATTTATAGCCTTTAAAATCCTAAAAATAAGATAAAGATAATCCTAAAATAAAGAAAATAAATCCTAATTAAAATACTTAAAATTATTTAAACTAAAATACCTAAAACAAAGATAAGATAAGATAATATATAATATTTAAAATAATATATTAAAATATGAGTTTAATTTAAATCCGAATTACAGAAATGTACGGTTAATCCATTCATTCTTCTAGAAGGGCTGACTGGACCTTTTAGAATGTGCTGACATCATCGTCTTGTCAGATGTTTCGTGCCCAAAGTCATGATCACTAATCCAGCTTTGATTCCAAAAATTAAAAAAATGCAGAATTCTATCCTTTTAGTGCAATTTCTAAAATCTAGCGTCATGCATATAAAATGAATCAAAATGAACAAATAAACCACAAAAACCAATAATTATGGAACAATTTAAAAACAGAATAATAACTAAATAAATCAGTTTTCAATCCTTCGTTATTTATTTATCCAACATGATTTCATTACAAAGAAAAAGTTGTCTCCGGAGTGTAATAACTTTTCTAAATGACGCATTTACCCTTTTTCCCACTTACTACGAGATTGTTGTCAAATGTTTGGGAAAAAACACCATATTCTACTCTTATATTGTTTATAGATTTAGCACAAGTTTTATTCAAAGAAGTCTAAATTAGTTTTTAATTTCTTTCCTTTTAAAAAATTTGAAAAATTCCATTTATTGAAAAAACCAACTACATATATTTGTTTAAGATAAAAGTATTAATACATTGTTGATGATAAAATATAAATTGTGATGATTTTGGACGGTTTATCTCCTTTTAATTTAGATTGATAATCGTAATGTACTGTTCGAATGAACTTAAGAAGCAGATATATAATACAGTGAGATATATCGAAAGAGAAAATCAGAATTTAGACTTTTTTTTGTCATGTGTGTTGATTTATATACTAATTCGTAGCGTTGGTGTTAGGACTAAAGTGGTAATGATTATTTAAAGGTTAACAAGTTAATTTTTTTATCTTTTTTATTAATATAGAATAAGTACAATGTAGTATTTGTTCAATGATAACTATCAACTTTTTGACTTTGAATATTCATATCTATGACATTTTTTATGCTCGATCACATGATCTCAAGGAATAATAATAATTCTTTTATCACTGAAATCACCGTAATTCGTGCACAAACTAAATAAAATTGATTGTAAGATAACATGTTATAGATGTGTAAAGATATTTGTTGTCACATCAAATTTTATATATATTTTGATGGACAAGAAGTTCTGAAAATTTCGAGAGACTCTAAAATCTTAACGCTCGATTGACAAAAGAACAATAATAAAGATATAATTAGAGACGGAGTTACATGTAAGGTTGAGGGTCATGCCCCCAAAATTTTTTATTATTAAAAATATATAGGGATAAACATTTATTTAAACATTCAAATTTGGTTTATTTTGATTTACCCCTCCTATTTTGATTTATTTTGATTTTGTCCCTCTCATTTTCTATTGTTAGTTATATCTTGACACCTTTGAACTAAAATACTGACTCTGTCCCTGGATATAACATCCGAAGTAAATATGAAGGAAATACAACCTATATAAAGGAGTAAACTCATAATTCTAATATTTTGAAACTAAATCATTAAATTCTTAATGTTTATAAATCATATATTATACTCCGAAATGTCTTATATCAACAGCAACCAAATGATTTGTATAATCCATCATCATGTTTTTAACTCTTAATGAGGTTCATTTTTTTTCTTATCTTTATCCATTGAAATAAAGAAGAAACTCACAACATAAAATTATTAAGAACGAATAATAAGTTAATATATAAATAAAAGGGTAAACTACACATTTAGTACTTAAACTATCAATTTTGATATGTTTTAGTACCTAATCTTTCAATTTTTTCAAAACCATACTAAAAGTTTAATTTTTGTTTCACTTTAGTACCATGTCGTTAAGTTTTTTTAAAAAAAAATGAAAGTCTAGATACCAAAACAAGTTTAGTAACTAAATCATACTTAAATTTTGAAAAAAATGAAAATTTAGCTATTAAAACAAATCAAAACTGAGAGTTTAGGTACTAAATGAGTTAAGTTTTTAATGACAGGGTATTAAAATGAAACAAAAAGTAAGCTTTAGGTATGATTTTGAAAAGTTTAAAATTTTAAATATTAAAACAAATCAAAACTGAAAGTTTAGGTACTAAATGCATAATTTACCCTAAATAAAAAATGTAAAAAGGCTTCATCCATATTGATCAAAGTGAGATTATTTTTAATGGTATGGGGTGATATAAAGTAATATTTGTTTATAATATTTTTTAATTATTAACAATATATATACACTATACATCATGCATACATTAGTGTTTGAACCTAAGAAAAAGGAAAATAATATTCTTTTTAACCAAAAATCATAAATAAATTATTTACTTATTTAAATATAACATATTTGAAAATCATTTTCATATATTGTATAAACAAAGAAAACATCATTTGTTTCTCTCTTTGTTGGCAGCTAAGAGCATATTTTTTTGTAAAGATAGAGACAGGCTCCTATGTCCAATAAGTAGCTTAAGTTGCATCATGTCTCACTTACCCTCCACTATTCCGTAAATCTAAGCTTAAACAATAAATAGATAAAGTGATCTTGATGATAAAAAAAATTATTATTATTTAATTTTAAATTTTGGGTTCGAGTATTAGAAATGTCAAGTGTTTATACGTTCAATGTTAAATGATTAAAAATTACTAAATTTGAACAGATATTACCTTATACTTATTCTAAATTCATAAAATTTTAAACAAGAATAAAAAAAGAAAAAAAGAAAAACATGGATCCGCATCATTAACTGCCCCCCTTTGTTTAAGAAATTAGCTTACAAAACTCCAAAACTAGGTTGGGACACACCTGCCCTACCACCAGCCATCTGGTAAAAATGATGATTATAGTCTGGATGAAAATGGAGGCCTTTTAGGTTGCACATCATACTTTGTTTATGCTCATAACATATGCTTGAAGATCCCAATTTTTTTGGTAAGGGGTTTTTTTATTTATTTTAATAGAACTAAGTCATGATAAATATAAAATTAACTAAGATTTATCATATCATATCAAATTAAAAATATTATGTTTGTATAAACGTATCTAAATTCATTGTTGGAGATTAACAAAAGGTTAAGATATGAAGATTAACTTGAAAGTTGAGATCTTTTGAGAAGATAGGTTTCTAATAAGGTAAGATAAAATATAAAATAATCTATTTCTTGAGACCATTATCTCTTTATAAAGACTGAATATTAAGCCAGATTATTATTATTATTATTAATCTAGAGTGATTACAAAGTAATATATGTTTTAAAAATTCTCTATCATTTGACAATAAAAATGTAAATACCCTTGCAGTCTCTGGTGCTCGAATCTGGAATTTCTAATGATAACAACGTCCCTTGTTGGTAATGTTCAAATCTCACATAGTATTGAAAACACTATTGAGAATGAGTATTTAAGGGTTGGATTTTCCACTTCTTTATTGAGTGAAAGAGAATAAAGGGAACTCTCAAGCACCGTCGTCGTCGATCTGTCGTGATTGTGGTCGTGGTTGTACATGTCTTCGACACGTCCGCACGGATATTATATTTTTAGAGAAAATTCTTGTGAAATTTCTCTTTGAAAGAAACAAATAGAAAAAATATGAAAGATTTCACTTTATATTTATAGACTGCTAAAAACTGTTTAAATTCAAAATGATAACAGTTAATTTATGAGTTATCTAAAATTAAACAGTTTTTTTCTAGTCTTATCACCATAGTTTTACTTTCAAAACACACTCTTATCCTAGTCTTCGATTGTCGGTCACAGGGTCAATCCAGTATTTTCTCAGATTTCAATCATATTTGTCGAGGCTAATCTCAAAGGCATGATTTTTGAAGCCTTGACTGACAAAATGAAAAAGATTTTGATCGATAAAGATCGAGGAGCAGGAGAGACAGGCAAGGCAAGCCACGTGCTGCTTAAACCATTGATGTTGTGATGGTAGGGCTCCCTTGAGCGTCAACTTTACCACCAACTGTTCATCATTAAAAGCATCGAGGCCACCAGTATTCCAACCTCCTTCGGAAAAAATAGAACGTGTTAAATAAAAATTGTTAATTTATTAATAGTCAATATATATTATTAATATAATATTTTAATATATGTTTAATTAATGATATAATATATGTCACATTATTATTTTAAATGACGTAATATATATTACATCAGTAATAAAATATTAATAAAAATATCACGTCAATAATATGTATTAACTAGTAATTAACAATTTTCGTCAAACAATGTTTATTTTGACAAAAAAATTAAAACGTTGAGACTAAAACGTTCCAAAAAAGAGAATAAGGGACAAAATGACTATTTGTAACATTAAGATTAATTTTGTATTATACCTTAAATAATGCTATATATTGATTGTTGTAACTCTCCATGTTAAAGAAATGATCACTAATTCAGTTTATATAAAGGTAAACATAAGATCTTATGTTAGGATAAATTTTATATTTAGTAACTTATTTTATAAATTTAAAGTATAAAAGTATAAAATTTTAGAGCTATGTAATTAGATATCAATGAAAAATATAAAAATTAATTAAATTATATAAAAAAAATTAAAAAATATATAGAAAAACAATGACCGTATCCTTTCAATCTATCCCTGATCAAGGAATCACATGTTCTCTTGCTTCAAGTTTTGAGTGCTTAAATCACATGAAGTTTCCTGGGATTGTATATTTTACTAAACAATGTTGTCCATACTACTTGCCTTCTTGGGCAGAAACGTTAAATACACGACCATATTTCATTTAGTAAACTTAATTATTGAACACAAACATCAATTTTCAGCAAAACTCTACCCTGCCTTTTGCATAGATAAACCAATCTTAGATCCATTGTTGGATTTCTACCCCTCTATAAAGCCTCATAACTTGATGGTCTAGTAGCACGAATGACCTTTAAATTATAGCAAATCTTTTAATGCAATACTTGTATTCTAAAAATGTTTGATTTTAGCATCTAACATTTCATTTCATATATTAAGATAATATGGTAGCTTGCATGGAGGTCGTAATGTATTGTCACCATAGTCAATGGTGAAAGCTAGCCTAAAGAAGTCGACCTTTAGTTTTAAAAGGCACAAGGCAGACCTAGACTTAAAGGTTTCCTAGAGCCTAGACGCAAGACACATGATGAAGACTTGCACCTTTTGTAGACAAGGCGCAAGACGAAGATGTACGTCTTTTGTAGACATGACACATTTTTATGTTAAAAATTGTATCTAGGCTCATTAGCTACTGGATCACTCTTGAAGCATTTAATCTCCTCCTCACACTACTCTTTTCCCATTACTTGTCTCCTCAAGAGTCAATTCCCAATTCCGATTATACTTTTAAAACTGTCATCACCACATATTAGTATAGTAGAAGGCCAAATAGAAAAGATCCAATACAATCAAATATGCAACTAGTTTTGGCTTACCGCACCTTTTCTGCATCATGAGTCAACCGGAAAGCTTGGTTACTCAATAAACCAGAAACTTTCAATACTATTAATTGCATGGACAACAACATGCCGTAACATTGATGTTAAGATGGTCAAACAAAAAGGTAAACTAGATATTACGCAGGGAAGCCCAAACAGAACAACATGTGAATACATAGCATGTCAAAAAACCACCAACGATTATAATCCCCGCACACGTGACAACAACATCAGCATAACATCTACTAATGACTGTTAAGTAAGTTAATTATATATATATGGCCTCGTCATCATTAAAAAAATACGAGTATCGGTAAGAATGAACCACACTCGAACATGATTCCCCCAATGACAACTCAAACTATAAGCTCACCCACATTTTTGTAATCATGAGTTTGTGCATTCTCTAACAAGATATAAGGGTATTAAAGTTCTTTGGCAAATACATAGATCCCAATGGTGATGAAACCTAATAACCCTTTGATGCTTGAGATCAGATCAACAACAATCTTAGACCCAATGCAATAGGTAGAAATAGTTTTACATTTAAAAAATTCATACAATCACTTTAACAAGTGCCACCCACCAATTCGAATTCTAACATATATTTTCCTGTTTTCTGCCGAAAAACATAACAGTTTAAGTTTAAGTTTCCTCTCAAAGAAAATAAGCCACAAACAAAAGGGGGCAGGAACCTGAGATTTGGAACAAATGAAGATCACCAAGACTCCAAGGATCAACCAAATATAACTAAGCTATTCAAACTAGAAACTATAGACGTTCCATAAGCAATTGTTCAATATAATTCAAACTCAAAATCCCACAAAGCAGACAGCCCTTCGTGTCTTTCGAAGGAAAAATAGCATCATGAAATTTTCCCCAATTGCCTTGCATCTAATACGAACAAACAGCAATCCTTCTGAATAACACATGAACCTAAATACCATCTTTGATTTTTTATTCTCTCCATTTCAATGTTAAACTAAAAGGATACCCACACAGGGAAAAAAGGTATAACAAAGACAATAGATAGATACACAGTTAAGTGTAGACGGTTTAGGCTTTGTGATTCTTCACCATGTCATCGACATCCAGCTCTACTTCCAACACTGGGGAATCCTTTCGCATGCTGTAATGACTGTTACAGGAACATAAAATTTTCAACACAATCAACAAAACTTTTACCTAATGTGAAACCAGTGGTTTTTAGTTAAATAATTACTATAGAAGAGTTACCTATTCTGAACAGGACCATGATCAACAGCTGTTCGCAGACAATATATAACTCGACCAACTATGTCAGTCATGGGAACTGGACCAAATAACCGACTGTCCTTAGCTTCCTATCATCTCAAACAAAGGAAAAAAAGAAGAAAAAACATAATGGAGAATATGGGTCAGGTTCTTCAAAGCCATATAAAAAGTTGAATAATGTTATTCATTATTCGGAATGGTATAAGAAATATGAATGTAATAGCTAACAAGCAGCCTCTAGAATCAAATATGTGAACCAGATTACTGCTTGTTTTATAGATTTATATAATAAGAATAACAACCCAAACTTTTAGTGGTCGTATTACTAACATTTTATACCTTGGGCTTCAATTTTTCATTGTCAGCCAATATCCAGCACTGGTCCTTTTCAAGAACAAATGGCCCATCTTTTTCATCCTTAGACACCATTTCATATCCTTCAGTGGCAGCCAATCTTCTGACGAGATAATTATCAGAATTTTCAGGGTCCTTCACAACAATGACATCCCCAACAAAAATCCGACTGCCCAGAAAAAGCATAAAGTTAGCAACTCTTGAAATCATATCCAAACTCAACGAGTAAATATGAAAGATATATTGAACAGAAAAAATGGAGAGAGAAAATCATAACAAGATTCGGTTCAGAGAGCATTGATTGAATCATCAAGCACATGAGTGAGGATGCCAAGTTAACATTCTTTTCACCTCTGCTTATCTTCAGAAATATGTGCTAAACTGATGCTCACAATGAACACAATGATTAAACTTAAACGAACAACATTACCTTCACGGAGGTTACATGCACAGATGTTTAAATGGATTCATTATGATTCCCAATGGAACAACTCAAACCAGAGTTACAAAACCATAAGTTTATTTCTCAGATGCTTTAGTGTAAAAGCAGCATTACTTTGGGTCTGCGGATGGAATCTTCCGTACAAGAAGAGTACCCCCTTGTTCGCCAATAGTTGGGGCCATCGCCTCTCCTTTACTCCAGTGTAAGAAAGTCAATTTTCCCTGAAATACATTTTTCCAAACTGCGTCGTGTAATTCCCGGTCACTGATTTGACCTCTCTTATAGCTCTGTTCCTCATCAAGTTTTCTGTTAGAATAGTATAAGAATGCTAGCAAGAAAATACGTAGCCAAAGTTCTGCAATTTCTGAAGCCAATAAAATTTATGTAGCATAACAAAACAGAAGTAGTAACTAACCATAGAAGCCAGCTAAAATTATAAAAACTCCATTGTCAGAAATAAACTAAGCATGAAGACTTCACAAATACAGCTGATGAACCTTTATTCTATTTTTGAATATTCCTCTAATCCTCTTTAAATTTCCAATTTTTTAACTGAAGGATTTAGTGATATGAAAATTGGATGAAACCCTATGCACCTTCTAATCCTCTACTACAGGATTTTCTTAAAGTAATGAAATTTGCAGTAGCACGCTTGTTCTTGAACTATTGACAAGACACTGCCACAATACTCCAGCTTTGGCCAAAGCGAGGTACAAATTGAAAAAGAACCAAGATTAATTGCTCTCACTATCTTCACCAGGTACCAATAATCTAATATATCCACCACCCCCAACCCTATTTATATATGATCTTCCACCTTTTAACAAACCCCACATTGATGGACTTAGATTGCCATATTTCTTTTCAACCAAATAGGTTTCAAGAATCATACTTGCATCAAGACTATACAGCATTCCATAATGTATGCGACTTGGTTGTAGCCTTTGGCCTAATCAAACCTATATTTGAACACTGAGTTCAATATTCTGTCTAAAAACATGTTTCAAGCAAAGGATTTACATGTCAATATCAATTAATATACGGATTTGAAATCATTATATCCGACGAATTTCCATACACTTGCAAAGAATTTCACTAGATGCAATTATTTGTGTTATGTAAAAGATGCATAAAACATAAAGGTAAAACAGATTCTGGAATTCCAAAGCCAGAACCATTATCATGATGAAATCACCCAAGCTCAAAACCCTAAATTAAAAACTGCCTAACAATCCAAAACACATAGTTCGTGCATTAGAAAAGAAGAAATGGACAACATGAGTGAACTACCCAAACCCCAAAAAGGAAAAGTCTCCACATTAACCCAATAAAATTATCATCAAAAGAACTCAAACTCCGTTTCTAAGTCATCAAAAAATACGAAATAAGCCATGCCCAATGCTCCGGAATCATAAGTTTTCCGCATATGAATTAATGAAAACCTAAAAATAAAATTCGAAATCAAATACTGAATGTGAAGAGAGGTAAGAAAGAGAAGATGCGACCTTCCAGCTGAGCGTGAAGGAGTACTCGATCTTGTGAACTAAGTATCGACACCATGTTGACAAAGAAACCATTGCCGGGTTTTAACCGAAATGCTTTGTTCGTTCTTTCTAGAGTTTTCAGGTTGTACAGCTCATTTTGTTAAACCACCTTGATGTTTTTTATTGGGTAAACTTTGCGTTTAGTAATTAAACTATTAGTTTTAATCCGTTTTAGTACCAAACTTTTATTCTTTTCAAAACTATGTCCAACATTTAAGTTGTGTTCATTTTAGTACACCACCATTAAAAACTTAACGCATTTAGTATCTAAACTATCATTTTAAATATGTTTTAGTACCTAAAATTTAAAAAAAATTCAAAATTTAACTTTGAGTTTTTAGCGGGAGTATCAAATTGAAACAAAAATTAAACTTTAGGTATAGTTTTAAAAAAAATTAAAAATTTAGATACTAAAACTCATAGTTTATATATTAAACGCGTACTTTACCCCTTTCATTTTATTTTTCACTCTCTTTTATATTTTGCACAGTGATTTATTTTTCTATTTTTAACGTCAACTTCGAATAGCAATTTTTTTTAAAATGTCAAAATTTCAACTTTTATTTATAAAGTGTTTTTCTTTATCATTTTAAGGTAAAGTTAATTATGATAAATTATGAAAGTAAAGATTTGTTGATGTATAACAGATGTGATGGTGGTTAATTTAGCTGTGAGTGATGGAAAATGAACCAATGGTTCATCATTTTTGAATTGGACGTACGAAACGGAAGAAAGAGATATCCCTCCAATCCTTTTTTTTATGGGAATAATGATTTATTAAAATCAAGAGACAAAAAACAACTTATGAGCCTCATTAAAAACCTCCCTAATTTAATTGGAGGAAAAGAGTGCTACATAAGACCAATACAAGGAAAAAACCAACATCAAAAGTCAGGAGACAACAAAAGCGAATAGAGACAATTCCAATGGAAAACATTGCAACCGACCGAACAAAGCAAGAACTACAACCAACTAAAGATACATATCAAATCCATCCGAAGAAGCAACGTTAACTACATCAGCTCAAACAGAGACAGCACACTTTGATGATCGTGATAAACAATTTCAATTTCCTAAATGCCGATGGAAGCTGTAGAAAGGAAATCCAGTTCAGCATTCTGATAAAGTGGAAATGAAACAAATTGCAAATTCCCATAACTTGGCTTCAGATATTGCGTGGCTGCAGATATGTTGCTTGCCCTTGCATTATTTGACAAGACTTACCCAATAAACCTAGGGTCCTGATTGCTTTCTTTACCAGCTAAATCACTGAAAACGACAATTCCTCATGAAGTATTTGCCTGTGTTCTTGATCCGTTTGTAAATCCAGATTTAGCATTGCACCACTATGAGCAGGAAAAACATTAAAGCTTGAGGAGCCATGAAAGATGCCTGAAGAGAAAACAACTGGAATGAATAACAGATGGTCGTTTCTAACACTTCGAACTTGAATAAGATCCGGGTTTATGCTGTTGGAGAATTCCTCCGTTTGCGGAACACTCAGCTTATCTCATAGGCTTAGCTATGCCTCATGCGATTCAGCTCTAAACTTGTTCATATCCATGACAAAGATAACACTTGCACCTTTGATTTAACTAAGATTTCGTGGATTAGCCTATCCAAGAACCTCATGCAACACCAGATCAGCTTCCAGCAGGAAAATGACACAATTCAACGAGTTTAATATTCCATACCCAAGTTCGATGAACACTTTTGAATGAAATGCTTAAGGCCTCCACTTTGCACTGCCTCGGGAACTTTGAGAAGTCTTCATGGTCACCCTCCAAAGCTGAGCACGGCACCCCCCACAATGTCCCCTTGCGCCCCACTAACCTCATCCAATAAATTATGAAAACCAAACAAATGGCGCAATGTAAAATGCGTTGGTTTCCCACTACACAATGCTTTGGATTTCAAAATTCCACCTGCGCAACGCTTAACAACTAAAAAACCAGCGCAATACAATCAAAATCAGCCCAATAGTCACGCACATGCACTCCACTTCCTACCTCCAATGCAATAAACACAAGAAAGTGGCCGTTAAAGATGCTCGACCAAAGCCATTCAAAA
This sequence comes from Hibiscus syriacus, assembly GCF_006381635.1. Classification (NCBI taxonomy): domain Eukaryota; kingdom Viridiplantae; phylum Streptophyta; class Magnoliopsida; order Malvales; family Malvaceae; genus Hibiscus; species Hibiscus syriacus. The sequence continues at coordinate 413,958 of NW_024063379.1, read as the reverse complement.
TATGGCCAGAAAACCAATGAGACTTGTCAGAAGAGGAGAGCAGAAGTGAGCGTATAAATATAAAACTAAATAACTAAAGTTGATCATCTCCTAGACCCTCCAATATCAAGGCACGACCAACCAAACCTTTCCACTTGCCAATACAAAAATTTAAAAGCCGGCCAATAAGACATAACCGAAACTTAGAGCTTCCAAGATGGAACGATCACTAACAAATACACACATGGGAAACAAAAACGCCCATCACACACAATTGATTAAAAAATGACACACCACCCCACCTGAAAACCCCCGAGCACCAAACTATCAGCCTCCGAAGCAAAGCACGAGCCACTCATATCGAGGATGCTAAATGACTAACACTCTTTAGACAAACTTATTTCTCCAGAGACCTAAACCCCCATAACTCAAAATAAAAACACATATAACCCCTAAAAACCAACTCCAGGACCTCTAAAAAACTACGACACATTCCTCAAACGAAAGCAACCAAATAAAATTCTTAAACCCCTATCACCCCTTCTAAAAATCACTATAGAACTTTCACTTTCTAGAAGAAAAAAAACTAAAAAATATCCCGAAACCTAAATCCCCACTACAAAGCAAAACAAAACCACAAAAAACCCTATAGCTAATCTTCTCCAGGACCTCCCTCAAACATCAAATGCAACAGAACAATATGCCTGCACTACACCTCCCTCCCTACCCTCAACACAATTCTAACGACACTAACTCCTCAAGAACCTTCCTATCATGCCCAGCAAACGTAATACCAAGCATCTTCGCTACTGACAAAATCTCCTCCGCTTCAGCAAACGCAGCATCCCACTTTTTCTTCAAGTCTGAATCTGAAATAGATCTACCTGATAATTCACTAGCTTCAAGATCAGACTTCTTCAACTTGGAATTCTTCAACGCTCGATCTCTTCGATTCCTCTCCACTTTCGATAGGACAGAGTCCTGGATATCCATCATAGAACCAAATTTCTGCACCTTCTTTTTATTCCCAGAGACCATTTCTGGCTCACATGACACATCTTCTAAGACTCCCCCAATACTCTCTTTAACAGGGATATTCAATTTACTAACGTCACCTAATTCCAAAGAGTTAACAGGACCCAAAACTTAATCGACACTCTTCCCACCTGAATCCATCCTAAAATCTTTATGAGAATCCAATAAAGTTTCAGACTTTAATCCCATCCTTGAAGGAAGCTCTATCTCTGGCGAAACTATCTCAGAAGCGCCCACCAAGACTCTATCCTCCAACTTTGAAATCCCATCTACAATAGGACTGGTCACTTTTGACTCTATAGCCAAAGTATCAACCCCAACAATATCCAAACTTTGCAACCCCACGTGATTGCAATGATCTGAAATTTGAAAGCCAACATTTTGACCACCATCCTCGACACCACACTCTACCTCAATCGGTTTCCCAAAACTAGAGCATGCGACATCACAAGGGATGCCAGCAGAAGGAGACCCTATCATGCCATCAGAACTTCCCAACTCAGAAGCCACCGACAAATCATCTTTAACCGGTGAAACACCTGTAATATTAGCCCCAACCTCAACCCCGTCCTTCTCAACCTCTGTTTTCTTCAAGATTTCAGATTTTGATAGATTTCCTAATGAATTGTCCACCATCCTAACTTCAAGGACACGAACAACAAACTTTTTGTTTTCCACCACTACATCCACAACTTCGTCAATCCGAGCTTCTGAAGAAGTAGAAATCAACATATTAACTTTCTCACAGTCTAAATGATGACTAACATTATCTCCAAACGCCTCAAATCTACCCCACAAGCCAACTAATCTTTTCAGAGTGACAACATTCCAGCAATGCAATAGTAATCCCTCTATCTCTAACCACACAACTCTCTCCTTCTGGCAAAAAGACTCTGTCCAAATCATAACATCCACAAAAATCTCCTTCAAGTAAGACCACCGAAGGTCTTCAAGCATGATAAAAAGATCTTCATCCTCGATGGAGAGAAGAAAAGAGTTCCCACGATGTCTTTGTACTTTGATATCCCCTAAACCCCAGTTATGTAATTTATCAACAATACTCCCAACACTACAAACACCAGCCATAACACCCACCAAACATCTCTTCAACTTTCTTAGTTCCTCCTCATCCACATACCCCTCAACTTCCTTTCTGGAAGCATACATAAGGCTAGCCTCCTTCGTTTGAGCAATACCAGTTGCTAAAGGATTTGCAGTTTTACCTTTCCATACTAATGGCATTTGATGGAAATTTGTTGATTATGTGTCAAAGAATGGTGTTGTAGAAATTAGAAATTTATTGATTAATGATTTCATGTAGATAAATGTCACGGTATTAGAAAATATGTGTTTATTTTAATAATTACCGAAAATTATCCTTCAGTGCTCAAAAGCGAATGAATTAAGCGGGATAGAGAATCTATTTTATCTCATCCTCTTCAATATTCTTAATAGCCATTGTTAAGTGTTCACATGAAAGAGAGATAGATAGAGAGAGAGAGAGAGAGAAAATTTCTTTTACATCCTTAAGCGCATGTTTAGGTCAAATCCTTTCATTTGGTGTTATCCATTCTTAGATTCAAGGATTGATAAGAATCCTTGAAAGTTTAAACGAAGTTAGGGATTTATGCATGTTGTTATAAGCTTTAATCTTATAAGTTGTGTGCTAATCCAATAATGGAAATGATAAATTTTGATACTTTGATGATGATATTAATTAGCCCTTTGTTATTAGTTTAGATCCGGCCACAGTTAGCATGACTTAAGGTATATAAAACTAATGTGCTAGTTATTTAAAGACTTCAATTTTAGCGAGTGATGTGTGTTGTATTTTTGTGAATGTATTCACCAAAGTGCAAACATAAACTATCACAAGTAATAAAATCATATCCCACAGAGAATATAGTGTTATCGAATCAATTAGTTCTTGCAAGATGTTTAAATAATGGATGGAAGAGTCTAAATACTAATACAAATAAGAAAAATAACAATAAATGATAAAGACGTGTTTTTGCACCTAGGGTTGTAACTCACAACTTCTCAGACTTGGATACATAGATGATTAAATTATACCCAGATTAAACTATTGAGCATAGACTCTACTGAGCTAAAGGCCTCGACAAACATGCTAACGAAGTGTCATCTCGCTGCTACTACACTAAACTAACTTGGCCAAAGCAAGTCTAACCGGGTATATATCGTGACTTAGTCTATAATAACGCACAAAAGGTCTAAAGAAGCATCTTCACGCTTTAAAATTTTGCAGGTGTGCCTGATGCATCTTTACCTTGGTATGAGTTGAGAGTTGAAATGCCTCTCGCTAGGGTAAAAAAAATATCAACACTTATTAAGGCATAATGGAATCACTCATATTGCTAGAGCGGAGGCTTTCCAACCCTTTGGGTCGTTTCTATAAGCCGTAAGCTTAGGATGAAGGTATTTTGACTCTCGACGAAGGCATGTCTGAAGGTGGAGGAATCTCTGCTTCTCTTGGATAAAAGAGGCATCCTCGCTCGTCTGGTCGGTTAATGTGGAGCAAGCTCAATGCATTCAAATAGTGAGAATGTATCTCCATTATGACAACACAGTAAAGGCGTCTCAATGTCATGGCAGTACGACAGAAGATATAAGCACCCAATCCTAGTACTAGTAGAGCTTTTAGAGTTTTAATATTTAAATGGAGGAAAAAACTATGATATTTTCATGTATTAGAGGTATTTGATTGCTACACAGTATGCTAGGAGGAAGTTTTCCTTAGCTTTGTTTGAGAAGCAGTTAAGTTTTAGTCTAAGACTTGTCTAAGTCTAAGGTGAAGATGCATATCTAACTAGTAGGTTTTGTCTAAACTAGCTCCTAGTTCGTAATTCTAATATAGAGAACTCTCATTTCTACTAACCATACAACGATTGTTAACATTACTTGTATGGCTTACCGAACTCATTTTTCAGAGGAGTAATTAGAGAGCTTTTTGTGTCACTTTTTAAGAAGATGCTCACTTCATTTAAAGCTACCTCTGGAGCGGTGGAGAAGGCATATCCTGCAATCGTTAGTTAAGCGGTGCTTACTTAAATTTACATGAGTAGCTTACCCATATTTTAGGTTACCTTAGGTGTGGTGATGTCATAGTGGTAATGAACATTCGTGGTATCATCATCTACCAGTTCTTTGTGGTAGGCTCTTTAGCATACTGATGTGAGCACGACCACGAGCTTGACAAGGTTCTCGGTTACTTTTATGAGGCCATTTGATCGATGCATATTATTAATATCTAGAAAGCTTCAAAGAGCTTAAACGAGCTTAATTCAATTAACTCGAAGCAAGATTGTATTTGCTTGGAAATGTTTTAATGCAATAACCTCCACCAATAATATGTTACACAAACTTGAAGGAAGATTAATATTTCCACATGTTTTAATTTTTTTTGTCACATTTGCTTAAATGGTGCTACATGGCTTGCTACATTCATGAAGCTTAAAAGAGAAGTTTGAAGGAAGCTTGGAGGATCATTTATGTTACTTGGAATCTACATTTTTCATTTAGTTTTTATCTTAATATGTTCACACATGCATGGCTGAACACATTAAAGGAGAAGTTTAGAAGCTACCTTGCTTGAAGGCTTGAACGAAAAACATGCATTATTTGGAGGCTTTCACCTTATGTTCACATGATTGAAAATTTCTAGCACTCAAATACATAATTTTGGAGGCTTTGGACGTTCCATACATTCACTAATGCTAAGAGATTCATTCATGAAGATTACTTGGAAGATTCTAAATCTTGGAAGCATGTATTCACTCATTCAACTACCTTAAATGCATGAACATCATTCTTACGTTGTTTCACATGGACATAGACGTTATTCAAGGAGATTGGAAACATTCAAAGGCCATTCATATGCTTAGTTCATGCATGGATGACATAAGGAAGCATTGGAACATTCTAGTCATTCATTCATTTGAACATTCATTCAATTGGACATACATTTTTGGATGGCTAAGAGGATGCATTTGAACTTCAAAGAACATTTATTCATCTCCAAATACATGAATTGATGACATTAAAAGGCTTAAAGATCATAGATTCATGATTCATCCATCTTATACATGCACATAGCTTTATTCATTTAATTTACCTTTCATATGACTTTTGCAAGCCTATAAATTAAGGCTCATTTTCTCATTTTAAAAACATACATTGTACATACTTCAATGGAGAAATATATATGAGAGTTAATCTTTTATTTTATCCTTAGACTTATCAAGCTTATTTGTGGCGTATTCCTTTTCAACTTATCACTTTCTAAGTACATCATTCACCCATTTTGATATCGTCGGTTCCTATATCGTTTATAGATAGTGGGTCATGATCCTATCCATTCATCTATATCGTTGGTTCCTATCTCCATGTAGGTAGTGGGTCACCATACATCCTCAAACTTCCATACTTATCAAATCCATCAAGTATCCACAATCTCTTACCAATCCAATTATAATAATCACTACTTTCGTATAATTTTAAACAATGTAATCATTCAAAGTCTCATTTGCTCAGGTCGCCTTAATTCGATCAGGAACACAACCATCCTGGCTTCATCTACGAAGACATGATCACATCAGATAAAGTGACGGTGATGCTTGATGTAGGTGCTAGCCAGTTTATTCGTCTATATGTTCAGGTCGTTGCTTTGGTTGTAGCTGCATTGGGCCTGAATTTAAGGGTAGGTGAAGAGGGCATGTTTTGTAAAAGTAAGGTTTTGATCAGTTTCTCCAACCTGATATCATGCTCATAAGAAGGGTAATTTGGGTAAATATAGCATGTCACATCATCCGTATTGTTTGATGAGGGATCTCCGATCTATATGCAAGCTCAACTACTCTTTTATGTAAGCAATGGTCATAAATAACAAAGTATGTCGATAAGGACTTTAGAAGGAAGATGGAGGGTGATATTGGCTAATTTTCCTTTTATGGTGCATTTTGGCTGATTATTTTATAGGGAAACTATGCGAATAGTCCCTTTTGTTTAGGATCTGATCGACTTTGGTCACCAATTTAAAAATTAAGGGTAAATGATCTCTCACATTATCGATATGTCCAGTTTAAATCCCTCAACTATTAATTTTCGTTAACCCCCTTTTGTTTAAGTCCCTAACATGGTTGAGGGAAAAATTGAATGGGATTTAACGGCTAAGGGACTAAAATGGAACGGATCGATAACTAAAATCTAATGGATCGATAATGTTAGGGACTATTCCTCTTAATTTTCAAATTGGTGATCAAAGTTGACCAGACCAAAAATATAAGAGACTATTTGCATAGTTTACCTTATTTTATAATAGAAGGTGTTCGACGGTCACTTCACCATTTGTTGATAGGAATAATTGGGTTATTGTTGCTATAGGCAGTTTACCCCTTCTGGTTTAGACAGAGACACAAACGATGGTAGATCGATCGTTGGTTAGTGTCAAAGTATTTTATCTTCATTGGGAGGTAGAAGAGAGATGAGTAAGGGTGAAGTGGATCCATCCCTTCTCTCGATCTTGTTCGAGAAGCTTTATAGTGGCTCTTGTAGTTTGTTTTAAGCGTAGAGTCATCATGATTACTCATAGGCTAGCATGCCAGATGAATACAATAAGGTGGTAGTGAATTTGGCTTTGATAGGTCACATGGACCTATTATAAGCCATATCAATAGGTCTTGAATTCCCTAAGGATGTTAGATATTCGAGCTTGAGATCCTTCTTTTAGAAACATTTTCCATACATCTTTCGGAGTTCTTGTGGTTATTTCTCTAGAGGTACTCTTGTGAGATCTTATCTACCTAGAGGTTACTTCTCTAGATGTTTTAAGGTGTGGAGAATGTTTGGCGAAGGTACAACAAGCATCATTGAGCTAAAAGCTCAGAGTGTGATTTATGCTCACATGTAAGTATTAATTGAGGAGCTCAAGTCAGATCAAATGAGGCTACATCATCGAAAGAGTTACCGATCCTAGTAAAAAAATAAGGTTTGTATTAAATTTATTATTAGTGGCATGCATAACTTTTCAATTATCCAATTTTAAATTTTTGAAAGATGAGATTGTCACTAGTTGCCAAAATGCTTAAATTTAGGTTTTGGTTTTTGATTTTCATTAATTAAATAATTACAGAAAATTTTTACAAAATATTTTTTAAAACTTAATGATATGATTGACTTATTTTATATACACGTGAAGATTATAAATTAAATCAAATCTTTAATCCGATTATCGAATGTGACATTTTCAACCCGCATATGATTGTCAGATTGAGTTGGGGTGTCACAAATAATATGATGAGGATTGTATTTGATGAGAAATATTACGATGCCGAAGATATGGAGTTAAATAATGATAGTAATAGAATTGAAAAAACCATACTTTCATAAGGAGGATGGATTTCTTGGACTTCCTAAAGGATGAGATGTGCTCGAGTCTCATGATGGTTCATTGGTTGTGAGGGGAAGGAATAAATAAAAATTACAAAATAATGAGGATTACAATTCAAGAAAAAAAGAAAAGGGAGAGGAGAAGGTTGAAGACAAAAAGAAGAAGATGATGGTGATGACGAGAATGAAAAACACAAAAGTGAAGGTGAAAAAAATGTCGAGAAAGGGAAGAAAGAGGAGACTTTAGCTCAAAAGGCTTTATATGATATGGTGGAGAAGGGGAAGAAATAAAGAGAGGGAAATAGAAAAGCACAGATGAGGAAAAAGTTAACGTGTCACATCAAATTTTTAACGACAGTTGATAGTAGCGATTATTTTAAAAATGACCTGAAATTTTAATGATTGTATTTTAAATTTTAAAAGTTTGATGATCAAAATACAAGTGACATAAAAGTTTAATGACTATTTATATAGTTTACCAAAATAAAAAGTTGACAATTTAAATATGACTTAATACAAACTATCTTATTTACTGAAATAGTTTTCTTAAAGAAAATTACCGGACATTATATGTAATCATATTCTTATAAAACATATAAGTTAATTAGTTAATAAAATAATAATAATAAAAGTAATAAAAATATTTTGATACACATATAAGTTAATTAGTTAATAAACACAAATTGTGTTTATATTGGGATTTAACGAATAAGAATGTGCTTACACTGAGATTCAAACATAGAATGGACCTAGGAGAGAAGTTGGTAGAGACAATTGCCTCTAAAATTTTTAAATGAGAAAATAACCTCAGTGACCAAAAATACCTTATAATATACGATTTTAACTAACTTTTTTTGGATTTGCTAAAATGACCAACTAAATCGCAATGCGATCGATAATTCGCAACGCGATCTCCGGTATCGCAAATCAGTTTCCAGATTCGCAACGCGATTCTGACTATTGCATTGCGATTTCCCAAATTCGCGTTGCGATTTTCCTAATTCGCAATGCGATTACGTAAATCGCAATGCGATTACGTATTCGCATTGCGATTTTCCTAATTCGCATTGCGATTTACCTAATTCGCATTGCGATTTAGTAAATCGCAACGAGATTCTGACTATCGCAATACTGAATTTCAAATTCGCAACTCGATTTTTGAATTCGCAACAGGTTTTAATTTCGCAACACAAATGTTTTGGGTATATAACTATGCAGCAGCAGCAACTCATAACCTAAATCCCTAAATCGCAACTCATTCCATCTCCATCTATCACTCTCTCTGGCGACATCCGTTCCTATATCCAACGACATCCTTCCCCATCCGATAACATGTTTTAGTTTCGCAGCTCGTTTGTTTAGTAAATTAATTTACAATAATGAAATCATCTAATGTTGATCATGTTTGGATAGATTTGTGTTTTGGAGGGTCATGGGAGAATGTTCATGGTGTTTTACAATATATGCCTTTACCCATGAATCTTCAACTAAAACTGTCATTAAAAAAGTTAACTTATGAAACTCTAATGTTTCGTGTTGCAAATAAATTGAATTTAGAGCCCCTAAGTGGATTTAGGCTATCTTATCAGAGAAATGGTAAAGTTTATTTGTTAACCGACAATGAAGATGTTGAACAATTCATTGCTTACATTAGTGTTTCAAGTGATGATGTTACATTATATGTTGTTGAACCTAGAAGTAGTGAAGTTGGGTCAGTAGCGGGTAGTAATCAACTAAGTTTTTCAACCCCAGTTTATGGTGCTCAAAATTTAATGGTTCCACCACAATTTCATCACCAAGCAAATATTGTTTCACCACATTTCCAATACCAAACACAATCTCAAAACCCACAACCTTTCCCTAATCCAAATCTCAATCAACTTTCAGCACCAAATTCCGGTTTTCGTATTGACCAGTTAGACGATGATGAGCCAAAAAAAAATTGTGAATACTAGTCAGTATTCGAAATTTGATCTTGGTCAATACCCGGACTTTGATCTTGGTCAATACTCGGATTTTGATGATTTTTCAGAAGAAGAAACATACCCTGCGTGTAATGATTTTGATATTGGTCAATACCCGAATTTTGATGATGAAACAGCCGTTGCCGAGAAAGATATTGTTGATAATAATGAGGAGGAAGTTACGACTGTAAATGAACATGTTGAACATCCATTCTGTAATTCATATAACACTGAAGAAGAAAAAGAGGAAGAAGAAATCCCCAAAGAAAAGTCCCCGAAGAAAATGCCACGGGAGTATAACTGGAATATGCCAGAATTACTTCAGATACCGGAAGAAGAGTTGGTAAAGATAACAATTGATTGTCACACAAAAATTATTCGTATCAAGAAAGATGATTGTTTTGATACAAAGGAAGACTTGAAGATAGCTTTGTATACGAAATGTGTGGAAGATGGCTATCAACTAAAAGTTAACAAATCAAGCAAAGATCGTTTCGAAACAAGGTGTATGATTGACAAAAACTGTATGTGGCGTATGATTGCAAAGAGGATAAAAGATTGCGAAATGTTTCAAGTTAGGACTTTTATTGATAAACATACATGTTCAAGAACCCAAGTTTTTCCTCACCATAGACATGCAAACAAAAAGGTGTTGGGTGATTTTCTGGCTGAGTTAATGTTTTTGAATGGTAGGGTATATTGGGGACATGAAATTATGACTGATATGAATGCTCGGTTCAAGATTAGTATCTCATATTCTCAAGCTTGGAGAGCCAAATGTTATGCCTTGGAATTGTTGAGGGGGTCGCCAAAAGCATCGTTTGCCCAACTGCCGGCTTATTGTCACAATTTAAAGTTGAAAAATCCTTGATCGGTAACTCATATCAAAACAGATAGATATGGACGCTTTGAGTTGCTGTTTATCGCCATTGGTGCTGCGGTTAGTAAATCAATATAATTTTGTTGACTCATTTTTGTTAGTTACATGCATTTCACATTTAAATGATTATATTTCTTGTGTATATGATTTTGTAGATTCGTTCGTTTATTAATTGCATGCGCCCAGTTATTATAGTTGACGGAGCACATTTAAAAGGTCGATACCTTGGAGTAAACTTATTAGCAGTAGCCATGGATGCTAACAATGGGATACTACCAATAGCTTACGGGGTTGGAAAATCTGAAACCTCTGATTCATGGACATGGTTTATGGGGCATCTTAGGGATTGCATAGGTCCTATTAGCAATCTGACAATCATATCCGATAGGGCAAACTCAATTGACAACGCTGTTAGAAGGTGTTTCCCAGATGCTTTTCATGGACTTTGTGGTGTTCATTTGTATAGAAATCTAAAATCAAGGTCTGTTGGTATAAAAAATCACAAATGGATATACTGGAAGGCTGTAAAAGCTTATCGGGAAGTGGATTTTAATAAGCATATAAACTGTTTAAGACGTGTTTTGCCTCAGTGTGCTCAAACACTAGAAGATGTCGGGTTTGAAAGATGGTCAAAAGTACATCAACTTGGAGCAAGATATGGTTTCATGACGTCTAATAGTGCAGAATCAATCAACGCTCTAAGTCGTCATTCCCGAAAATTACCCATTACTATGTTAATGGAGTTTTTTCAAGCCTCTATTCAACAGTGGTACTACAAGAAAAGAAACCATGCAGGTATTATTTCTTTAAATTCGTAACTTATCATATATTTTACTAAGTATTATTTATTTAAATTTACAGGAACATTGGAACATCGTGTTACACCATGGACAGAAAAAAAGATAACGAAACGTGTTGTGAAGTCAACGTCATGGAGAGTTGAACCATGTTCAAACACTTTGTTTGACGTACTGGATAATAACTTAAATGGGCTTGTCGATCTAAATGCAAATACGTGTAGTTGTATGAAATGGCAAACATCTGGTTATCCGTGTGGCCATGTTATAAAAGTTTCTCTTCATCTAAACCAAGATGATTCAAGCGCATACGCTATGGGTTGCTACACTACAGAAGTATATCGACAGACTTATGGCGAGATTGTCTACCCTATTCCACATCCTTCTGAGTGGGACATACCAGATGACTTACAAACAGTTTTGCTACCAGCCATGGACAGAAGGCTACCTGGCCGACCAAAAAGTCACGATCGTATACCGTCTAAGGGTGAAGAGAAGAAGATATCGACATGTAGTCGGTGCAAGGAAAGTGGTCATACAAGGTTGACATGTGGATCACCAGTGCCATCACAATCATCTTTTCCTCTACCAAAATATGGATCCTCATCAAAATCCAAAGCTCATATGGTGTCAAACAAAAGGCAATCAAAATCGCAATCATCTTTAAAATCCCAATCCCAACCGGCTCCACCTTTTGGGACTGTTAACTTAGGTGATTTTTAAATGCAAACGTTGTATTATGTGGATTTTATGTGTGAACTTTTAACATTTTCAGTTAGGCATGTATTAGTAACTTGAGTTTGAAAATTGCTATGATCTGTTCAGTTGTTATCACTTATTAGGCATTCATTTGACTATCGCAACACGGAAATGACGTTCGCAATCATCTTAATGTCTATCGCAACGCGGAAATGACTATCGCAATGCGAAATGAAAATTGCAACGAGAGAATCGCAATGCGAAATGAAAATCGCAACGAGAGAATCGCAATGCGAAATGAAAATCGCAACGAGGGAATCGCAAAGCGAAATGAAAATCGCAACGCGAATTTAATTTCGCATTGCGATTTTGTCGTTGCGATTCTCTCGTTGCGATTTTCATTTCGCATTGCGATAGTCATTTTTGCCTTCAACATAATGCAGATTGAAATCAACAAAATCAACCATTACATTTCAATCAATTAAACAAAGCACAAATAAGAATTATGTTCACATCAATTAAACAAATCAACTTTTACAAATCATCTTTTACAAATCAATTAAACAATCAAAAAATAAGCAATAATTCTTATTTCCTCATCTACTATTGAATCAACTTTTGCAGCCATACATCATTTTCACGCAGCTCACTTATGAGATTAACCTGCAGAAACCAAACATTTGCTCAAACAACACTTTCTACACATCTAAAACCTACAAACAGCAAATTATTGAATTCTAGGTACTTAACCAAACATTTTCAAACCAAAAGCCTATAAACTTACCAATTGTTTATGGACTTTTTTATAACGCGGATGCAGGTAGGCAGCGTCTCGTATATATCGATCTAGCCATATAATGCCGAAACCACAAGCCTACTGCAGCTCTATCTCTATCGGTGGGAGGTAGATACTTTATACTTCATGTGATCAAACGCTCCAACACCAAGCATACGAGAGGACCACAATCCCCTCTGGGTCCTTTCGTTTGTTGTGGTGCGGTCTCGTCTCTGCTAACTATAATATTGAGCTTCTTTGGCTTCTTGTTTCCAGAACGAGTCCAATAATTTATCGCATCCAAGAATTTAGCCAAATGAGAGCTCCATCCCTTAATAATATCTCTTAAATCAGCCAATGATATGTAATTTATCATGCTATCATATACTATTGCCTTAAGGGATGGGAGCTGAAGCTCGACGAGAAGCCAATGTTTACGTTCCAAAAGAGGGATAAACACCTACAATCAAAAGTAATAATTCATTCATTTGCGCACTTATTTATGAATACCTTTAAACTCAATCTAAAATAAATACTAACCTTATCGACCTCCCACCATGCAGGATAAAGTTTAGCTTGTCCATTGCCCAACGTAAATGATTCATCTCGTTGATTCTTCAAGTGAACGGTGTTAAAAGACGTCGGCATAATTGTATATCGTGTATTTCTTTTATTTTCCTTAAATTTCCTAATTATTATAAGACGTGACACCCACTCATCGATATGCTGTTTTACAAAAAAAGACATATATTAGTAACTTACATAAATTTAAAAAAAATAATCAAATTGAAATATAAGAAAAATATAAGACTTACCCCTCCATCGAAATAGCCATTGTCTTCGACCCCTAATAATACGCCCCACCAAGACCGATCAAACAATAAATATATATCATCGTTGAGCTTGCATATGTCAGTGAAACACCCCTGGCTCCGCTCATGTAGATAAAAATCAACTGCAGTCTTAGCCCAAAGGGTGTTATCCAGAATTGTGTCCGGTAGTTGTCTCCTCTCCACTTCAGATACCAGAATGGTACTGGTCGGTAACTCATACGAGAGCCAACTCTCATCCATCATGTCCGGCACGTCAGAGGGTTTCTCAAGAATATTACATATGACGCCATGTGAATCGGGCTCTTGAATGGTGGGAGGGACATCTTCAACGATGACAGTGGCCTCTTGAACGGTGGGAGGGGACTCTCGAAGAATGATAGGGGCCTCTTCAACGATAGGAGTGGACTCTTGAGGGATGATAGGCGAGTCGGGCTTCTTCTTGCGGTGTCTTCGCACTATTGGGGTGTACGGAGACTTAATAGCACGTGCATGCCGTCTGATGCGTGAACTCTGTCGTGCAAGAAAAACCCGACATAAAGCATCCACCTTATCGGGCCGCTAAATAATTAAATACAAAAATCAGTAAATAAACAGACATGATATTTAAACAGTGAAAATAAAGACAAATATGTTTCAAACTTGCATTGAATTCACCCAAGTCATTATTCTATCATAGTTCACAAAATGCATCAGATAACAAAGGCAAATATGTTTCAAACTTGCAACACTGTCAACTTAGTATTTGTCTTTGTCTATTAGTTGAAGTAATGCAATTCATTCAAGTTTCAATTTGCAGAAGAAGAATAGTTTCTGGAACTTAAAATTGCAACGTGAAAAATGACTATCGCAACGCGAAATGAAAATCGCAACGAGTGAATCGCAATGCGAAATGAAAATCGCAACGCGATTATAGTTTAGCGTTGCGATTTTTGGTTTCGCGTTGCGATTTTGTCGTTGTGATTTTCATTTCACGTTGCGATTCTCTCGTTGCGATTTTCGTTTCGCGTTGCGATTTTCATTCTCTCGTTGCGATTTTTATTTCAACCAAAAGACAAAATAGTGTTGCTAAAATATAGTTTCAAGAATAAACTATTTCTTCTTCTTCTGCAAATTGAAACTTGAATGGATTGCATTACTTTAACCAAAAGACAAAACAAAGACAAATACTAACTTCAGAGTATTAAAGAATACACATTTTAGCAGAATTGGCAGCAAACGAACAAATTTACTTTTAACCAAAAGACAAAACAAAGACAAATACTAATTTCACAGTGTTAAAGAATACACAGTTTAGCAGAATTGGCAGTAACCGAACAAATTTACTTTCAACCAAAAGACAAAACAAAGACAAATTCTAACTTCACAGTGTTAAAGAATACACAGTTTAGCAGAATTGGCAGCAACCGAATAAATTTAATTCAACCAAAAGACAAAACAAAAGACAAATACTAACTTCACAGTGTTAATAAACAGTTTAGCAGTATTGGCAGCAACCGAATAAATTTACTAAGCAATCTAAGTGAAATGGTTAATCTAAGTGAAATTACGAGTAAATTTATCATCAAGTTAAATATGGAAAATCTTAAACTTACCTCATTGCGTAGAGTATGAACCTCATTCTACAACGATACTACCATCTCACATAGAGCGGCAACCTCACCATGTAAAGTAGACACCTCCACACGCCACGCACCATCGTTATCACGTAGAGTACCGATCTCCTCACGCAAGGCATTGACCTCATCACGTAACTCCCTTGACTCATCCCGTGGAGGTGGAGGTGGAGAACAGGGAGATAGAAGTCGTGGCATCTTTTTCGGTCGCCTATCATGAGGTGATGGTGGAGAAGAGGCTCGATGATGTGACGGGATAGGTGATGGCTCTCGTTGTAGAGGTGTATAGTCGGGTCGATCAGGTGATGGCTCTGGGTGAGGTGATGGCTCTCAAAGTGGAGGAAGTGGAGGCTGCTCATCATTCGTGCCATCAAGAAAACGCTGACTAGCTTGCCACCAATCAGTGGCAAGCTCAGCCTCTGTGGGTGTCAGTCTCATTAATGGAGTGTTGGCCTCCTAAAAATATAAAAACTCAAACAAAGTTAAACGTCTACTATTAATAACTTGTTTATATATGATAGTATTTGTGTTAACTTACATTATTTATTGTCGCATATGGTATTAAGTCTTCCCAATCCAACAGACGTTTCCTCTTCCAGGAATAGCCCTAGGAATATCATTTGAAGTTTTTAATGCATATGTCCGCATGCTGGGGAAAGCCTCGAATATCCAAATCTACAAACAATATAATAACAAACATTAGTAATTGTTAAATAATTAATTATAATTTTGAAAACATTATATAGAAATTCTTACCTTAAAGGCCCAAACAAAGCCTGACAAAGTGTATTTCGACCCATCGCCACGCAAACTTTTGCGGTCATCAAAGGCAGACGACAACTTAGTCCAGGTAGATTTCCATATATACGATCCCCACAGAAACAGATTCCATGCATTTAGGTCCTCTACCAATAATATTAGCTCCTGAGGAATAGGTTGTCTGGCCTCTCTGCCTAAAAAGCCGGTATACAAAAGTAGTAGAAGGCATACTCGGACAACATCGACGTCATTCATCCGAGTAAAACCATCTTTCTTATTAAACAATTTCTTCAGGTCGTCGATGTGTAAGTTCGACTTCTCTATTGACTCATCAGGAAAAACCCTGGATAACCATGATGGGCGGGTGATATGACGAGTGTACTGGCCTACATCATCGTGTCTGAATTGTAGACCATTGATTAAGCATAACTCCTTCCGCCCAAAACAAGTATACGCCGGTGGAAAATGAAACCATATCTCTTCCTCACCACGTTGTATACTATCGGGTAGATCGCTAGTCATGGTCTGAAGCCACAAATGGGTCAAATTAACATCTCCACTTGGATACTGTACTCTCAGCCATGGCCCGAAGCAGGTTTCCTCAAACAATTTTCTTTGTGCAGGTGAAAGCTTCGAAGCAATTGTAGTGGCTAGGCTAACTTTATTCCTTAATGTCAATGAAGCCGAAAAAAATTTCTACAAAAACAATAAACATACCAAGTAAGATATACCACAAACTACACTGTGAAGATATACCAAAAACAATAAACATAAATAGTAGTTTATTCTTAAAACTAAAATTTGCAACACTGTTTTGTCTCTTGGTTGAAATGAAAATCGCAACGAGAGAATAAAAATTGCAACGCGGAAATGACTATCGCAACGAGAGAATCGCAACGCGAAATTAAAATCGCAACGAGAGAATCGCAACGCGAAATGAAAATCGCAATGCGATTTTGGTTTTGCGATTTTCATTTCGCGTTGCGATTCTCTCGTTGCGATTTTCATTTCTCTCGTTGCGATAGTCATTTTCGTGTTGCGATTGTCATTTTCATGTTGCGATTTTAAGTTTAGAAACTATTCTTCTTCTGCATTACTTCAACCAAAAGACAAAACAAAGACAAATAATAACTTCACAGGGTTAAAGACTAAACAGTTTAGCAGTATTGGCAGCAATCGAATGAATTTAATAAGAAATCTAAGTGAAATGGTTAATATATTATTGAAATTACCAGTAAACTTATCATCAATTTCAATATGAAAAACCTAAAATAATGCAAAAATTTCAAAATAAAAATAATTAAAAAAACTAACCCTCGGAGGTTGATTTTCCATTTCTGAATGATTGTGAGGGATTTCTGACCGTGAATGGTTGTGAGGGATTTCGTCGGCGATGGGGACGGAAATCTTCGGAGATGGGGACGGATTTCGTTGTAGAGAGTGAGAGATGGAGATGAGACTGGGTTGTGATTTTAGGTTTTAGGTTATGAGTTGCGATTACGGGATATACTGTGGACGGTTCAGTTTCTGATATATTAAGAAATTCGTGTTTGGAATTTGAAAAAAAAATATGCGTTAATACGAATGTCGCTATGTAAATCGCATTGCGATAGTCAGATTCGCATTGCGATTTACGTATTCGCATTGCGATTTTCCTAATTCGCATTGCGATTTACGTAATCGCGTTGCGATTTACGTATTCGCATTGCGAATTAGGAAAATCGCAACGCGAATTTGGGAAATCGCAATGCGATAGTCAGAATCGCGTTGTGAATCTGGAAACTGATTTGCGATACCGGAGATCGCGTTGCGAATTATCGATCGCATTGCGATTTAGTTGGTCATTTTGGCGAATCAAAAAAAAGTTGGTTAAAATCGTATATTATAAGGCATTTTTGATCACTGAGGTTATTTTCTCTTTTTAAATTATAATATATTTTAAATTTTTTATATATTTTTATTGACAATTTATTTTCTCCTAATATTTTTACTCACAATTATATAACACTATTTTGTTGAGTCTCTCAAATATTAAAAATTATAAAATTATCTCTTTGATTATAGGATGTTACTTTGTTAAATTCTTCAACTATTAAAAGTTATATAATGATCACTCGATCATTCATATATTTTAAACTCATCATTTTCTGTTAAAAAATTGATGACCGTCTGAGTTAGATATTAACTTGATAATAGAGATATGATAAAATTTGATCTCATAATTAATTGAATTATATAATTATTTGAGATTCTAATATCATATATTATTATATCTCAATCAACAGTTTAAGGTTTAATTTAAACGACAATTAACTTTTTAACATAAATAGTTAAATGATTATTTTATAATTTTTAATAATTAAAAGATTTAATAAAATAAATTCCTATAATCAAAAATAAAAATATTTTGTAAATTGTACAACAATAACAACAAAACCTATTCCCATATGCAATGGGGTAAGGGGAGGTAGGGTAGTAGGTTGTCCCAATGTCAGAATTGAGACAAACTTTCGTGGAAGACCTCCGACAATCAAAAAATTAAAAATAAATATAAAATATAATGTATATATAAATAAATAAATAATTAAATAATCTTCATATATAATCTTTAAATACTCATCTATAATGAGAAATAATCCCTGCAAATACATTTATATACGTTACTCGTATTTTTGTTAAACTAATGAATCTCGAAAACTGTAGCCACGTGAAGTGAAGAACAGTTGGTCAAATCTGAACTGATAAAGCAAGCTTGAAGTTGCAGCAGCTGAGCGCGGCACGTTTCCAAACAGCCAAAATAATTTCCCCATCTAGCGGTTCACCTCCTCCCAATTGACCAAGTTATGAAGATGGCTACTTCTCTTGTACAGAGTCGACTCTTCCTCATCCTCTTCCTCACTTACCTTGCAGCCGTGTCATCAGCTACTACTACCACAACAACCCTAAAATGCCACTCTGGGTTTCTCTACTCTAAAACCCGGCGATTTGACCAAACTGACACATATTTAACGAATATTTACCTTTTTAGTACCGTTTAATATATATTTTCCGAAGTGGCACCCTTTCGGCTGAGCTGGCGAAAGGCGCTTCCCCAGGGACACGCTCTACCCGTGTTTTCGTTGAGTTGAATGCCACATGTGGAAGGCGCATCCCCGGGGACTTTCGCCAGCTCAACTGCCACGTATTTTGTTTAATAATAAATATTTTATTTTTATTGTTATTATAAATTAGTAATATATTATGTAAAATGTTTCGATTATAATGTAAGAATTATCAAATTTATTTTGTTAATGTGTGTTAATGGTGGAGTGAATTATCTACATTAATATGATAGAACAATATATGAAAACCAGTTTTGATTTTATTGTAGTTATAGGAAAAATATATTAAATTATAATATAACACATATGATTATATTATTATTTTTGATTTTGATTATCGATCTATTAATTTTATCAGTTAATTATTTAAATGTTATCAATCTAGTCATCTCTTATCAATATTTAACGAAAATATTGATGCATAAGTTAATAAATTAGAATAATTACATATTTAATCTTCAAGACTTATATATTTTATGAAATTAGTCTTATTGAAAATTTAATTTAATAAATTTAATCCTCCAATCAGAACATGAAATGTGTCATCGTATACATAAATTTTTTAATAACTTTTAATTTGTTTAATTTAATATTTTTCTCTACTTAGAAGGTGGAATTATTATTATATTTTAAAAATTTTTATAACTAATAATATTAATTATTATATTAAATAAATATATTAAAAATATTTATGTATTTAAAAGTTAAAAAAAATTATTTAGGTGTACATACATTGACAAATTATATAAATGCAATAACATTAAATTATTAGAAACAAAAACATTCATTTAAATACAATATTAATTACATAAGAGTTAACGGTTATATGATGATAACAGAGCTGGACATTTTTTTCTATTGTGCCCGATGTTTCTACAATGCCCACATCGTTTTTGTTCTGTTGACTTCTACCGAATATCCATATCACAATGTATTCTAGTAAATATTGGACGACCTGAGTCCCTCAATAGCAATAGATCTGGTACAATTGTAAGCCAAGTTTGAATCTCATTTGGGTCTCTTTCATTTCCTATGGGCGGAAACTCAAATTCATATACCTTGAATACTTGTGAAAGTTGGTATACGGGATCAACATAATTTTTGTAGTCCAAATGCGAATGTGAGCAAGCTGCAATGACATAAGAGCATGGATATTTGAGTGCTTGAAAGAAACCACAATCGCACCACCTCTCTTGCAGATTAACTCTGAAAGAGTTAGCTCCAATCAACATAATTTCGGTTACACGAAATAATTCACGGGTGCGAGAAAAATTTGTAACTAACATCTCATTTGATGCAGCCATTTTTTTCTGTAAATCAACTACTAGTCTTGGGTGGTAAATATGGCCGTTTTACATCCAAGTAAGAGCTTGTCCACCGAGCAAAGAGTTGACCCAAACGAAAATAAGTCGTTTTAACCAACGCCGTGACTGGTAAATGACGCGCCCCCTTTAAGGTTGAATTTATTGCTTCAGCCAAGTTTGTTGTCATATGACCATAGCGATAGCCCCCGTCATATGCATTTGTCCACATTTCTTTACTGATGTCCATAATGTACTCGCACCCCTTCTTATTTTTGCCAAACAGCTCTTGTAGCATCGACTCAAACCTTTGAGGTAAGAGTTCGTAACCTAAGCCATTAGGAATATGTAATAATTAATATGAAGTATAAATAAGTAATAAGAAATTGATAGAAAAGTTGGGAAAAAGTAACATACCCATCCGCACGACTAACTGACGTTCATCGTTCTTCTTGTATTTTCCGTAATAGTTTGCAGCAATATGACAGACACAATAACGATGTTGAACATGTGGAGGTCTATACATTGTACCCAAAGAGTCCATTGCTGCTTTTATCCCGGCTCCTCGGTCTGAAATAATGCATACTCGTTCCCTGGTGACAACATGTAAACGTAAATTTTTAAAGAAAAAAGCCCAAGACTCAGTGTCTTCTCCTTGAACGAGGGCAAACGCAACAGGAAGAATATTGTGGTTTTCATTTTGGACCACAACCAATAATAAAACTTGCTTGTATTTCCCATACAAGAAAGTACCATCAATTGGACAACTGGTTTACAGTACTTGACTGCATTAATACACTGAGGTTAAGTCCAAAAGACACGGTAAAATTGGCAGTGATCGCGAACCATTCGATCATTCACGTAATGATGTTGAGTTTCAAACTCAACAATTGTCCCGGGATTAAGTCTTTGCACAACATGAAACCAACTGGGCAGCTCATTGTAAGAGGAATCCCATTCGCCATGAAGTTTGCAAATTGCATTATGTTTTGCCAACCACGCTTTTTTATATGAGACAATGTACCCATATTGTGACTGTATAGCAGAAATCAACATTGCAACAACTATATGAGAGCTTTGCTTCACAATGGGCATGATTGCTTGGCAAATAATGTTGGAGTCCAAGTTGGGATGATCATGGTTTATACCTGTTGCACAACATGTATGAGGACCGTTGTATCTGGTTAGTTCCTATAAGTTGTTCTTCCTCTTTGATACACGGACCATCCATTGACATCCGTTGTCACGTTGGACGCAGTAGCAGACATATTTCTCCATGTTAGATCGATCAACTCGGGACTTATCTGAGTTATGAATATTGTAACTCTTTATTGCCATCATTGCTTCCTCCTTTGATGCGAACTCCATTCCAATATGTAAATTACCGTCATTGACTAATGATTGAAGTCCATAGTTTCCAACATCAGGAAGATCTGGAAATTCAGGTTCATACATTGCATCATAATCAGCTTCATACATATGTGCAGAAAGTTCGGCTGGTGTTGTATTTATCAGAACGTCATCCTCGTCATCATCAGAATATACGTTAAACTGTGGTGAGTCAGGTCAACGAATAATCCCGTTTTAGCACCATCTGCACTGGCTCCCGAAGAGGTTCTTCTGGTGGAAATGAGGGTTCCTCCGATAATCCAATGTTGAGGTCAAATAAGTTCCCGCTTGCGTGTCCTCCCCTTGAACTTGAGGCCATTGTATCATGTGGGATATGAATAGACTGCCGTTTTCTTATAATTCCTCGCCCGACACATTTCTCTAAAGAGAAATGCCAAAACTGCAACGCCCCAACTATATCTTCCAGCTTCATCAAAATCGATCAGATGCCGCAACCACATACAATGCATCTGGTTGCGAGATTTGTCGGGCATCAATATTCCTCCAATTATTCGTAGAATATATGCCCGAGCACATGCCTTTGCTTGATCCTCTGAAGCATTTTCATTTAAAACCTCAAAATTAGCTTTCAACCAAGATAAAGCTATTCTACCTTCATTAAACTCTGGTGGAGCAGCTCCAAGATAATCAATGCACATTGACTACCAATCACCATCCGCCATACCACACATCATATTTCCGTCGACGGGAAGCCCCAGATGCATAGAGACATCCTCCAATGTAATTGTGGCCTCTCCACATGGAAGGTGAAAAGTGTGTGTCTCGGGCCTCCACCTTTCAACCAGTGCAGAAATTAGGACAGGTTCGAGTTTGCAACCGCCAATAATTGTTGCAATATACCCGAACCCGGCAGAAGCCAAATATGGCAAAATACGTTCCGGTGTCGGTATACGTGGCTTTTTTAATAAAAGTCTCTAAAATACGATCAATATCATAAATAATATACATTATAAAAAATAAAATTAATATAAATTCATAATAACTTTAAAATAAAAATAAATTTAAATATTAACATTAATTATAAAAAATATTACCATATCGCTAAAATGTCTGAAGATATGATCAATATCCAATCGCAACAGCATTTCGTTTTCCATTATAACTGTAGACAAAACAATATAATTAGAACAAAAAAAATTAATAATTCTAAATAAATAATAATTATATAAATATTAAAAAAATAATATTTACATAAATATATTAATATAAAATATAATAACTATTTAAAAAAAATACTAACATAAAAATAAATTTCTTACCACTAATAACAAATTTAAAACTCAAATAGTTGGAGAATTTGAGTTATATAAGAGAGGAGAATATGATTTTGGTGTGAAGAATGAGGGAGGGTTGAGGGGGTTTATATAGGGGAGGAGGGGTAGTTAGGGAAAACGGATGGGGGCATTTATGGCATTTAATGGAAGGCACGTCCCCGGGGATGCGCTTTCCACACGTGGCAGTCGAGTCAGTGAAGGCGCGTCCCCGGGGATGCGCCTTCCACACGTGGCATCCAACTCAGTGAAAACACGGGTAAAACGCGTCCCCGGTGACGCGCCTTTCGCCAGCTCAGCCGAAAGGTTGCCACTTCGAAAAATATATATTAAACGGTGCTAAAAAGGTAAAAAATCGTTAAATATGTGTCAGTTTGGTCAAATCGCCCTAGAACCCGAGGAAGATGCACTCCTCAGTCTCTTTCTCTCTCTAAAATTGATCCATATGAACATGAAATGGTTATATATAGTGTTGAGTGTTTATTACTTTATTTATCCCTCCGCAGGTTCTGGAGCAGCAGGAGAGAGGCTTGGCCGAGGAAGGTCCCACGGGGATCGATGGTGCGGAACCTGTTCGGGTCGAGGGCGAGTGAACGGTACGGGTCCGACATGATATTGATGGAATCGAGGGCTGTGACTAAAGAAGGGGACGTGTTCAATGAGTTGCTGAAGCAGGCGAGTGCAGCCTTGCACAACTCGTACGCGAGGAAAGGGTTTCCATACACGGCGTGGGAAGTGAAGACTCTGATGATTCAAGGATTGGTGACGGAAGGTGCGGCGGCTCGCCTAACCAAACGCTTTTCTGTTGCCAATGATGCTTGTATTTAGTTATGCTGCTCGGCAGGGATTTAAATAGCGGCCCCTTATCGTAATAACGCTCGTGATATTGTGGAAACGGTTTGCTCTGTGTATAAGGCCAAAGGGGAAGATAGTACTGTTCTCCAAGGTATTTAAGGCCTATTGGGAACTTAAACTTGTTGGTGTACTAGTTTCACTCAAAATCAGCCTTAGCTCTCCATGTTTTTGCTCAACTCAAATGGTGCATATGGTTTCTTTTTGGCTTTATTATTGCCCTCAAATTATATTTTTCTTAGCTGATTAATTTTTTCTTAAAAATATATGTATGATATTTTATAAGATTGATCTATTATTTTTATTAAAAATGTTATTATTTTTTAAAGTGCGTTTAGTTCACGTAATGTAAAATTACATATGGGAAAATCATTATTGGAATGTAATATTACTATAAAAATATTGTATTATCTTGTTTAGTTTGTTTAGTATGAATGTAAGATTTCAGTGTTTGGTTAGAGGAATATAAGATTATTTAGATGTATATTTTATTAAATTATCCTTATGAGATATGTTTTTGTAAAGTTGAACTTTAAGGGTGGTTTGGTTCACGGTACTCATGGTTATCAGAGGAATGAAATTCTCATTTTTTCCGTTTGATTGGCCGGTAATCTTATTTCCGATAATCTTTTATTACCAACAGTAGATTTTTTTGTATATTACCGGGAATGTGATTACTCCATTCCTTTAGGTATTGTTGGATTAACGGCGTTTTATATTAAAATGTCCTTATTTTTTTTTAAATTATCATTCTTCTGTCGTTGAATAATAAAAATTCTAGGAAGGTTAAATAACAAATTTATCTTTAAACTATTTTAAATTTACAAAAAAGAATTCATAATTAGAATTTTATATGAAGTTCAGGGGTTAAAATAAAATTTTACCATTTCATTAAACCTATTTATCTTTTCAATTTTGTAAAAAAAATTATATTAATTTTATGAATTTAAATGTTTTTAAAAAATATATAAATTAATTATAGTAATATTATAGTATAATTCAACTTGTTAAAAAACAAATATATAATAAGGACAATTTGGTAAAATATACATTCTAATAATCTTTTATTCCTTTAACCAAACACGGAAATCTTACATTCTTACTGAACCAACCAAACAAAAAATACAACATTCACAATAATCTTATTCCCTGATAATCTTTTATTCACACTGGTAATCTTACATTCCGTGAACCAAACACATCCTAATATTAAATTATAAATATTTGAATTAAAATTTATAAAAATTATTTTAATCGTTATACTATCTAACTTTTGAGAAAAAAATACATTTAATATATAAATAATATAATTAGTCTATCAAACTTATATTTTTAAAATAATTTTCATAAGTATGATATTTATCTATATAAAACATAATATAATATGAAAAAAATAATATTATCATAATGAGTGAACAAATATATTGTTTTTCAATATATAAGATCCATTTTTTAATAACTAAAAGTTAAATATCATTTTAAATAATTACATTTTTACAATAATATTATTTTTCATCCCGTAAAATTATAAATAATTGATATATTGAATATTAAAAATATTATATATTTTTAAAATTCTCAATTTTATTATTATTTTAATAAATCAAACGCTTTATATATTATTATAATATTTATAATTTTGAGTAAAGCATAAAAAAATAAGAATAGAGAATAATCATTATAAAAATAATTCATCATTCCAAGAGTATTCTTGTCAAAAGTGGTAAGAATTGTGTAATACATAAGAATTAGAAGGTAATGATATTCTCACTATTTTAGCAAAACAATGTTACTATTAGGAAAGAGTATTCATCGGTAATAATCTTTTTCGGGAACTAAACATGAGAATGTAATTCCGGAAAAGATTATTCCCTTAGTAATGATCTTTTCCGTGAACCAAACGTTCCCTTAGGGTAAACTATACAAATGGTCATAAATATTTGAGTAAATTTTCGTTTTACATATTCAAATTTCAAATGTAACAAATTAATCACTAATGTTATCGATTTGTAACAAAATATCACTCCATCATTATACTCCATCGTTATATTCAATAAATTGATGATGTGACAATACTAACAAAAATGTTAATATTTAATTTTACCACTAAAATATTAAATAGATACTTAAATAATGATTTTATAGTTAATTTATCCCAAAACTTTCTAATTTAGTTTTTTTTTTCAAACACACTACCGTCTCCGCTATATTCGTGAATTAATACAAGCCCAATATGGAGAATACGCGTGAGGATTTCATCTAAAGCACCGAAAGTATTGTCGTATTGACTAAAAATTTGAACATTATTTTGCAAAGAACCTAAGACCCAAGATTTGCATTGAACTCCAGTCTCCCCCACTCAAAATAAGAAACACCACCACCATTCGTTGGCCATAAACAAAGTCGTCATCATCATTGTCTGAGTCTCTTATAATATTCCATCAGGAGTATCAGGGAAACCCAAGGATAAAAGGAGTAGAAAAAATCGAAACTCCCATAGAAAGTGCAGCTCCAATGCTAACTCTACCAGAAGAAGCTCCATTTACAGAGGAGTCACTAGGTTTGTTGTTCAAAATCTTCGCCAAGCTTGCTTTTTCAAAGTTGATAATGAACAGTAGGGAGTGCACCATTCCTTAATTTGAAGTAGATATCACAAAGATAAAAGGCGGTCTTTTCATATATTTCTTCACTCTTCCTTCTTCTTCTTCTGTCTCTGTTTCAGCGTGCCCAAAACTGCAGAAAAGCTCGGTGCTTGAAGTGAAAAGAAATGGAAGTTCTCACAATATTTTTCACATCTCTTTTCCCTGCTGGTAGCGGCACAATCTACACGCAACAGTACAGATCAATGATTGGACAAATTGCAACAATGGCTAACTGATGACTGCATTATTCAGCTCAGGTAAATTAGATATAAAATCATTTTAAACTATATATATATGATGTTGTAGTAGTTTAGGGGTAAAACTAAATGTTAACCTTTTTGTTAAGAGAAAATAACCTCAGTGACCAAAAATCTCATATAATATACGATTTTAACCAACTTTTTCCGGATTTGCCAAAATGACCAATAAAATCGCAATGCGATCGCTAATTCGCAACGCGATCTCCATTATCGCAAATTCGCGTTGCATTTCGCGTTGCGATAGTTGAAAATCGCGTTGCGATGGTCTACAGTATCGTTGCGATTTTCCCAATTCGCAATGCGAATAAGTAAATCGCAACACGAATTGGGAAAATCGCAATGCGATACTGACTATCGCAATGCGATACTTACTATCGCAATGCGATAATACAAAATCGCAACGAGATACTGACTTTCGCAACGCGATTCTGACTTTCGCAACGCGATTTACATAGCGCCATTCGTATTAACGCGTATTTTTTTTTTCAAATTCTAAACACGAATTTTTTTCTTAATAAATCGGAAACTGAACCGTCCACAGTAATCGCAACTCATAACCTCAAACCCAAAATCACAACACTCAGTCCCATCTCCATCTCTCACTCTCTACGGCGAAATCCGTCCCCATCGCCGGTGAAATCCCTCACAACCATTCACAGTCAAAAATCCCTCACAATCATTCAGAAATGAAAAATCAACCTCCGAGGGTTAGTTTTGTTTTATTTTGAAAATTTTGCATTATTTTAGGTTTTTCATATTGAGATTGATGATAAGTTTACTGGTAATTTCAATAATAGATTAACCATTTCACTTATATTTCTTATTAAATTCATTCGATTGCTGCCAATACTGCTAAACTGTTTAGCCTGTGAAGTTAGTATTTGTCTTTGTTTTGTCTTTTGGTTGAAGTAATGCAGAAGAAGAATAGTTTCGAGAATGAAAATCGCAACGCGGAAATAACTATCGCAACGTGAAATAAAAATCGCAACGCAAAACCAAAATCGCATTGCGATTTTCATTTCGCGTTGTGATTCTCTCGTTGCGATTTTCATTTCGCGTTGCGATTTTCATTTCGCGTTGCGATTCTCTCGTTGCGATTCTCATTATCTCGTTGCGATTTTCATTTCAACCAAAAGACAAAACAGTGTTGCAAATTTTAGTTTCAAGAATAAACTACTATTTATGTTTATTGTTTTTGGTATATCTTGACAGTGTAGTTTTTGGTATATCTAACTTGGTATGTTTATTGTTTTTGTAGAAATTTTTTTCGGCTTCATTGACATTAAGGAATAAAGTTAGCCTAGCCACTACAATTGCTTCGAAGCTTTCACCTGCACAAAGAAAATTGTTTGAGGAAACCTGCTTCGGGCCATGGCTGAGAGTACAGCATCCGGGTGGAGATGCTAATTTGACCCATTTGTGGCTTCAGACCGTGACTAGCGATCTACCCGACAGTATACAACGTGGTGAGGAAGAGATATGGTTTCATTTTCCACCGGCGTATACTTGTTTTGGGCGGAAGGAGTTCTGCTTAATCACTGGTCTACGATTCGGACACGATGATGTAGGCCGGTACACTCGTCATATCACCCGCCCATCATGGTTATCTAGGGTTTTTCCTGATGAGTCAATAGAGAAGCCGAACTTACACGTCGACGACATAAAGAAATTGTTTAATAAGAAAGATGATTTTACTCAGATGAATGACGTCGATGTTGTCTGAGTATGCCTTCTACTACTTTTGTATGCTGGCTTTTTAGGCAGAGAGGCCAGACAACCTATTCCTCATGAGCTAATATTATTGGTAGAGGACCTAAATGCATGGAATCTGTTTCCGTGGGGTTCGTATATATGGAAAGCTACCTGGACTAAGTTGTCGTCTGCCTTTGATGACCGCAAAAGTTTGCGGGGCGATGGGTCGAAATACACTTTGTCAGGCTTTGTTTGGGCCTTTAAGGTAAGAATTTCTATATAATGTTTTCAAAATTATAATTAATTATTTAACAATTACTAATGTTTGTTATTATATTGTTTGTAGATTTGGATATTCGAGGCCTTTCCCGCCATGAAGACATATGCAATAAAAACTTCAAATGATATTCCCAGGGCTATTTCCTGGAAGAGGAAACGTCTGTTGGATTGGGAAGACTTAATACCATATGCGACAATAAATAATGTAAGTTAACACAAATACTATCATATATAAACAAGTTATTAATAGTAGACGTTTAACTTTGTTTGAGTTTTTATATTTTTAGGAGGCCAACATTCCATTAATGAGACTGACACCCACGGAGGCTGAGCTTGCCACTGATTGGTAGCAAGCTAGTCAGCGTTTTCTTGATGGCACGAATGATGAGCAGCCTCCACTTCCTCCACTTCGAGAGCCATCACCTCACCCAGAGCTATCACCTGATCGACCCGACTATACACCTCTACAACGAGAGCCATCACCTATCCCGTCACATCATCGAGCCTCTTCTCCACCATCACCTCATGATAGGCGACCGGCAAAGATGCCACGACTTCTATCTCCCTGTTCTCCACCTCCATGGGATGAGTCAAGAGAGTTACGTGATGAGGTCAATGCCTTGCGTGAGGAGATCGGTACTCTACGCGATAACGATGGTGCATGGCGTGTGGAGGTGTCTACTTTACGTGGTGAGGTTGCCGCTCTACGTGAGATGGTAGTATCGTTGCAGAATGAGGTTCATACTCTACGCAACGAGGTAAGTTTAAGATTTTCCATATTTAACTTGATGATAAATTTACTCGTAATTTCACTTAAATTAACCATTTCACTTAGATTGCTTAGTAAATTTATTCGGTTTCTGCCAATACTGCTAAACTGTTTATTAACACTGTGAAGTTAGTATTTGTCTTTTTGTTTTGTCTTTTGGTTGAAGTAAATTTATTCGGTTGCTGCCAATTCTGCTAAACTATGTATTTTTTAACACTGTGAAGTTAGTATTTGTCTTTGTTTTGTCTTTTGGTTGAAAGTTTGAAATATATTTGTCTTTGTTTTCACTGTTTAAATATCATGTCTGTTTATTTACTGATATTTGTATTTAATTATTTAGCGGACCGATAAGGTGGATGCTTTACGTCGGGTTTTTCTTGCACGACAGAGTTCACGCATCAGACGGCGTGCACGTGCTATTAAGTCTCCGTATACCCCAATAGTGCGAAGACACCGTAAGAAGAAGCCCGACTCGCCTGTCATCCCTCAAGAGTCCACTCCTATCGTTGAAGAGGCCCCTATCATTCCTCGAGAGTCCCCTCCCACCGTTCAAGAGGCCACTGTCATCGTTGAAGAGGTCCCTCCCACCATTCAAGAGCCCGATTCACATGGCGTCATATGTAGGATTCTTGAGAAACCCTCTGACATGCCGGACATGATGGATTCAAGTTGGCTCTCGTATGAGTTACCGGCCAGTACCATACCGGTATCTGAAGTGGAGAGGAAATAACTACCAGACACAATTCTGGATAACACCCTTTGGGCTAAGACCGCAGTTGATGTTTATCTACATGAGCGAAGCCAGGGGTATTTCATTGACATATGCAAGCTCAATGATGATATCTATTTGCTGCTTGATCGGTCTTGGTGGGGCGTATTATTAGGGGTCGAAGACAATGACTATTTCGATGGAGGGGTAAGTCTTATATTTTTCTTATATTTTAATTTGATTATTTTTTTGTAAATTTATGTAAGTTACTAATATATGTCTTTTTTTGTAAAACAGCATATCGATGCGTGGGTTTCACGTCTTCTAATAATTAGGAAACTTAAGGAAAATAAAAGAAATACACGATATACAATTATGCCGCGTCTTTTAACGCCGTTCACTTGAAGAATCAACGTGATGAATCATTTGCGTTGGGCAATGGACAAGCTAAACTTTATCCTGCATGGTGGGAGGTCGATAAGGTTAGTGTTTATTTTAGATTGAGTTTAAAGGTATTCATAAATAAGTGCACAAATGAATGAATTATTACTTATGATTGCAGGTGTTTATCCCTGTTTTAGAACGTAACCATTGGCTTCTCGTCGAGCTTCAGATCCCATCCCTTAAGGCAATAGTATATGACAGCATGATAAATTACATATCATTGGCTGATTTAAGAGATATTATTAAGGGATGGAGCTCTTATTTGGCTAAATTCTTGGATGCGATAAATTATTGGACTCGTTCTAGAAACAAGAAGCCAAAGAAGCTCAATATTACAGTTAGCAGAGACGAGACCGCACCACAACAAACGAAAGGACCCAGAGGGGATTTTGGTCCTCTCGTATGCTTGGCGTTGGACCGTTTGATCACAGGAAGTATAAAGTATCTACCTCCCACCGATATAGATAGAGCTGCAGTAGGCTTGTGGTTTCGACATTATATGGCTAGATCGATATATACGAGACGCTGCCTACCTGCATCCGCGTTATAAAAATGTCCATAAACAATTGGTATGTTTATAGGCTTGTGGTTTGAAAATGTTTGGTTAAGTACCTAGAATTCAATAATTTGCTGTTTGTAGGTTTTAGATGTGTAGAAAGTGTTGTTTGAGAAAATGTTTGGTTTATGCAGGTTAATCTCAGAAGTGAGCTGCGTGAAAATGATGTATGGCTGCAAAAGTTGATTCAATAGTAGAAGTGTTATTTTCTCTAAGAATTATTGCTTATTTTTTGATTGTTTAATTGATTTGTAAAAGGTGATTTGTAAAAGTTGATTTGTTTAATTGATGTTAACATAATTATTATTTGTGCTTGTTTAATTGATTGAAATGTAATGGTTGATTTTGTTGATTTCAATCTGCATTATGTTGAAGGCAAAAAGTACTATCGCAATGCGAAATGAAAATCGCAACGCGAAATTAAATTCGCGTTGCGATTTTCATTTCGCATTGCGATTCCCTCGTTGCGATTTTCATTTCGCATTACGAAATTAGCGTTGCGATTTTCATTTCGCATTGCGATTCTCTCGTTGCGATTTTCATTTCGCATTGCGATAGTAATTTCCGCGTTGCGATAGACATTAAGATGATTGCCTATTAAGTGATAACAACTGAACAGATCATAGAAATTTTCAAACTCAAGTTACTAATACATGCCTAACTGAAAATGTTAAAGGTTCACACATAAAATCTACATAATACAACGTTTGCATTTAAAAATCACCTAAGTTAACAGTCCCAAAAGGTGAAGCCAGTTGTGATTGGGATTGTAAAGATGATTGCGATTTTGATTGCCTTTTTCTTGACACCATATGAGCTTTGGATTTTGATGATGATCCATATTTTGGTAGAGGAAAAGATGATTGTGATGGCACTTGTGATCCACATGTCAACCTTGTATGACCACTTTCCCTGTACCGACTACATGTCGATCTCTTCTTCTCTTCACCCTTAGACGGTATACGATCGTGACTTTTTGGTCGGCCAGGTAGCCTTCTGTCCATGGCTGGTGGCAAAACTGTTTGTAAGTCATCTGGTATGTCCCACTCAGAAGGATGTAGAATAGGGTAGACAATCTCGGCATAAGTCTGTCGATATACTTCTGTAGTGTAGCAATCCATAGCGTATGTGCTTGAATCATCTTGGTTTATATGAAGAGCAACTTTTATAACATGGCCACACGGATAACCAGATGTTTGCCATTTCATACAACTACACGTCCTTGCATTTAGATCGACAAGCCCATTTAAGTTATTATCCAGTACTTCAAACAAAGTGTTTGAACATGGTTCAACTCTCCATGACGTTGACTTCACAACACGTTTTGTTATCTTTTTTTCAGTCCATGGTGTAACACGATGTTCCAATGTTCCTGTAAATTTAAATAAATAATACTTAGTAAAATATATGATAAGTTACGAATTCAAAGAAATAATACCTGTATGGTTTCTTTTCTTGTAGTACCACTGTTGAATAGAGGCTCGAAAAAACTCCATTAACATAGTAATGGGTAATTTTCGGGAATGACGACTTAGAGCGTTGATTGATTCTGCACTATTAGTCGTCATGAAACCATATCTTGCTCCAAGTTGATGTACTCTTGACCATCTTTCAAACCCGACATCTTCTAGTGTTTGAGCACACTGAGGCAAAACACGTCTTAAACATTTTATATGCTTATTGAAATCCACTTCCCGATAAGCTTTTACAGCCTTCCAGTATGTCCATTTGTGCTTTTTTATAACAGCAGACCTTGATTTTAGATTTCTATACAAATGAACACCACAAAGTCCATGAAAAGCATTTGGGAAACACCTTCTAACAGCGTTGTCAATTGAGTTTGCCCTATCGGATATGATTGTCAGATTGCTAATAGGACCTATGCAATCCCTAAGATGCCCTATAAACCATGTCCATGAATCAGAGGTTTCAGATTTGGCAACCCCGTAAGCTATTGGCAATGTCCCATTGTTAGCATCCAAGGCTACTGCTAATAAATTTACTCCAATGTATCGACCTTTCAAATGTGCTCCGTCAACTATAATAACTGGGCGCATGCAAGTAATAAACGAACGAATCTACAAAATAATATACACAAGAAATATAATCATTTAAATGTGAAATGCATGTAACTAACAGAAATGAGTCAACATAATTATATTGATTTACTAACCGCAACACCAATGGCGATAAACAGTAACTCAAAGCGTCCATCTCTATCTGTTTTGATATGAGTTACCGACCCAGGATTTTTCAACTTTAAATTGTGATAATAAGCCGGCAGTTGGGCAAACGATGCTTCTGGCGACCCCCTCAACAATTCCAAGGCATAACATTTGGCTCTCCAAGCTTGAGAATATGATATACTAATCTTGAACCGAGCATTCATGTCAGTCATAATTTCATGTCCCCGATATACCCTGCCATTCAAAAACATTAACTCAGCCAGAAAACCACCCAACACCTTTTTGTTTGCCTGTCTATGGTGAGGAAAAACTTGGGTTCTTGAACATGTATGTTTATCAATAAAAGTCCTAACTTGAAACATTTCGCAATCTTTTATCCTCTTTGCAATCATACGCCACGTACAGTTTTTGTCAATCATACACCTTGTTTCGAAATGATCTTTGCTTGATTTGTTAACTTTTAGTTGATAGCCATCTTCCACACATTTCGTATACAAAGCTATCTTCAAGTCTTCCTTTGTATCAAAATAATCATCTTTCTTGATACGAATAACTTTTGTGTAACAATCAACTGCTTTCTTTACCAACTCTTCTTCTGGTATCTGAAGTAATTCTGGCATATTCCAGTTATACTACTGTGGCATTTTCTTTTCTTCGTGGACTTTTTCTTCTTCTTTTTCTTCTTCAGGATTATATGAATTACAGAATGGATGTTCAACATGTTCATTCACAGCCTCCACTTCCTCCTCATTATCATCAACAACATCTTCCTTGGCAACGGTTGTTTCATCATCAAAATTTGGATATTGACCAATATCAAAATCATTACACGCAGGGTCTGTTTCTTCTTCTGAAACATCATCAAAATCCGAGTATTGATCAATATCAAAGTCCGGGTATTGACCAAGATCAAATTTCGAATACTGACTAGTACTCACAATTTTTTCTCTTGGCTCATCATCGTCTAATTGGTTAATACGAAAACTGGAATTTGGTGTTGAAAGTTGATTGGGATTTGGATTAGAGAAAGGTTGTGGGTTTTGAGAAAAACTTAGTTGATTACTACCCGCTACTGACCCAACAATACTACTTCTAGGTTCAACAACATACAATGTAACATCATCACTTGAAACACTAATGTAAGCAATGAATCGTTCAACATCTTCATTGTCGGTTAACAAATAAACTTTACCATTCCTCTGATAAGATAGCCTAAATCCACTTAGGGGCTCTAAATTCAATTTCTTTGAAACACGTAACATTAGAGTTTCATAAGTTAATTTTTTTAATGACAGTTTTAGTTGAAGATTCATGGGTAAAGGC
This sequence comes from Hibiscus syriacus, assembly GCF_006381635.1. Classification (NCBI taxonomy): domain Eukaryota; kingdom Viridiplantae; phylum Streptophyta; class Magnoliopsida; order Malvales; family Malvaceae; genus Hibiscus; species Hibiscus syriacus. Next base: position 379,424 of record NW_024063379.1, on the reverse strand, counting down.
ATATATTGTAAAACACCATGAACATTCTCCCATGACCCTCCAAAACACGAATCTATCCAAACATGATCAACATTAGATGATTTCATGGTTGTAAATTAATTTACTAAACAAACGAGCTGCGAAACTAAGACCTGTTACCGGATGGGGAAGGATGTAGGAACGGATATAGGAACGGATGTCGCCGGAGAGAGTGATAGATGGAGATGAAATGAGTTACGATTTAGGGATTTAGGTTATGAGTTGTTGCTTCTGCGTAGATATATACACAAAAAATTTGTGTTGCGAAACTAAAACCTATTGCGAACTTTGAAAATCGCATTACGATTCTGTATTATCTCGTTGCGAAAGTAAGTATCGCATTGCGATTTTCCTAATTCGCAATGCGAATAAGTAAATCGCAATGCGAATTTGGAAAATCGCAATGCGATACTGACTATCGCAATGAGATAATACAAAATCACAACGAGATTCTGACTTTCGCAACGAGATTCTGAAAATCGCAATCATCTTCAAAATCCCAATCACAACCGGCTTAACCTTTTGGGACTGTTAACTTAGGTGATTTTTAAATGTAAACGTTGTATTATGTGTATTTTATGTGTGCACTTTTAACATTTTCAGTTAGGCATGTATTAGTAACTTGAGTTTGAACATTACTATGATCTGTTAAGTTGTTATCACTTATTAGACATTCATTTGACTATCGCAACGGGGAAATCGCAACGCGAAAATGGCTATCGCAACGCGAAACTGGCTATCGCAATTCGAAATGAAAAATCGCAACGCGAAAATGGCTATCGCAACTAGAAAATCGCAATGCGAAATGAAAATCGCATTGCGATTTTCTCGTTGCGATTTTCATTTCGCATTGCGATTTTCATTTCACATTGCGATTTTCATTTCACATTGCGATTTTCTCGTTGCGATAGTCAGTTTCGTATTGCGATAGTCTGTTTTGCCTTCAACATAATGCAGACTGAAAATCAACAAATTAACTATTACATTTCAATCAATTAAACAAGCACAAATAAGAATTATGTACACATCAACTAAACAAATCAACATTTACAAATCATCTTTTACAAATCAATTAAACAATCTCAGAAGTGTAGAAAGTGTTGTTTGAGAAAATGTTTGGTTTATGCAGGTTAATCTCAGAAGTGAGCTGCGTGAAAATGATGTATGGCTGCAAAAGTTGATTCAGTAGTAGAAGTGTTATTTTCTCTAAGAATTATTGCTTATTTTTTGATTGTTTAATTGATTTGTAAAAGGTGATTTGTAAAAGTTGATTTGTTTAATTGATGTTAACATAATTCTTATTTGTGCTTGTTTAATTGATTGAAATGTAATGGTTGATTTTGTTGATTTCAATCTGCATTATGTTGAAGGAAAAAAGTACTATCACAATGCGAAATGAAAATCGCAACGTGAAATGAAAATCGCAACGCGAAATTAAATTCGCGTTGCGATTTTCATTTCGCATTGCGATTCCCTCGTTGCGATTTTCATTTCGTATTGCAAAATTAGTGTTGCGATTTTCATTTTGCATTGCGATTCTCTCGTTGCGATTTTCATTTCTCATTGCGATAGTAATTTCCGCGTTGCGATAGACATTAAGATGATTGCCTATTAAGTGATAACAACTGAACAGATCATAGCAATTTTCAAACTCAAGTTACTAATATATGCCTAACTGAAAATGTTAAAAGTTCACACATAAAATCTACATAATACAACGTTTGCATTTAAAAATCACCTAAGTTAACAGTCCCAAAAGGTGAAGCCAGTTGTGATTGGGATTTTAAAGTTGATTGCGATTTTGATTGCCTTTTTCTTGACACCATATGAGCTTTGGATTTTGATGATGATCCATATTTTGGAAGAGGAAAAGATGATTGTGATGGCACTGGTGATCCACATGTCAACCTTGTATGACCACTTTCCTTGCACCGACTACATGTCGATCTCTTCTTCTCTTCACCCTTAGACGGTATACGATCGTTACTTTTTGGTCGGCCAGGTAGCCTTCTGTCAATGGCTGGTGGCAAAACTGTTTGTAAGTCATCTGGTATGTCCCACTCAGAAGGATGTTGAATAGGGTAGACAATCTCGGCATAAGTCTATCGATATACTTCTGTAGTGTAGCAATCCATAGCGTATGTGCTTGAATCATCTTGGTTTAGATGAAGAGCAACTTTTATAACATGGCCACACGGATAACCAGATGTTTGCCATTTCATACAACTACACGTCCTTGCATTTAGATCGACAAGCCCATTTAAGTTATTATCCAGTACTTCAAACAAAGTGTTTGAACATGGTTCAACTCTCCATGACGTTGACTTCACAACACATTTCGTTATCTCTTTTTCAGTCCATGGTGTAACACGATGTTCCAATGTTCCTGTAAATTTAAATAAATAATACTTAGTAAAATATATGATAAGTTACGAATTCAAAGAAATAATACCTGTATGGTTTCTTTTCTTGTAGTACCACTGTTGAATAGAGGCTCGAAAAAACTCCATTAACATAGTAATGGGTATTTTCTGGGAATGACGACTTAGAGCGTTGATTGATTCTGCACTATTAGACGTCATGAAACCATATCTTGCTCCAAGTTGATGTACTCTTGACCATCTTTCAAACCCGACATCTTCTAGTGTTTGAGCACACTGAGGCAAAACACGTCTTAAACAGTTTATATGCTTATTGAAATCCACTTCCCGATAAGCTTTTACAGCCTTCCAGTATGTCCATTTGTGCTTTTTTATAACAGCAGACCTTGATTTTAGATTTCTATACAAATGAACACCACAAAGTCCATGAAAAGCATCTGGGAAACACCTTCTAACAGCATTGTCAATTGAGTTTGCTCTATCGGATATGATTGTCAGATTGCTAATAGGACCTATGCAATCCCTAAGATGCCCCATAAACCATGTCCATGAATCAGATGTTTCAGATTTGCCAACCCCGTAAGCTATTGGCAATATCCCATTGTTAGCATCCATGGCTACTGCTAATAAGTTTACTCCAAGGTATCGACCTTTCAAATGTGCTCCATCAACTATAATAACTGGGCGCATGCAAGTAATAAACGAACGAATCTACAAAATAATATACACAAGAAATATAATCATTTAAATGTGAAATGCATGTAACTAACAGAAATGAGTTAACAGAATTATATTGATTTACTAACCGCAGCACCAATGGCGATAAACAGCAACTCAAAGCGTCCATCTCTATCTGTTTTGATATGAGTTACCGACCCAGGATTTTTCAGCTTTAAATTGTGACAATAAGCCGGCAGTTGGGCAAACGATGCTTCTGGCGACCCCCTCAACAATTCCAAGGCATAACATTTGGCTCTCCAAGCTTGAGAATATGATATACTAATCTTGAACCGAGCATTCATGTCAGTCATAATTTCATGTCCCCGATATACCCTGCCATTCAAAAACATTAACTCAGCCAGAAAACCACCCAACACCTTTTTGTTTGCCTGTCTATGGTGAGGAAAAACTTGGGTTCTTGAACATGTATGTTTATCAATAAAAGTCCTAACTTGAAACATTTCGCAATCTTTTATCCTCTTTGCAATCATACGCCACGTACAGTTTTTGTCAATCATACACCTTGTTTCGAAACGATCTTTGCTTGATTTGTTAACTTTTAGTTGATAGCCATCTTCCATACATTTTGTATACAAAGCTATCTTCAAGCCTTCCTTTGTATCAAAATAATCATCTTTCTTGATACGAATAACTTTTGTGTAACAATCAACTGCCTTCTTTACCAACTCTTCTTCCGATATCTGAAGTAATTATGGCATATTCCTGTTATACTCCCGTGGCATTTTCTTTTCTTCGGGGACTTTTTCTTCTTCTTTTTCTTCTTCAGGATTATATGAATTACAGAATGGATGTTCAACATGTTCATTCACAGCCTCCACTTCCTTCTCATTATCATCAACAACATCTTCCTCGGCAACGGTTGTTTCATCATCAAAATTTGGATATTGACCAATATCAAAATCATTACACGCAGGGTCTGTTTCTTCTTCTGAAACATCATCAAAATCCGAGTATTGATCAATATCAAAGTCCGGGTATTGACCAAGATCAAATTTCGAATACTGACTAGTACTCACAATTTTTTCTCTTGGCTCATCATCGTCTAATTGGTCAATACGAAAACCGGAATTTGCTGCTGAAAGTTGATTGGGATTTGGATTAGAGAAAGGTTGTGGGTTTTGAGAAAAACTTAGTTGATTACTACCCACTACTGACCCTACAATACTACTTCTAGGTTCAACAACATACAATGTAACATCATCACTTGAAACACTAATGTAAGCAATGAATCGTTCAACATCTTCATTGTCGGTTAACAAATAAACTTTACCATTCCTCTGATAAGATAGCCTAAATCCACTTAGGGGCTCTAAATTCAATTTCTTTGAAACACGTAACATTAGAGTTTCATAAGTTAACTTTTTTAATGACAGTTTTAGTTGAAGATTCATGGGTAAAGGCATATATTGTAAAACACCATGAACATTCTCCCATGACCCTCCAAAACACAAATCTATCCAAACATGATCATCATTAGATGATTTCATGGTTGTAAATTAATTTACTAAACAAACGAGCTGCGAAACTAAGACCTGTTACCGGATGGGGAAGGATGTAGGAACGGATATAGGAACGGATGTCGTCAGAGAGAGTGATAGATGGAGATGGAATGAGTTGCGATTTAGGGATTTAGGTTATGAGTTGTTGCTTCTGCATAGATATATACACAAAAAATTTGTGTTGCGAAACTAAAACCTATTGCGAACTTTGAAAATCGCATTGCGATTCTGTATTATCTCGTTGTGAAAGTAAGTATCGCGTTGCGATTTTCCTAATTAGCAATGCGAATAAGTAAATCGCAATGCGAATTTGGAAAATCGCAATGCGATACTGACTATCGCAACGAGATAATACAAAATCACAACGAGATTCTGACTTTCGCAACGAGATTCTGAAAATCGCAATCATCTTCAAAATCCCAATCACAACCGGCTTCACCTTTTGGGACTGTTAACTTAGGTGATTTTTAAATGCAAACGTTGTATTATGTGTATTTTATGTGTGCACTTTTAACATTTTCAGTTAGGCATGTATTAGTAACTTGAGTTTGAACATTGTTATGATCTGTTCAGTTGTTATCACTTATTAGACATTCATTTGACTATCGCAACGCGAAACTGGCTATCGCAATTCGAAATGAAAAATCGCAACGCGAAAATGGCTATCGCAACTAGAAAATCGCAATGCGAAATGAAAATCGCATTGCGATTTTCTCGTTGCGATTTTCATTTCGCATTGCGATTTTCATTTCACATTGCGATTTTCTCGTTGCGATAGTCAGTTTCGTATTGCGATAGTCTGTTTTGCCTTCAACATAATGCAGACTGAAAATCAACAAATTAACTATTACATTTCAATCAATTAAACAAGCACAAATAAGAATTATGTACACATCAATTAAACAAATCAAGATTTACAAATCATCTTTTACAAATCAATTAAACAATCTCAGAAGTGTAGAAAGTGTTGTTTGAGAAAATGTTTGGTTTATGCAGGTTAATCTCAGAAGTGAGCTGCGTGAAAATGATGTATGGCTGCAAAAGTTGATTCAATAGTAGAAGTGTTATTTTCCCTAAGAATTATTTCTTATTTTTTGATTGTTTAATTGATTTGTAAAAGGTGATTTGTAAAAGTTGATTTGTTTAATTGATGTTAACATAATTCTTATTTGTGCTTGTTTAATTGATTGAAATGTAATGGTTGATTTTATTGATTTCAATCTGCATTATGTTGAAGGCAAAAAGTACTATCGCAATGCGAAATGAAAATCGCAACGAGAGAATCGCAACGCGAAATGAAAATCGCAACGCGAAATTAAATTCGCGTTGCGATTTTCATTTCGCATTGCGATTCCCTCGTTGCGATTTTCATTTCGCTTTGCGAAATTAGCGTTGCGATTTTCATTTCGCATTGCGATTCTCTCGTTGCGATTTTCATTTCTCATTGCGATAGTAATTTCCGCGTTGCGATAGACATTAAGATGATTGCCTATTAAGTGATAACAACTGAACAGATCATAGCAATTTTCAAAATCAAGTTACTAATACATGCCTAACTGAAAATGTTAAAAGTTCACACATAAAATCTACATAATACAACGTTTGCATTTAAAAATCACCTAAGTTAACAATCCCAAAAGGTGAAGCCAGTTGTGATTGGGATTTTAAAGATGACTGCGATTTTGATTGCCTTTTTCTTGACACCATATGAGCTTTGGATTTTGATGATGATCCATATTTTGGTAGAGGAAAAGATGATTGTGATGGCACTGGTGATCCACATGTCAACCTTGTATGACCACTTTCCTTGCACCGACTACATGTCGATCTCTTCTTCTCTTCACCCTTAGACGATATACGATCGTGACTTTTTGGTCGGCCATGTAGCCTTCTGTCCATGGCTGGTGGCAAAACTGTTTGTAAGTCATCTGGTATGTCCCACTCAGAAGGATGTGGAATAGGGTAGACAATCTCGGCATAAGTCTGTCGATATACTTCTATAGTGTAGCAATCCATAACGTATGTGCTTGAATCATCTTGGTTTAGATGAAGATCAACTTTTATAACATGGCCACACGGATAACCAGATGTTTGCCATTTCATACAACTACACGTCCTTGCATTTAGATCGACAAGCCCATTTAAGTTATTATCCAGTACTTCAAACAAAGTGTTTGAACATGGTTCAACTCTCCATGACGTTGACTTCACAATACGTTTCGTTATCTTTTTTTCAGTCCATGGTGTAACACGATGTTCCAATGTTCCTGTAAATTTAAATAAATAATACTTAGTAAAATATATGATAAGTTACGAATTCAAAGAAATAATACCTGTATGGTTTCTTTTCTTGTAGTACCACTGTTGAATAGAGGCTCGAAAAAACTCCATGAACATAGTAATGGGTAATTTCCGGGAATGACGACTTAGAGCGTTGATTGATTCTGCACTATTAGACGTCATGAAACCATATCTTGCTCCAAGTTGATGTACTCTTGACCATCTTTCAAACCCGACATCTTCTAGTGTTTGAGCACACTGAGGCAAAACACGTCTTAAACAATTTATATGCTTATTGAAATCCACTTCCCGATAAGCTTTTACAGCCTTCCAGTATGTCCATTTGTGCTTTTTTATACCATCAGACCTTGATTTTAGATTTCTATACGAATGAACACCACAAAGTCCATGAAAAGCATTTGGGAAACACCTTATAACAGCGTTTTCAATTGAGTTTGCCCTATCGGATATGATTGTCAGATTGCTAATAGGACCTATGCAATCCCTAAGATGCCCCATAAACCATGTCCATGAATCAGAGGTTTCAGATTTGCCAACCCCGTAAGCTATTGGCAATATCCCATTGTTAGCATCCATGGCTACTGCTAATAAGTTTACTCCAAGGTATCGACCTTTCAAATGTGCTCCGTCAACTATAATAACTGGGCGCATGCAAGTAATAAACGAACGAATCTACAAAATAATATACACAAGAAATATAATCATTTAAATGTGAAATGCATGTAACTAACAGAAATGAGTCAACATAATTATATTGATTTACTAACCGTAGCACCAATGGCGATAAACAGCAACTCAAAGCGTCCATCTCTATCTGTTTTGATATGAGTTACCGACCCAGGATTTTTCAGCTTTAAATTGTGATAATAAGCCAGCAGTTGGGCAAATGATGCTTCTGGCGACCCCCTCAACAATTCCAAGGCATAACATTTGGCTCTCCAAGCTTGAGAATATGATATACTAATCTTGAACCGAGCATTCATGTCAGTCATAATTTCATGTCCCCGATATACCCTGCCATTCAAAAACATTAACTCAGCCAGAAAACCACCCAACACCTTTTTGTTTGCCTGTCTATGGTGAGGAAAAACTTGGGTTCTTGAACATGTATGTTTATCAATAAAAGTCCTAACTTGAAACATTTCGCAATCTTTTATCCTCTTTGCAATCATACGCCACGTACAGTTTTTGTCAATCATACACCTTGTTTCAAAACGATCTTTGCTTGATTTGTTAACTTTTAGTTGATAGCCATCTTCCACACATTTCGTATACAAAGCTATCTTCAAGTATTCCTTTGTATCAAAATAATCATCTTTCTTGATACGAATAACTTTTGTGTAACAATCAACTGCTTTCTTTACCAACTCTTCTTCCGGTATCTGAAGTAATTCTGGCATATTCCAGTTATACTCCCGTGGCATTTTCTTTTCTTCGGGGACTTTTCCTTCTTCTTTTTCTTCTTCTTTTTCTTCTTCTTTTTCTTCTTCAGGATTATATGAATTACAAAATGGATGTTCAACATGTTCATTCACAGCCTCCACTTCCTCCTCATTATCATCAACAACATCTTCCTCGGCAACGATTGTTTCATCATCAAAATTCGGGTATTGACCAATATCAAAATCATTACACGCAGGGTCTGTTTCTTCTTCTGAAACATCATCAAAATCCGAGTATTGACCAATATCAAAGTCCGGGTATTGACCAAGATCAAATTTCAAATACTGACTAGTACTCACAATTTTTTCTCTTGGCTCATCATCGTCTAATTGGTCAATACGAAAACCGAAATTTGGTGCTGAAAGTTTATTGGGATTTGGATTAGAGAAAGGTTGTGGGTTTTGAGAAAAACTTAGTTGATTACTACCCGCTACTGACCCAACAATACTACTTCTAGGTTCAACAACATACAATGTAACATCATCACTTGAAACACTAATGTAAGCAATGAATCGTTCAACATCTTCATTGTCGGTTAATAAATAAACTTTACCATTCCTCTGATAAGATAGCCTAAATCCACTTAGGGGCTCTAAATTCAATTTCTTTGAAACACGTAACATTAGAGTTTCATAAGTTAACTTTTTTAATGACAGTTTTAGTTGAAGATTCATGGGTAAAGGCATATATTGTAAAACACCATGAACATTCTCCCATGACCCTCCAAAACACAAATCTATCCAAACATGATCATCATTAGATGATTTCATGGTTGTAAATTAATTTACTAAACAAACGAGCTGCGAAACTAAGACCTGTTACCGGATGGGGAAGGATGTAGGAACGGATATAGGAACGGATGTCGTCAGAGAGAGTGATAGATGGAGATGGAATGAGTTGCGATTTAGGGATTTAGGTTATGAGTTGTTGCTTCTGCGTAGATATATACACAAAAAATTTGTGTTGCTAAACTAAAACCTATTGTGAACTTTGAAAATCGCATTGCGATTCTGTATTATCTCGTTGCGAAAGTAAGTATCGCGTTGCGATTTTCCTAATTCGCAATGCGAAGAAGTAAATCGCAATGCGAATTTGGAAAATCGCAATGCGATACTGACTATCGCAACGAGATAATACAAAATCGCAACGAGATTCTGACTTTCGCAACGAGATTCTGAAAATCGCAATCATCTTCAAAATCCCAATCACAACCGGCTTCACCTTTTGGGACTATTAACTTAGGTGATTTTTAAATGCAAACGTTGTATTATGTGTATTTTATGTGTGCACGTTTAACATTTTCAGTTAGGCATGTATTAGTAACTTGAGTTTGAACATTGCTATGATCTGTTCAGTTGTTATCACTTATTAGACATTCATTTGACTATCGCAACGGGGAAATCGCAACGCGAAAATGGCTATCGCAACGCGAAAATGGTTATCGCAATGCGAAATGAAAATCGCATTGCGATTTTCATTTCGCATTGCGATTTTTCATTTCACATTGCGATTTTCTCGTTGCGATAGTCAGTTTCGTATTGCGATAGTCTGTTTTGCCTTCAACATAATGCAGACTGAAAATCAACAAATCAACTATTACATTTCAATCAATTAAACAAGCACAAATAAGAATTATGTACACATCAATTAAACAAATCAACATTTACAAATCATCTTTTACAAATCAATTAAACAATCAAAAAATAATAATAATTCTTATTTCTTCATAAATAATTGAATCAATGAATCAACAACTTTGTGACCCCGTACATCCATTTCACGCAGCTCACTTAAGGATTAACCTGCAGAAACCAAACATTTGCTCAAACAAGACTTCCTACACATCTAAAACCTACAAACAGCAAATTATTGAATTTTAGGTACTTAACCAAACATTTTCAAACCAAAAGGAGTATATATGTTAACAAAACTTGCATTTGACTTACCAATTAACAATGGACACTTTCATAAGGCGGATGCAGGTAGGCAGTGTCTCGAATATATTACTCTAGCCATATAATGCCGAAACCACAAGCCTACTGCAGCTCTATCTCTATCGGTGGGAGGTAGAAACTCTGTGCTTCCCGTCGTCAAACGTGCCAAGCACAAGCATACGAGAGGACCACAATCCCCTCTGGCTCCCGGCGATTGTTGTGGCGCGGTCTCGTCTCTGACAACTATGACATTGAACTTCTTTTGCTTCTTGTGTCCAGAATGAGTCCAATAATTAATCCCATCCAAGAATTTAGCCAAATGAGAGCTCCATCCCTTGATCATATCTCTCAAATCAGACAGTGATATGTAATTTATCATGCTGTCATACACTATTATCTTCAGGGATGGGAGCTGAAGTTGGACGAGAAGCCAATGACGACGTTCCAAAACAGGGATAAACACCTGCAATCATAAGTAATAATTCATTTATTTACGCACTTATTTATGAACACCTTTAAAAAATTTAAAAAATAAACACTAACCGTATCGACCTCCCACCATGCAGGATAAAGTTTAGCTTGTCTGTTGCCCAACAAAAATGATTCATCTCGTTGATTCTTCAAGTGAACTGCGTGAAAAGCCGCCGGCATTATTGTATATCGCGAATTTTTTTTATTTTTCCTAAGCTTCCTTATTATTAGTAGACGTGACACCCACGCATCGATATGCTGTTTTACAAAAAAATACATATATTAGTGAATTACATTAATTTTTTAAAAAATTAATCAAAATCATATATAAGACAAATATAATACTTACCTCCCCATCGAAATAGCCACTGTCTTCAACCCCTAATAGCACACCCCACCAAGACCGATCAAGCAACAAAAATATTTCATCGTTGAGTTTGCTTATGTCAATGTAACACCCTTGGCTCCGCTCATGTAGATAAAAATCAACTGCGGTCTTAGCCCAAAGGGTATTATCCACAATTGTTTCCGGTAGTTGTCTCCTCTCCACTTCAGATACCGGAAGGGTACTAGCCGGTAACTCATACGAGAGCTAACTCTCATCCATCATGTCTGGAACCGGTGGGGGTTTCTCAATACTTCGATATATTACCCCATGTGAATCGGGCTCTGGAATGGTGGGAGGGACCTCTTCAACGATGACAGTGGCCTCTTGAACGGTGAGGGGGGACTCTTGAGGGAGGATAGGGGCCTCTTGAACGATTGGAGGGGACTCTTGAGGGATGACATGTGAGTCGGGCTTTTTCTTGCGGAGTCTTCGCACCATTGGGGTGAACGGAGACGTAATAGCACATCCACGCCGTCTGATGCGTGAACTCCGTCGTGCAAGGAAAACCCGACGTAAAGCATCCACATTATCGGGCCGCTAAAAAAAATTAATACATAAATCAGTAAATAAATAGACATGATATTAAACAAAGACAAATATGTTTCAAACTAGCATTGTATTCACCCAAGTCATTATTCTATCATAGTTCACAAAATGCTCAGATAACATTCCAGAAGTAAGCACTTATATAAACATTTAAAAGGACAACATATATAAACATTCCAGAAGAAGAATAGTTTACTTTCGCAGCACGAAACTTAAAAATCGCAACGCGAAAATGACTATCGCAACGCGGAAATGGCTATCGCAATGCGAAATGAAATCGCAACGACAAAATCGCAACACGAAACACAAATCGCATTGCGATTTTCATTTTGCGTTGCGATTTTGTCGTTGCGATTTTCATTTCGCATTGCGATTTTGTCGTTTTGATTTTCATTTCGCATTGCGATAGCCATTTCCGCGTTGCGATAGTCATTTTCGTGTTGCGAAAGTAAACTATTCTTCTACTGCAAATTGAAACTTGAATGGATTGCATTACTTCAACCAAAAGACAAAAACAAAACCAAAAACAAATACTAACAAAAATAGTTTAGCAGTATTGGCAGCAACCGAATGAATTACGAGTATGAAAAATCTTAAACTTACCTCGTTGCGTAGAGTATGAACCTCATTCTGCAACGATGCTACCATCTCACGTAGAGCGGCTACCTCACCGCGTAATGTAGACACCTCAACACGCCATGCACCATCGTCTTTGCGTAAAGTACCGACCTCATCACGTAACTCCCCTAACTCATCCTGTTGAGATGGAGAATAGGGAGATAAACGTTGTGGCATCTTTGCCGGTCGCCTATCTTACGGTGATGGTGGAGAAGAGGCTCGATGATGTGACAGAATAGGTGATGGCTGTTGTTGTGGAGGTGTATAATCGGGTCGATCAGAGGATGGCTCTAGGTGAGGTGATAGCTCTGGGCGAGGTGATGGCTCTCGAAGTGGAGGCTGCTCATCAACCGTTCCATCAAAAAAACGCTTACTAGCTTGCCACCAATCACTGGCAAGCTCAGCTTCCATGGGTGTCAGCCTCTATAGAGGAGTGTTGGCCTCCTAACAATATAAAAGCTCAAACAAAGTTAAACGTGTACTAGTAATAACTTGTTTATAAACATATGGTAGTATTTATGTTAACTTACATTATTTATTGTCGTATACCGTAGTAAATCTTTCCATTGCAAGGTCCGTTTTCTCTTCCAGGAAATAGCCCTGGGAATATCATTTGAAGTTTTTATTGCATATGTCTTCATGGCGGGAAAGACCTCAAATATCCAAATCTACAAACAATATAATAACAAACATTAGTAATTGTTAAATAATTACTTATAATTTTGGAAACATTATATAAAAATTCTTACCTTAAAGGCCCAAATAAAGCCTGTCAAAGTGTATTTGGAACCATCGCCATGCAAACTTTTTCGATCATCCAAGGCAGACGATAACTTATTCCATGTAGCTTTCCATAAATACGAGCCCCATGGAAACAGGTTCCACGCATTTAGGTCTTCTACCAATTTGATTAGATCATTTGGAATAGGTTGTCTGGCCTCTCTGCCTAAAAAGCCGGCATGCAAAAGAATTAGAAGGCATACTCGGACAACGTCGACGTCATCCATCCGAGTAAAACCATCTTTCTTATTCAACAATCTTGTCATGTCTTCTACGTGTAGATTTGGCCTCTCCAGCTCAAGAAAAACCCGGGATAGCCATGTTGGGCGGGTAATGTGTCTAGTGTACCGACTTACATCATCGTGTCCGAAGCGTAGACCGGTGATTAAGCAAAACTCCTCCCACCCAAAACACGTATACGCCGGTGGAAAATCAAACCATATCTCTTCATCACGACGTTGTATAGTCTCTGGTAGATCGCTAGTCATGGTTTGAAGAAACAGGTGTGTCAACATCGCATCTCCACCGGGATGTTGTACTTTCAGCCATGGCCCGAAGCATGTATCCTCAAACATTATTCTTTGTGCAGGTGAAAGCTTCGACGCAATTGTTTTGGCCAGGCTGACTTTATTTCTTAAGGTCAATTGAGCCGAATAAAAGTTCTACAAAAACAATAAACATACTAAGTTAGATATACCAAAAACTACACTGTGAAGATATACCAAAAACAATAATAAACATAAAGAGTAGTAGTTTATTCTTCAAACTTAAATTTGCAACACTGTGAATTTCGTATTTGTCTTTGTTTTTTGGTTGAAGTAATGCAATTCATTCAAGTTTCAATTTGCAGAAGAAGAATAGTTTCTGAAAATGAAAATCGCAACACGAAAATGACTATCGCAACGCGAATTTGACTATTGCAACGAGAGAATCGCAACGCGAAACTAAAATCGCGTTGCGATTTGCATTTCGCGTTGCGATTCTCGGTTGATTTAATAAGCAATCTAAGTGAAATGGTTAATCTATTATTGAAATTACCAGTAAACTTATCATCAATTTCAATATGAAAAACCTAATTATAATGCAAAATTTTCAAAAAGAAAATAATTAAAAAAACTAACCCTCGTTGGTTGATTTGGTTGATTTTCCATTTCTGATTGTGAGGGTGGCTCTGAGAGATGGAGATAGACAGATTTCGCCGGAGATGGGGACGGATTTCGTCGGAGATGGGTGAGAGAGTGAGAGATGGAGATGGGACTGAGTTGTGATTTTAGGTTTTAGGTTATGAGTTGCGATTACGGGATATACTGTGGACAGTTCAGTGTTCCAATCTATTAATATTCGTGTTTGGAATTTAAAAATAAAATACTTGGCCAGGATACTAATGGTGCTTTGAAAATCGCATTGCGATTATGTATTATCGCGTTGCGAAAGTCAGAATCGCGTTGCGAAAGTCAGTATCTCGTTGCGATTTTGTATTATCGCATTGCGATAGTAAGTATCGCATTGCGATAGTCAGTATCGCATAGCGATAGTCAGTATCGCATTGCGATAGTCAGTATCGCATTGCGATTTTCCCAATTCGCGTTGCGATTTACTTATTCGCATTGCGAATTGGGAAAATCGCAACGATACTGTAGACCATCGCAACGGGATTTTCAACTATCGCAACGCGAAATGCAACGCGAATTTGCGATAATGGAGATCGCGTTGCGAATTAGCGATCGCATTGCGATTTTGTTGGTCATTTTGGCAAATCCGGAAAAAGTTGGTTAAAATCGTATATTATATGGGATTTTTGGTCACTGAGGTTATTTTCTCTTTTGTTAATGTTGATCAATTTAACGGGATGTCGGTGGAGTGATATTTTGTTACAAATCGATAACGTTAGTGATCTATTTGTTACTTTTGAAACTTTAATAGAAAAAAAAAACTTACTCAAACATTAGTAACCATTTATATGTTTATCCTATTTTTTTTATTAATGAATTCTTCAATTACGTTACTTATTTTTTAAATTTAAAATTCTATAAATAAAAATACATAAAATCAAAACTAATTTTTAGTACCCGTTAAAAATTGTAACTTGTTATGAAATAAGAAGAGCATAACAATAAAAAGGAGGCACAATGATACTATTATCTTTAACATTTCACAAAATAATCAATTCCTCAACATTTCATTTTACGGTAAAATATCCCTTAGCGGGATGATAACTATGAGCTGACCAACAGTCAACACTTCTTGCTGACATGGCTTGTTTACATGGATTGGGAGACTTGAGACAAGTTATCTGATTACTATTATGATGATTGATTATGACGAGATAAGATCATTTCATGTATCATGACATATTTTTAATTTCCAAATCACACAATATGATAAAGGTAAAAGATTAAGATCTTATAAATCCTTAAGTAAACTAGTTATAGGTTATTTGATACAATGACATGCTTACGGTAAAAGTATACATATGGTTAAGCATAAAGAAAATATGTAAAACATTTTATCTACAATGAACATAGTGTCGAAACGATTTTTCTTTAAAAACAAATTTAATTTTTAAAAGATATTGTCTCAAATAATTTGGTGACCTGTTATTAATAAAACATGATTCGAGGAGTCACCTCCAACCTTTGATTAGGGTGTGATTGGGCACCCAAAAACATATTTGTCATTTTAATAAAAATATTGATTTTAATTAAAACAAAAATATTTTGCGGTATGCGTTACCAAAAAGTTGTGTTTGGGAGTCGGTTACGCGTGGGGAAGGATTAGCACCCCCACAACTCTCTAAATCGGTATCTAGTCAATTAATTAGTTGTATTTGCAATGAGATTTACGAATTCGAGTTTAATTTAATTTAAGATCCCATACAAGTAATATTTTCTAATTTTAGGACGAAACACAACAATATTTAATTATTTCCTATCGAGAAGAATCGACTTCTCATACCATAAAGCAGTCGATTCTTACTCCAATCGAAATAAGAAAATATTATAATTACATCCTAAATTTTATTATTAATTCAAAATTTAAGCGTTAAAAAAACAATACAATAAAACAAAATAACTCTAAGACCCCTTTTTTAAAACATATTCTTTGAATTTTAAGAGAGAAAATAATAATATCTAATTATTTCCAATTGAGAATAAATGACATCTCATGCCTTAAAGCAGTCATTTATTACTCCAATCGAAATGAAGAGATATTACTATTTCATCCTAAAATTCAATATTGATTCGAGAGAAAATGATAGCGTCTAATTATTTCCAATAGAGAATAAAAGACCTCTCAATTATTCAAGCAATCATTTATTACTACATTCGAAATGAAGAGACATTACAATTTCGTCCTAAAATTCAATATTAATTCGAGAGAAAACGATAATATCTAATTATTTGCAATTGAGAATAAATGACCTCTCATGCCTTAAAGCAATCATTTATTACTCCAATCGAAATGAAGAAATATTACTATTTTCCCCTAAAATTCAATATTGATTCGAGTGTTATTTATTTAGAAATCTCATTGAAAGTACATGAAAAAATAAAACAAATTAAAAACATACATCAATCAAGTACAATTAATTATTTATTTTACCAACATTTAATGAGAATAAGGATGTTCAATTATTTAAATACATCAAGATGAGACCTTAGATTAGATCTAACAACCTTTTCGGTGAACTTAATTAAAAGAACATGATCTTTTTCTCAATCCCCAAATTTTAAAATAGATTCAATTTGAATCGTGTCACTTAATGGGATAGACTTTCATTTTAAAACTATCGAAAGTAACTTTCTTATACGTTAAGACAGTCACTTTACGACAATATTAAAATGAACGAATATTACCCTTAGTCAAATTATTTTGATTTGATTCAATAAAAACTTATGAGGGTATCGTGCAAATTAATTTAGAATAGAGAACAAAACTAATTTGTGACTAAATTAAATAACATAAAAGCAACATGCAAAATTAAAATAAAATAAAATGTAAATAGCTCTAGAATGTAAACAAATAAATCATCATGTCAAAAATTAAAATAAAATAAAGTGCAAAAGTGACCAAAATAAACATTTTTAACATTAAGTGCCAAAATAAAATAAATAAGACATGGGACCAAATTCAAATAAAATAAAATTGCATGGTTATATTAAATAAAATAAAAAACAGATAAGAGATCGAAATATAAAACATGTTGAAAATACATGGACTATTTACTAATTATATATTTTTTACAAGCCTAAAATATGCTTTTAAAGAAAAATGCGTAAATCACTAAATTAGTTCATAAATATTAAAATTAAATTAAATAATCATTACACATGACCAAAATGTAAAATCACGCCTAAATAAGGGGGACTAAATAGAAAATATCCCAAAAAATATAACATGCATGAAAACGGGTAAATAGCAACTTCGGTCCTCGAAGGTGACCAACACGCAAAAACACGGCTAATTTAGGGGGACCTATGTGTGATTTTACCCTAAAGTTTTCCTATAAAACCTATTTTTCTTTTTTTTTTCATTTTCAACCGAAACCTAAAAAAATGCAAACTCTCTCAACTCTCCCCTTTCTTCCTCAGTCGGTTTCCCTCCAACTGCCCTACGCTATCGCTCTTGCCGCCGTTTCGGCTGCAACACATGGTGGTCGAAGTCCCTAAACCTAACATAAAATAACCATTTCACTCCGATCTACCTTCCTAAGCCTAGATTCAAAGCAAAAACTACCAAATAAACCCTCTAAACCTCCCAAAACAACCTTGGACCTTTCAAATTCCCTATATCTGGCGACTTTAAGGTGACGATTAGTGACCACTTTTGTTCTAAGTCTACCCTCGGGCCTTTAAACCCACATACAAGACCCCTAAAAGCTAAAGGGGACTCTCGACTCTCTTTCCTAAAGCTGACCTCTCCGACAAAGACCGCTACAAACTCAGGTAAACATATCTAACTCTCTTATCCCTACTTTTTTTGTTTGAATCGACACACATCCACACAAATAGAAACATAAATGAAAATCGAAAAAGATACCTTTGAAATGCTAAAAAACCTTTGATTGTTTTGATTCCTTGTTAAACTCTTTTTTTCGGGGAAATGACCCCTCTACATCCATCTCCTGGGGGTTTTATAACCCTTGTTACATTTATTAAAGCAAAATAAAAAATTGCTTGGTGGTAGCGTGTTGAAGCAGTAACAGTGGCCGGCGTGTGGTTAGTGGAGATGACCGTGGTAGGGGACTAGTGCAGCAAAAGTGACTGGCAGAGGAATAATTGATTGAGGTGATGAAGATGACTGAGGTCACGAGTTTGACCGAGTCATGGGTAAGGGTTAACAGGTAAGGGAAATGGTTTCATTTTTGTTGTTTGTTTTGAGTCGGTTTGCTGGTTTGATGGGGTACTGACAATGGGCTTGGCAGGTGTTGATAATAGCCGGAGCTCAAATCGGTGGTGACAGAGGAGATCCCGGTGTGAGCAGCGGTAGTTTGAAACTAGGGTTTCAAACCCTAGGTTCTTACTTATGTTGGGTTGGTGTTTGGGTCTGGTTTTGTTGGGCTCACTTTTTGGGCCTGATGATGTTAGGCTTCGGGTATGGGCTTGCTAGGCCGGTTGTAACATGAAAACAAATTAATAAAATAATTATTAATAATAATGGTTTCTGGAAGAAAATAAGTGTTGACAGGTGCCCCTCTTTGCCCATTTTTGTGTTAACAAAAATAGGGCAAATACGAAGAGACATTGAGTCTTCGTCCGGTCGAATCTGTGCTTGAAAATCTGGTATAGTCTTGATTGAAACTGGAAATGAATAATATCTCAAGAAAGATTTTTTATGATAATATCATCTTCACTGTTTTTTCAGGGTAAATCAGATCTGGAAATGTTGATTGATTCCACTATTCTCAGGGAATATTGAATAGAGGCTTACTTGTTCCACTATTACTCAAGGAAGATTAAATATGGAAAAAGGGGATCTACTCCGCTACTTCTTTAGGGTAGATAAGATCTGTAAATGTTGATTCATTCTATTGTTCTTCAGAGAAGATTGAATCGAGGCAGACTTGTTCCAATGCTACTCAGGGAATATCAAATCTGGAAAAAAATGATATGCTCCGTTGCTTCTTTAGGGTAGATCAGATCTGGAAACATTGATTCATTCCACTGTTCTTCTGGAAGATTTAATCAGGTACGATTTGCTTCTCTTGTCTTCAAGAATATAAATTCTAAAAATTAACCATTACCACTCATTAGTATCTGTTTGAGAATTTGAAAACATCATACCTGAAAGTTTTGGAATTTCCAGATAATCTTTGGAAATTGATTGTTCTTGTGGAAGCTTATCTCACAGCCACCAAATATGGGAATCCGCCTCGACTTGAGTGTCAGTTAAACCTTTCCCTTTTTGGGACTTTGAATTGGTTACTTTTATATTGGGTCCCGACATCTTTAACATTTCCTTTTGGAAAACCTGTAAGTACTCAATTGCATTTATCATCATCATGCATTTTATGAATGCCATGATCCTATTTATGCCTAAAATGTGTAAAATACATGGCAAACTTTTAACTAGAAAAATTAAAATATAATAAGGTATGCGCCCTTATATATCAATAGTACAAATGCTTTTGAACTGGAAATCCGTAGAATGACTCAAGTGTAGCTTATGTTAAAGGGATCTTGAGAATTGTGACAATGCGCAAGGGTGAGAAGTTCCCCTATACTACCAGATTCCCCAAATATTAGATGTCGTAAACCAGTATTTGAATCTCATGTGCTCTCTATTTCTCTTTTGGTTATTCAAGCCTTTTTCAGTCTCTAGTCGTAATTCTGACCACCGTTTGATTTCACTGCTCAAATCTTCAGGATTAATTCAGAACATCCACCATACACGAATCTGAATTTGAATAATTTTCAAGCCACCCTTTGCGGGTTTTCAACTTGAGACCTCTTTTGGTTTCAAGACACCTTTTATGGATTTTCATCTTGAACCCCCTTTTATTTATTTTATTTTATTTTCTTTCTTTTTCTTTCTTTGTCATTTTTCTATTTTTTTTCATTTTCATTTTTTTCTTTCTTCTAGTGAAGTATTTCTTAACAACTTCAGAATTCACAGGGTTAGGTAACTCTGGTCCATCCATCTTGGTGAATATCAAAGCTCCTCCAGGAAAGGCCTTATTCACAACATAAGGTCCCTCCCAATTTGGAATCCATTTACCTCTAAAGTCTTTTTTAATTGGCAAAATCTTTATAAGTACCATATCTCCTTCTTGAAGCTCTCGTGGGTGAACTTTCTTATCATGTGCCCTCATCATACGTTTTTGGTATATCTGTCCATGAAAAATAGCTTTTAATCTTTTTTCCTCAATTAGATTCAACTGGTCATACCTAGATTGGACCCATTTTTCTTCATCTAGCTTATCCTGTGATAATACTTAAAGTGACGAAATTTCTACCTCAATGGGTAACATAACTTCCATCCCACAGGCTAAAGAAAATGGAGTTTCCCTAGTTGATGTCCTTACCGAAGTTCGATAGGAAAATAGAGAAAATGGTAACTTCTCATACCAATCTTTATAAGTCTCGATCATTTTCTCTATAAGCCTCTTGACGTTCTTATTGGTTGCCTCTACTGCCCCATTCATCTTTGGGCGATAAGTTGTAGAATTATGATGTTTTATCTTGAACTACTTACATACTGATTCCATCATCTTATTGTTTAAGTTCAAGGCATTGCAGTGATAACTCTTTCTAGTAACCCATATAAATAAATAATATCTTTCTTTAAGAACTTACACACTACTAACTGAGTGACATTTGCATAGGAAGTCGCTTCTACCCATTTGGTGAAGTAGTCTATTGCCACCAAGATGAAACGATGAACATTTGAAGCTTTGGGCGAAATTTGTCCAATGATACCTATGCCGTACATAGAGAATGGTCACGGAGTAGCAGCACGTGCAAGGGATGAGGAAGGGTATGAATCTTGTCTCCATAAATTTGGTACTTGTGACATTTTCTGGCATAATTGATACAACGGTTTCCATGGTTGATCAATAATACCCAAATCTCATTTTTTGTCTAGCCATTGCATGTCCATTAGCATGGGTACCACATACTCCCTCATACACTTTTTCAATGATTGTTTTAGCTTCTTTGGTATCCACACATCTCAACAAAACCTGATCACGACTTTTCTTGTACAAGATCTCACCATCAAGCACATACCCTGCAACCATCATTCTAATAGTTATTTTTTCACTCTCAGTTGCATGTTCAGAATAACTTTGACATCTGATGTATTGCAAGATATCATAATACCAAATATTTTCATCCTCTTCCTCTTCTATATTATAGAAGTGAGCTGAATACTCATAAGCTTGCATCTCAATAGGCATCATATTTGAATGCTTATTTACTTTAAAGGCTGCTACCAGAGTGGTTAGAGCAGAGTAACACCCCAACCCGTATCCGAGTTTGAGGTGTCATATCACTTTCAAAACTTCATATTATTTCAAAATAAAAGTTTACAAACTTATTAGAGCATATATAATTCAGATTGTTTATCTTACATGCCAACTACATTTCAATAAAACAAAAAACATATAATTATTCATTTCTGTTCTGATCTGACCTTCGGTAAGGAGAAACTGACTTGTCTTGCTCCTCAACGATCCATAAGCTCGTTCGAAACCTACGTGTGAAATACTCACATGCTAAGTCATAAACTTAGTGAGATATTTAAATACACACGTAAACTAACAAATACATGTACATATCATGTAATACAACATCATACTTGTATACATATTTAAGACCTCATTAACATGCTTATCATTACTTATTTTATTATTACTAATTCCTTTATATCATATGAGAATATACTTGACATAAACATATAATATAAACTCTAATTCATCACAACGCATAAACCATTTCTACTATAATATCATACACAATCACATATCATCTCATATAACAAATACACTTATGCACTTATTATTATTATTAGTCTCATTCCTATTATCATATGATCATGAATTTATCATTTATACCCGTCATATAGCACCGACACCATTTCACAGAGGAACACATACTATCATAACGAGTTCTTTATTATCTTTAAAGCCCATGCATACTTTTGAGAACTCAAGGTATATTAGTATTTTGAGGTTCTACACACATATATTGTCACCACAACTCGTATAAAATTCCACTGAGCGGTGTATAAAATCTATGTCCCAAAGGACCTATCCATATGTTCCGTAGAACATAGGTAACCTGTCCATATGTTCGGAAGGACATAGGTAATACTTTCCATATGTCCCGAAGGACATAGGTAACTCTCGACTCTTGGCATGTCAACTATACCTCTAGCCCTCATTTCACATAACATGGACATTCTCTTTCATATCATTTCCCATATTCACATAAACATATGATTCCCTTTCACATATCACATATACTTTATAATTCATATCTCTCATGTCATATCATTCATAATCACATAATTCCATTATATAATACCAACATACATTCACCTAACTTCCTTTAACATACTTAATATATCATATAACTCATCTGACTAAATCTCATTCAACATTTAGTTTCCTAACTTATCCCTATATAGAATATTTAACATAAACAAGTAATCTCGTATGTCTTATAAGTAAATACTATCTATTTTGTCTCACTTTTCCATTTACTCATAGAAATCATTTATACTAGTTCAATTTTACATGACTCATATATTATAGTTTTTTAAGTATATAATTCTTTCCTAAATCAATTATCTTATAGATTTGTATCATCTATTATACTTAAGTGTTCTCATTAATATACTATTCTCATTTAGTCATATAATTTTATTATACTGATTCCTATAATTGATCAAATATAACATGTAACGTGGATGATCATCTATCATATGTTCATTCAACTCCTTATGTCCCTATCATATAACTTATCTCATATTCTTATATAATCATATAGATCATTTGTACTATTTCACATGACTTATCACACTAACATATATTTATACATAAATCATGTAACATAAATAACAACATGTTAACACATATACTCATACACACATATAAATCATCACAAACACATTCTTCTATATAAAAATTCATACATTTTGCTATCGAAAATAGATTTTTCGCAAGTCTTATTTTCGATAAACATCATATACTACTAATATGCACTCACATGAATCATATATAAAGATGCATTAACTTCTAGATATATATATATATATATATATATATATATATATATATATATATATATTCATCTAGTCATAAAATCATATCACACCATGCTTGTATCTTTGTACTCATGTAATCTAATATCGAAATTAGACTCATCACAAGTATTAATTCCCTAACATAACAAATACTTACTATCATGTACTCACCTTGGTTACTTGCCAATACCAACCTCTTGTTCTTTATCGTGAATATTACTTTGACAGCCTATCCAAACTTTGCTTTCGATCAATGTCTACACAAATACGCGGTTTAATAAATGACGAGATTCGAACTACTTAATATGATTCATATCAATATAAACTAATTAAAACTCCAATTTCAACTTTCCAACTTAAGTGGTATCGATACCACCCTCAAGGTACCGATACCTCTATGCTAGGGTACCGATACCCTACCTAGGTACCGATACCAAAAATAGCTTTGAAGCTTCCCGGGTATCGATACCTATTCCATATGGTATCGATACTGTTCATACAGGTATCGATACCCCATGCATCAGTTCCTAATAAATGGCTTTGTAGTATCGGTACCCACTCAACAAGTATCGATACCCCTTACCTAGATTTTTATTTTTAAGCCGAAAAATTTAACATTTTACCCCAAAATTCTACTTGTTAACCTCTCCTTATGCCTTAAAACTTATCCATACATATGTAAACCCTCTTTAAACAATATAACACTTCATTATCTTCAATATCTCACTATAACTCTTGAATCAAAGAATTTCATCAAACTTTCAATGTGTTCTAAATTCATTTCTATCACCTTTAACTTCTTAATTAAACTCTTGACAAGTCAAATTCATCATTAGAACTTCAAAAACTTCTTTATATCAAAAGTTCATTTCTAAACCTTTAATATAATTTCCTTTCTAATTATCTCTTCTTGATGTTTTAAGCTTATATAAGCTTTCCTTAAGCTTATATAACCCCCAAATACTCAAAATCAACTTAAAAATTCAAGAAATCAAAAACTAAAATCAAACTTACCTTTGTTGCTAGACCAAACGGGAGGAAGAAGAAAGAAGGAAGAAAGGTTCTGGATAATTCCCCCTTTTTCACATGCATCTCTCCTATTAAAGGGGATAACATATTTTTTAAACTGAAATTACCATAATGCCCTTCACTCCTTCCATAATCACTATTTTATCCCATACTAATATATTCATACTTAATCCCCTAAACTTTTAATTTATTTCAAAATTGAACATAAAGTTTCCAAAATTTACCTTTTAGTCACTATCCCTGATTTTGGGATGTTACAAATCTCCCCTCCTTTTATTCGTCCTCGAATTTTCATTGCACATATTGATAAGAAAATAACTTCTAATGTTCTCATATTGCTTCATTTACTTAATCTTTCATTCCTTTAGTTCTTCACTAGCTTTTTCCTTTATTTATTCCTCTATTATCACTTATCATATAAACAGTAACCATAAATCTCAATCATATCCGTTCAAAATCATAAATAAAATTGCCTCATTATTAATCTCTAATTACCTTACTACAATAACCAAACCTTTTGCTCTTATATCATCTTCATCCAATTTACAATACTCGTATTCTTTTATCATCTAAAAGATAACACTCTTAACTTACTTAATTCTTAAACTCTATCTTTTTCATTTCATTCTCAATTTATCCTTTAATAATCAAGATCTCCTCATAACATAACTAAACCATATCTTTCACCCATGTTATCATACTCTTTTCATATCACTTATACTTATCTCTGATTACTCATCTTTATTACATCTTCATAACTCTTCTAATCCATATGAATTACTCAAAATCTTGTTCTTATACAAAATCCTTATTCTATTTACAATATACATATTCTACTATTATCTTTAGCTTCATTTGGATGCACAAATCCTTATCTTCTTAGCTATAACACCTTTACTTAATCAGAATAAACCACCATATCCAAATCCATATTATACTTGATTAACTTAGCCTGATATTTTTTTCCAAATCTTACAACTTTATCACCTTTACTATTACAGCTAGTCAATAACAACTGTTCAATCTAGGGCACAAGCCCTAATCAAACAATCATATACATCATTTCCAATCGGAATTATCTCAACAATAGTTTACTTAACTTATCAAATCCACATTTATTCTCTTACACCATGTAGTGTCCATTGTTCAAACTCAACATTCTAACTTCCTTTGTCTTATAAACTGATCACCGATGTACCTATTCTTAAACTCTTCTTATCAATCCTTAGCTTAACTCAAACATACAAATCCTCTCCTCCTTCACTATATCACATTTATATGATCAAAATATACAACTGTATCCAGATCCACTTCATATTCGGTTATCTTAACCTAACAATATCTTAAAATCTTATAACTCCAATACATTTTTTTCATCACATAATCTTGTTAGCCAATGCTAACTCTTTCCATCTCGAATGCAAACCCTTATCATATCCACACTCTTACTTATACACAGTACTACACAACACTATTCTTTTATTTCAAATTCATAACACTGGTTTCATTTGTCTTATAAACTTGTCACTGAATCACTTATTCTTGATCTCTTCTACAAATTCTAACCACATCATTTGATCTTTTAATGTTCTTAAGTGACACTTGTTCACCATATTCTATCTTATCCATGAAATAAACTACTCCCTATTAATTTTCTAATTCAAAATAGTAGAAACCCTCTAACGCTATTCTAACATGATTTTAACTTTCTAAAATCCACCTTTGATCTTACGAGACACTTCCAGAGGTGTCCGCTCTTCATCCTCCCTGGCCAGGGCAAGTGAATTGCTACCACCATCAGGTTCACCTCTCATTTCTCTTTATAAATTCTCATAATCAGATTTCTACTATATCGTACTAATCATATTCATTAGCAAGACAACATACTCCTTACACTATCAGATCAGAAATTTTCACTTTATGTTGGCATGTACACCATTTTAAAACTAGTTTAACTTCGGTTTAAATCGGTTTAAGCCTAGAATCGACTAAACCTTAGCTCTGATACTATTGAATATAACACCCCCAACCTTTATCCGACATGGATCCGAGTCCGAGGTGTGACATCACTTTCAAAACCTTTACTTGTGTAAAATAATGAAAGTTTCCCGTTAAAAGAAAACTTCATATTATTTCAAAATAAAAGTTTACAAACTTATCAGAGCATATATAATTCAAATCGTTTATCTTACATGCCATCTACATTTCAATAAAACAAAGTACATATAATTATTATTTCTCTTATGATCTGACCTTCAGTAAGGAGAAACCGACATGTCTTGCTCCTCAACAATCCATAAGCTCGTCAAAATCTATGTGTGAAACACTCACACGCTAAGTCATAGACTTAATGAGACATGTAAATGCACACAAAAACTAACAAATATATATACATATCATGTAATACAACATCATACTTGTGTACATACTTAAACCCTCATTAACATGGTTATCATTACTTATTTTATTATTACCAATTCCTTCTTATCATATGAGCATATAATATAAACTCTAATTCATCACAATACATGAACCATTTCTACTATCATATCATACACAATCACATATCATCTCATATAACAAATACACATATGCACTTATTATTATTATTCTCATTCCTATTATCATATGATCCTGAATTTATCATTTATACCCGTCATATAACATCGACACCATTTCACAAAGGAACACACATACTATCATAACGAGTTCTTTATTATCTTTAAAGCCCATGCATAATTTTGAGAAATTAAGGTATATGAATATTTTGAGGTTGTGCACACATATGCTGTCACCACAGCTCGTATAAAATTCCAATGGGTGGTGTATAAAATATGTGTTTTGAAGGACCTATCCATATGTTTCGTAGAACATAGGTAACCTGTCCATATGTCAAGAAGGACATAGGTAATACTGTCCATATGTCCCGAAGGACATAGGTAACCCTCGACTCTTGGCATGCCAATTATACCTCTAGCTCTCATTTCACATAACATGGACATTATCTTTCATATCATTTCCCATATTCACATAAACATATGATTCCCTTTCACATATCACATATATTTTCTCTTTCATATCTCTCATGTCATAGCATTCATAATCACATAATTCCATTATATAATACCAACATACATTCACCTAACTTCCTTTAAGATACTTAATATATCATATAATTCATTTGACTAAATCTCATCCCACATGTAGTTTCCTAACTTATACCTATATAGATTATTTACATAAAAAAGTAATCTCGTATGTCTTATAAGTAAATACTATCTATTTTGTCTCACTTTTCCATTTACTCATATAAATCATTTATACTAGGGTACCAATACCCTACCCAGGTACCGATACCAAAAATAACTTCGAAGCTTCTCGGGTATCGATACCCTCCACATAGGTATCGATACTTATTCCATATGGTATTGATATTTTTCATACAGGTATCGATACCCCATGCATCAGTTCCTTATAAATGGCCTTGTAGTATCAGTACCCACTCAACAGGTACTGACACCCCTTGCCCAGATTTTCATTTTTAAGTCTGAATATTTAACACTTTGCCCTCAAATTATACTTGTTAACCACTCCTTATGCCTTAAAACTTATCTATACATATGTAAACCCTCTTTAAACACTATAACACTTTATTTTCTTCAATATCTCACTATAACTCTTGAATCAAAGAATTTCATCAAACTTTCCATGTGTTATAAATTTATTTCTATTACCTCTAACTTCTTAATTAAACCCTTGACAAGTCAAATTCATCATTAGAACTTCAAAAACCTCTTTATATCAAAAGTTTATTTCTAAACCCTTAATAGATTTTTCTTTCTAATTATCTCTTCTTGATGTTTTAAGCTTATATAACCCCAAAGACTCAAAAAAAACTTAAAAAATTCAAGAAATCAACAACTAAAATCAAACTTACCTTTGTTGCTAGACCAAACGGGAGGAAGAAGAAAGAATGAAGAAAGGTTCTAGATAATTCCTCCTTTTTTCACGTGTATCTCTCTTATTAAAGGGGATAAAATATCTTTTAAATTGAAATTACTATAATGCCCTTCACTCCTTCCATAATTATCATTTTATCCCATACTAATATATTCATACTTAATCGCTTGAACTTTTAACTTATTTGTAAATTGAGCAGAAAGTTTCCAAAGTTTACCTTTTAGTCACTAGCTCTGATTTTGGGATGTTACAAGCATCCTCCATTTGATTATCTTCTCTGGGGAGGTAATGAAATGTCACTTCTTCAAATTCTTTGATAAAATCCAGGACCAACTTACGGTAGTCAACCAACTTGGGAACTTTCGTTTCCCATTCACCTCTAAGTTGATAAATTACTAGAGTTGAATCCCCATACACTTTGAGTGTTTTTACTTTACGCTTAATGGCAGCTCTGAGACCCAAAATACATGCTTCATACTCAGCCATGTTGTTTGTACAATTAAAATTCAACCGACTGTTGAATCTCATGTACCAAGGCATTCGAAATACCATAAAAAAACTTCCAATGTTTAATACCAGAAGTAACTTCCTCTTCAGCTGAAATAGCCATCAAGTCTTTATCTGGGAAATTGAAGTTCAGTGGTTCATATTCTTCAGAAGTCCTGTTTGCAATGAAATCTGCTATAGCACTCCTTTTAACTACTTTTTGGCTTACATACTGGACGTCAAACTCAGATAATAAAATCTACCAATGAGCTAATATTCCAGATAAAGTAGGTACACCTATTAGATATTTGAAAGGGTCAAGTCTAGAGATCAACCAATTAGTGTGATACATCATATAATGCCTAAGCCTTTGAGTAGTCCAAACTAAAGCACATCACAACTTTTCAGTTGGTGAGTACCTCACATATCAATCAGTGAACTTTTTACTGAGGTAGTAAATTGCTTTCTCTTTTTTCTTGGTTTGGTCATGATTCCCTAATACATACCCTATTGAATTCTCGAAGATTGACAAGTGAAGAATTAATGGTTTGCCTGAGATAGGTGGCATTAAGACTGAAGTGCTTGAAAAATATTGCTTTATTGCTTCAAAAGCTTCTTGGCAATCATCACTCCATACCCCTGAGTTATTTTTACAGAGAATGTGAAAAATGGGATCACACTTCTCGATTAATTATGAAATAAACTGAGCAATATAGTTAATCTCCCCAGGAATCCTCGAACTTCTTTTTCTTTATTTATGGGGGTGGTAAATCCTGAATAGCTTTGACTTTGTCTAAATCTACTTCAATCCATTTTTGGCTCACTACAAACCCTTAGAGTTTCCCATACGTCACCCCAAAGGTACACTTGCTTGGATTCAGTTTTAGCAAGCATTTTCTCAATCTTTAGAAGCATTTCCTCAAATTCTCTATATGTTATTCCTCTGTCTTGGCCTTAATGATCATATCAGCAATATAAACTTCTATTTCTTTGTGCATCATTTCATAATATAGTGTTGCCATGGCTCTCTAGTAGGTTACCCTTGTACTTTTAGCCCAAATGACATCACCTTGTAGAAAAATGTTCCTAACATGATGACAAACATAGTTTTTTTCCAAATCTTCTGGATGCATATTTATTTGATTGAAACCTAAAAACCTATCCATGAATGAAAATAGGGGGTTTATTGCAGTATTTTCCACCAGTGTGTCTATGTATGGCAAAGGAAAATTATCTTTTGGGGTCGCCCTATTGAGATCTCTATAGTCAACACATATGAATCTTTTCATCATTATTTGGACTGGGATGATATTTGCCACCTATTTAGGATACTTGGATACTTTAAGGAATTCAACATCGAATTGTTTCTTTACTTTTTTTTAATTTTCAGTAGCATATCGAGTCTCATCCTTCTGAGCTTTCATTGTACAGGCTTACATTCAAACTTTATCGATATTTTTTTTTACCATCAATTCAATATCTAAACCAGGCATGTCCTCATATGACCAAGAAAACACGTCTTTGTACCCTCGTGGTTATTCAATCAAACTCTGTTGTTCTTAGGGTAGTGCCAATCTTTACTTCTTTCTTATCTTCATCTGATCCCAGATTCAAAATTTCAATGGGCTCTTCATGAAGCAGAATCTGTTTATCTTCTATTTCCACCATTTTTAGCAGTTCAAAAGTTAAGTCACAGTCCTCTTCATTATCACAATCCTCGATTTCCCTTTGACATTTGGGCAGCTCAAAATCAGTCTCTAGGTCATTGTCATCAACATTCATACTATTGATACCAGAGGTCCTGAAAGAATAACGAACGAGAGGATATATACATATACACATATAGGAGAATTTATCCCATATCAAAATAGAATGAAATAATATATACATAAATAATAAAGAATAAAAAAGTGCACAGGAGAATGTTTGCCACTTTGTAAATTAATAGGAATGCATCTTTCATTGAAAATTTAAAAACAAGTAGATTAACCCTTTACAAAAGATCACCTATCGCCCCAGGTTTAGACAGTAGGGAAAGTTATTGTGCATTACTCTGAAAAAAGTTTTGTAAACTACAAGTAACACCTATGCAATCTAATTATTTAGCATGAAGCCTGGTGGTGCGAGATAGATGCCTACAACTCTTTATTCTTCAGCCTCGTTATTGAATTTCAGATTAATACCCAAATCTCCCAAGGCATTCTCAACAATTGGCTCTTTAGCTAGTTGGCTTCCTTGGAACACATGGCCTCCAAACATAAATGTATAACATAAAGGTGGAAAAGTCATGGGCTCCCACGTAATATCCTTCCCGACTAACCTTTCTCTCCTCATTTCCTGACTTTTCTGAATACCTTTCAATTTCTCTTTCAATATCGGTCGATGTCCTAGGCCAAAACGGTATCTATTGATGGTGGGAAAAACTAAATTAACAGATCCCTATAGGCGGCTCCCTAACTTTTTTCATCATTGGCTCTCATTCCCTGAGTCATCTTTAATTTCATTATGGTATAATTGGATAATCTAGGCTTTGATATCTTCTTCCCCTTAGCCCTAAATATGATATTAATAAATTTTAGGGATCTAAAGGAAAATTCAATCGCTTCTTTCTCTACTTCAATATAAGGGGCAGTAGTAGACACGAAAATAATAATGTATTCCCCAGTATTGATGCATACCAATTTCCCTTCAAAAGAATTTGAATTTCTGAAGCAGAGTCGATAGCATGGCCTCTACCTGGTGGATCCAAGACCTTCCCAATAGGCAATTATAGGTAGGCATGATGTCCATAGCAAGAAAATCGACCTCGTAAGTAGATGGGCCTATGGCCAAGGGAATATCAATCTTCCCTAACACTTTTCTTTTTGTTCCGTCAAAAGCTTTGAATGACGCTCTTGCAATTCCTCATGTGTGTACTGTCTACTGGCAACTTCTTCAGGGTTACCAATGCCATTACATTCAGTGCAGAACCATTTTTAATTAGCACTCAAGATAATACATGCCCCTTGCACATGATAGTAATGTGAAGAGCTTTGTGATTGCCAATAATCTCGGACGGGATCTCATCATCAGAAAAAGAGATAAAATTATCATCTTGAATATTTGCAACCAATCTATCTATCTTGTCCATGGGCACATCATTCGATATGAAAGTCTGATTCAAAACTTTTAACAAAGCGTTTCAGTGTACCTCGAAGCTTAATAAAAGAGCAAGGATCGAGATTCGAGCAGGTAGCTTGTGCAGCTGTTCAACGAAGGTATACCCACTATCTTTCAAAAATTTCAAAAACTCCACAGCCTAGTTTTCTATCATAGGCTCATCTTTTAGCAATAATTCAACTTTCTTTCCTTTATCGGCGATAATTCTTTTCTCGGGTTCTTTATGAGAATAACATCTTCCACTTCTAATGAAATGGCCTACCCCATCCACTTTGTCTTTGACGCTCTCCGAAGCACACACTTTATCCATATGGAACTCGTATCTCCAAGGGACTTATTAACTGTCTTTGTAAAGGAATGAAGACAGGGGTGTGATTACCACTTTAGAAGACAATTTCTCTACCACACAAGTTTTTGGTGTGATGACTAGAGGAAAGTTGGCATTGTAAACTCCCTTAGAAGAACCCTCAGATGCATAAATCTATGCTTTTTCTTTTTCTTCAACAACTTCTTTGTAAAATTTCATCTCTTTGTCGTCCATCATTCTTTGAACTAAAGCTCAGAACTCATAATAATCTTGTATGGTGTGACCCTCATAGTTGTGATATTGGCATGCATGCTTACTCTTATCAACCACATTAGAGACCAACAAGTCTGCCTTAATCATCTGCCCTTATACCCAGTGCATGGGTGACTTTACCTCACTCATTTTTGTTATAATATTCTTTCCTTTTTCCACAATAATTGCATTAATCCCTGAACTTGCATGGTTTTACAGTGGGCCACATTTGGTTGCTCATTATCACCAAATTTGATGACGTTCTTTTGCCTTAACCTTTGGATAATTTTCTTAAAGGCAATGCAATTCTCTATTAAATGCACTGGACCCCCTGCGTGATATTCGCATTGGGTATTAGCGTCATACCATTTAAGGTAGGGACGTTGCATTGGTGATGTATGGTAAGGTGACACCACATGTTTATCATATAAAATCTGAAACAATTTCTTGTAGGACATGAGAATCAGATCAAATTATAGTCTTTCTCTCTCTTGTCTTGGTTCTCTTGTTCGTTGCCTGGCAAAGTTCTGTGTGGATGACCCTATGGCATGAGGTCGAGACACTGTAATGTTATTGGAGTCATACTTCCTAACATTATTAAATTCATTATCCTTCATCTTTACTTGTGATTTCGTGTTGGACTCTCCTCCGTCAAGCCTCCCACTCTTGATTTCCATTTTGATAATTTTTCTTGATGTGAAAAAATCAACAAAATTCTTGGATGAATTTCCTATGAGGTGGCCAATGAAAGGATCTCTCAGAGTGTTTACAAAGAGCATGTTGGTTTCTTCTTCTTCAAGTGTTGGATGAACTTGTACAACCACATCTCTTCACCTTTGAGCATATTATTTGAAGCTTTCGTTAGATTTCTTTTCCATGCTCTGCAACATGATTCAATTAGGCCTTATATCTTTCACGTGTTTACATTTCTTTAGAAAAGCTTTAGCCAAATCCTTCTAGGATATAATATGAGCCCTGCTCAACTGGTTGTACCAACGAATGACTAAACCTGTCAGGCTCTCCTGAAAGTAATAGATCAACAATTAATCATCCCCTACATAACCATTCATTTTTCTACATAATATAGTGATGTTTGCAGAAAGACGTATCGTGCCATCGAACTTTTCAAAATCCAAAATTTTAAACTTGGGTGGCAGTACTAAATTAGGAACCAGACTTAGCTCTTTGGCATCGATCTCATACATACTAGTGTTCTCTTTCATAGCTCTGATTTTATTTTCCAGTTGTTTCTATTTCTTCTCTAATTACTTATTCTGCTCTTTTTTCCCTTCTCATCAAAACTTGTGACATATTTAACTGGATGCGGGTTTACAGAGGTTCCAGGTAAGTTTATGTGTAATCCTCATAGCTGAGCACTTGTTTCTTGTTGTACTCTAACAAGTGGTGGTATAAAGCCAGGGGGATATAGGGGTTATTTAGTAGAACCAACAGTTGGTACCTTTTCATGATCATCATGCGGTTTAAAGCTCAGGGGATAAACATGTTCTTCGATAGTAGCACCGATAATTAGAGTCTCCTCATGACTTGTATTCTTTCCTTGTAATAAGCTTGCCAGTTTTTCCATCATATCATTCTGAGCTTTCAACATTTGTTTACGCATCTCCTCTTGAGCTTTCCTAAAACGCTCCTACATTTCGAGTTGAGTCTTCTCAATTTGGGCAATTCTCTCATCTATTGCCTTTTTTCTGGTATGGTAAGGATGCTTAGAAGTTTATAGTATTTTACCATACAATCCTTTTATTAATATTGATATTTTATTAATGAATATAAAAAATATGACTATTAATGAATAAAATGTAGTGCTAAAAGTAAATGTAGTGTGAAATGCAATGCAGAAAATGTAAATGCAATGCAAGGTGTTGATTCTGGAATGATTCCTTAGAACAACTTTTTATATTAGAAATGAAGTTTAGTTACACATCTTAAACATATCGCAGATAGATCTGAGCTATCTCTTCTAATTGTTGTATGTGCCCAAGTAAATCCAAAATTCTCTGAGCTTCTTCAGTCTCGGGTTCTAATCATTCTCTTACAGCATCAGCTTCGTGTGATAAGTCAACCAAGTGCTGAGCCACTTGTTGAGCATGTTGCAGATAACTTGCGATGAGGTCATCCCTTTGCTTAAATCTCCACTAAGCCTATTCCCAACGATGGTATCACTGTATAACTCCTTCATAGGGGACTATTGGTATTTCCCTTGCTCTTCTCTGAAAGTCTTGAACTATAGCTTCAAGTTCATTCACACGCTTCTTCAAGTTTTCAACTTTCGTATGGTTTGAACTGTCTTCTTGACTTCGGTACCGTCACAAATTTGTCTCTAAACTCAAGGCCCTACCATTCAATTTCTCATTTTAGGCTTGAATAACTTGTAGTTGTTGCTCTAATGCACTTTTTTCTCTTGAAAGTAGCTTTACTTGATGTCTACTCCGCTTGAGCTCTTCGCTACTTTCCCCAACTTCTCTTTTTAAACTCGCCACTTCCTGTCTCCATTTAGCATGCAATTTACTTGAGCTAGTGGCCATCTCAGCTTTTACCATTCATTGGTATGATAACTGGAGGTCATCAAAATCCAATCTGAGTTGTTTTTCTACTTTTTCAATTCATTCAGCTCGACTTCTTTGGATATCAATTTCTAATCTTTTTTTGTACACCTCATCCTCCATCTTTCCTAACATTTCCTTCCACTACTTTCTTTCAGCCTCGAAATCACATCGGGCTAATTCTAATGGAGATGGTATAACTTTGAGATGTTATTCCATAGGCTGAGCATTTTGGGATTGACCATCGGGATATTATCTTTAACTTTGTTGCTTCTGCATTCCTCGTATTCTTGTGATAACTTCAATTTGAAGGTGAAGAGAATTACTCTACAAGTATGCTTCTATGCATTAGCAACCCCTTTAACTTTACTTTTTTACTGCTCTCATTTGAATGTGAACTCGACCCAGATAAATCACAAGTTACCAGAATGAACTGTCTTGACCCATATTACCTGGAAACCAGTAAAGAAGCATACCCTACAAAACCACATATGCCTAGGAATAGGACCCAATATCATTTTCCACATATATAAAGTATGTCTGAAGGAACGTTCCACGAAGCATGCCATAATATATCACTTTCTCAGATATCTTCAGTGAAATCCCCATGCCATTCTCGAGAAAGAAAATCCTTCAAATGAGAAAATCCTTCTAGAAACACTCGACCATGTGCCCTCTTGACGTGTTTGAAATGATTAATGATCTAAACTAGTAACAGTGGTGTGCACCCTATGAAGTGTCATTCTCCTTCTCGTTTGCAAGAATTTATGGAACGTAATGTCTGTACCAAAATAGTTGGAACATGATCCACATGTCTGTCCAACCTCTCGAACAAATCAACCACTGATACATCAATATGCCCCAGAACTTTCGGGAATATGACTAGCCAATAAATACCCAGAGCAAAATATCAATCTTCTTTCTCTTGTCGGGATGACATCCAATTAGTTCCCTCAAAGCGATCCAGGTAATGTATTCACTATCTCCCTTCTTCTTGATGCTTCTTACGATCCATTCTTCACTCATTCCAGTCATCAAAAACAGTTTATTCTTGAAAGAATAAGCATTTGGTGGCTTAATGTATACCTTGTCTTCTTGAAATCTCGGAAAGCGAATCAAGGCATGATACTCTTCTATGGTAGGTGTCATATCCACTCGACCAAAAGTAAAACAATTATAGGTGGGGTTCCAGAAATACACAAGAGACCTAAGCAAATTTCGGTCAATCGAAACATCTAAGAGATAAAAGATGCCACAATATAGTTGATAAAACAACTGCTTATCGGATGCTTCCCTTTTTTCCCATAATTTTTTAGCTCACTCAGTTCATTTTGATGGATATTGATGTGTCTGTACCTAATCAGATCTGACACATATCCAGGCTCTATGTTATCTCCATTTGTTAGCTGGGATTACTTGAACCATCTAAGAATATTTGTATTGCCTTCTACCTCCTTTTAAATCATTCGTTTCGTATTACTAACCTTATATATAGACATCGGTCACAGATCAACACCATGGAATGAATAGTGCAATGCAAAAATAAAAATAAAAATAAAACAAAAAGAAAAGAGAAAATTATCAGTAATCATATAGAAATTAATCGGATATAATTTGTCAATAAAACCTATCCACATTTTGGCTACCTAATCATGTTTTCGTAGATCCTACCCAATCATAATTTCTATCCACATATTTTGTTTATAGAACATCCTAGCCTCATGCCATCTAGTTCGCATGTTTATTCGAAAAAACTAAACCTAACCACATGATCTCTAGTTCTCATACATTTATTCAGAAATTAAAATTACACTACAAAAATTAAAATACTCAAAAATGTTTTTCCTTGGGTACTCTCCTCACGGGATTTCTAAGGTTTGGGTAAGGCTCTATCTGGGTTCTAGGTTCACTATATGCTAAGTTTGACTCTAAACTAAAATGTTCTCAAATTGTCCTTGTTGGTGCCCCATTCGACTACCAAACCCTCAATCCTGGCCCATCACAGGCTTTTGGATCGAGTTTAATTTGAGGGGACACAACTCCTTATCTCAATACAGAGGTGAAAACCATCACGAGTATTATAAGGCGTGCCACATGAGCGATTTACTATATCATACAAAGGTGAAAACCACACGAGGGAGTAGTTTCTCACTCATACTTAAATAGGACAGAGTAGGGTTTTAGCTCATGTTATGCAAATACAGCTGTGCAATGTGTGAGGAAAAGCGAAAACAAAACAAACAATGCAAAATAGAATTCTCAAAAATTTTGAACATTTATTTAATTTGAAAACATATATAGACAAACCATTACAACTATTTAATGATCAATCAAATTATAAACATAAAATTTATTTGAACCAAACAAGGGATCAAAAAATAAATTGAAACAAATTCATAATTATCTTTGATTAGATAAATAATTAATTGACTAATGGTCCGCCTCTCTAAAAAAAGGTCCCTATCAGAGTTGTCAAGCTGTCAAAATAATTTTTTCTTAAAAAACAAATTTAATTTTTAAAATCTTATTTTTAAAAAAAATATTGTATTGTATAATTTAGTAACCTATTATTAATAAAACATGATTCGTGGAGTCGCCACCAACCTTTGATTAGAGTGCGATTGGGCACCAAAAAATGTATTTGTCATTTTAATAAAAATATTGATTTTAATTAAAACAACAAATTTAAGGTCTGTGTTACTAAAAAATTGAGTTCAGAAGTCAGTTATGCATGAGGAAGGATTAGCACCCCCACAAAGCCCTAAATTAGTACCTAGTCGATTAATTAGTTGTATTTGTAATGAAATTTATGAATTCGAGTTTAATTTAATTTAAGATCCCATACAAGTATTTTTTTTTGAATTTTAGGGAAAAATACAACAATATTTAATTATCTTCTATCGAGAAAAATCAACCTCTCATACCTTAAAGCAATTTATTCTTACTTCTATCAAAATAAGAAAAATATTATAATTACATCTTAAAGTTCATTATTATTTCAAAATTTAAGCGTATAAATAACAATACAATAAAACAAAATAACTCTAAAACCCTTTTTTACTGCAAACGCCGGTAATTGTTTATATATAGCCGCTAAAGAATCGTAATGTAGTGGCGTTTTTATACAAACGCC
Organism: Hibiscus syriacus; assembly: GCF_006381635.1. NCBI lineage: Eukaryota > Viridiplantae > Streptophyta > Magnoliopsida > Malvales > Malvaceae > Hibiscus > Hibiscus syriacus. The sequence goes on along the minus strand of NW_024063379.1, from coordinate 341,169 downwards.
GCTATAAACTAGTATTTTAGTGGCGTTTTTACACAAACGCCGCTATAGACATGTACTTTTGTGGCGTTTTAATACCAAACGCCGCTATAGACTCGTACTTTAGTGACATTTTTACACAAACGCCGCTATAGACACGTACTTTTGTGGCGTTTTAATACCAAACGCAACTATAGATTCGTACTTTAGTGGCGTTTTTTACACAAACGCCGCTATAGACACGTACTTTTGTGGCGTTTTAATACCAAACACCACTATAGACTCGTAATTTGATTGTTTACTTCAGAACGCACCGTTTCTTTTTGCTTGGACATTTTACTTCGCCTAAACCCTTCACGTTCTCATATTCTTCAAGCTCTAATGGCAACTCGCGCCTTTTTAAAATCAAAGTTTCCAATTTTAACGGCGATCCTCCTTCAGAACCTCACAAAAAACGGCATAACGAGATCTCTGTTTCTTCTAAAACCTTAGATTTCACCTCTACTACCCGTTATCTATAAACCAATTTCAGGGTTTAAGCAATATCATGATGGGAGACCAAGAGGTCCCCTTTGGAGAGGTAAAAAGCTGATAGGGAAAGAAGCCCTTTTCGTAATATTAGGTTTAAAGAGATTTAAGGATGATGAAGATAAACTTAAAAAATTTATTAAAACCCATGTTTTAAGGCTGTTGAAGATGGATTTGATTGCGGTTCTTTCAGAGCTTGAAGGCCAAGAGGAGACTTCTCTGGCTGTGAAGGTACTCGTATTTTTCACTTCTATTGATTTTTTTTTAAATTTTTCTTATTTGGATTGTATCTTAAATCTGTCGGATTCGTAATTTTTTTTTTGAGTTTAAGTGAATTGAGATTGCTTTTATTCTGTTCGATCAAATGCTCGAAAAAGATTTTGATATAATTTTTAAGTGAAATGATATTTTCTTTACCTTTATGATTGCAGCCCCATTTGCCTATTTTGTTACCAGCATCAACTGGACAAGGTTTGCAAATCAGTGCACAGTTAACACGACAGGATGATCAAATATTTTACAGCTTGCTGTTTGAGAATAACACACAGATCGCTCTTTATGGGTTCATGATTTAGTTTAACAAGAATTCGTTCAGTCTGGCAACTGCGGGACCTCTTCAGGTAATCACAATTTGTGTGATCTTTACACTTTTGTTAGTTTATTGTTGCATTTTTGGGATATAACTGGTACTGTCTGTTAGGGGTGCGGTGCAGTGCATGTCTGTTTTAGTTCCTGTTAGTTCTTAACTCAATTGTCCCAGGGTCGTTTCCTACTGTTATGCCAAAGTTTCTTGTTTGGAGGAGAGGTAATGGTTAGATCTAGCTAGTTTCGAGTCTGTTTTGGCCGGGATGCATTGTTGTCTGTTTTTTAGGTGCATTGGTGAGAGTTCGATTTGTGTTTTTTGGGGTGGTTTGTGCTATATGTGTGAAGTTTGGCCCCGGTTTGTTTAATTGGGTTTTTGGATTTGGTTGTTTGCTTTTACGGTGTAATTTTTGGTTGTAAAAAGTTTAAATCGGAAGTAAAAAGTTCCCAGGTACTAATCTATATGTTTAATTAAAAAAATCAAGTTACAAAGGAGAAAGAAGAAATTTTTGTTATGTGCTAGTTTCATAGCAGAGTTCACTGTATATTTAACTTTCGTTGGTGATTCACAACTTCATTGATATAAAAAATGCTTAAACATATTTATCCTTGTATGTATTATCTGATTTGGTCATTTCCATCTTGATCAAAATATAACTTCTTGTGCTTCACTGGAATGTTTCACTCATTTGTTGTTATTATGTTATGATGTTATTTTGGTCTGTACTGGTGAAACCAGAATTACTGCTTTCTTCATTTTAAATTTTAAATATGATTGTCTTCATTGCAATGCGGAGTTAGTTCATGCTTTTTCCATGTTTATTGTTCTTTAATTGTTGGTTTTGTTTTGTTCACTTTCTCTCATATAAATGTATTTTTCAGTATAAATGCTTGTAAATGTTCTCTTTATTTCTGACTCATGTATTCTTAATTAAATTTTCACAGTACCATTATATGATTATATTACGAATACTTGTTGGCTTGTAGCCTTTATGCGGTTTAGCTATGATCATTTCCTTTTAATACAGAAGCATCATTTTTCTATGTTGCAACGTAAAATTGAGAAACTTCCACTCTCCCCTGATTTTGTAAAGCCTTCTTGATCCTTGAATGTTTACTTCTTGATCCTTGAATGTTTACTTTTTGTAAAGCCATTGCAATATATTTAAACTAATTAGATCTAACAACATTTGTCTATGTACCTTGTTTCAAGTAAAGAATATTGATACTAATCGAGTATATTCAAAACGAAGAAGAAATAACAGTTAAAATGCTCGAAACTTTGCTAAGATAGCCAATTGACTATGATGCGTGGACTGTACAAGCTTTGAAGTAACTTTTTCCTTTTAGTCGTTTCATACATCAAAACCATTGATCCACTTCTCAAGGAATTTGATGAGATTAATCAACGGTACTTGTGATGTGGGATTCATATGCATCTGTTTACAGAGTGCTAGCCGTCTTAACTGAACATTTGGAAACAAATGTTTGCGGTTTAGCTTGTATTCTATCGGGATTACTTCAGTTATTTCTGGTATCTTGTTGACTGTTTTGGATTCTTTGACATACCATCCAACCATTTCTTTTAGTCTTGGATTTTACTTTTTGCTATTGAAGAAACTTTTGTTTTAAATATTTTTTAGAACTGAATTTTTTAAGGACGGTCTTCATAAAATCTTCATACATGACTTTGTTACAATTATGACATCGGGACTAAAATGTATGGTTTTGTGCAGTGCCCAGGAATTTCAGATTGCTGGAAGAGCTTGAGATGGACGAAAAGGGAATTGGGGATGGAACTGTTAGCTATGGAATGGATGATACTGATGATATATACATGCAGTCATGGACTGGGACTATTATTGGCCCCCTTAATGTGAGTCCCTCTCTCTCTTATTCTTTTCAGTAACCGTTGTGTTTGATTTCTGTGATTGTGCGAAGGGGGTTTGAAGAACTTTTGGGTTTATGTAATTGTAAGATAGACCCTAGAAACATTAAATTGTAATGCTTTTATTTCTTTGTTTAGGTTGAACTTCAAAATAAAATAATATGACAAAATCATTGAGAGGGACATCGATTAAGAAATTGAACAAAGAAGTTACTGCATGCACGTGAAATTTTAATATTCTTATTTAAGTATAGGGATTTAAGTATGATTTCACTATTTTAGCATATTTGTCACTGTTGACCTATCATTGGCAATGATATTCTACTCTATATTAAGCTTGGTAAATGTTGATTTATGTTTTCCGGATAACTTGTGTGGTTTTGATAAGTTCGTTCCTTCAACATCTGCTCCAAGGCTCCAACCATGATTATTACTATATATGACTGTTTGATATTGTTCAGTTATAACTGGCTGCAATCTCTAGTGATGTATTTGTGTCCTATTCATCAATGTTGAATAGTGTTTTTTGTTTCCAATTGTAGGTTAGTTAAAATGGCTATGGAGAACACTAAATTTCTGCTGGCTGCCCAATCAGTGGATACAAAAGTTCGGACTGAGGCAGAGACTATTTTGCGGTAGTTCCAAGAACAGAACATGCATCTTTTCCTTCTTTTTTTGTCAGTTGAGCTTTCAATGATATTCTAGTGACCAATATTGAACCATGTTACATTTTAATTTTATTTTATAAATTTTGATTTATTTTTCTACATAATTTGTGTCGTAATTAAATTTTAAGTTTATTGTTATTAGATAATGCTATAGAATATTAAATTTACGTAATATAAAATAAAAAATGATATATGCGAAATCAGATAACCATAGCGGCGTTTGTAAATAAAAGTCACCAGAAGTCAGGTTCTTTTGCGGCGTTTTGTGAAGAAAACGCCACTATATACATAGTTATTAGCGGCGTTTTTTTACCACAAACGCCGCTAAATATCATAACATGTAGCGGCGTTTTCGATAAAAACGCCGCTAAATCTCAACGCTTATTGCGGCGCTTGTTTGAAAAACACCGCTAAACAACAACACCTATTGCGACATTTTTGGGAAAAACGCCACTAAACAACGATACCTACTGCGGCGTTTGGGGGAAAAACGCCGCTAAACGACAACACCTATTGCGGCGTTTTTAAGACAAACGCCGCTAAATAGCAACACCTATTGCGGTGTTTTTTCAACAAACGCCGCTATATATCGTCACCTATTGCGGCATTTTTTGTTAACAAACGCCGCGAACTTTAGCGACGCTATTTTCAGCGGCGCTTTTTGCGACGTTTGTCATAACGCCGCATGTGTTTTTAGCGGCGCTTAAAAACGCCGCTATATGTAAAAAAAATGCCTCAAAAAGCCGGTTTTGCTGTAGTGTATTATACTGGATTTCAGTTTGAACTTACCATATCAGTGTTTGAATTTACAAGGGATAATTTGAACACTCCTGGCCCAGCATTTAATGGCGATTATCTACTTTTTTCTCATTCGTTTTTTCCTATTATTTTGCCTAACATACTGATACTGACGTTTGAAGATAAATGAAACAAAAATCATGTTTTTAGTTTTAGAATTCTGGGAATGTATTAAAATCAAGCTTAACATCTCGCGAGGCCAAAGAGCCTGGGTCTTTCAGCTCCTCCGACAAAACCCAGAGCACCCTCTCTCTCCCACAACAAAGGATCCTCGTGAGGAACAGCTCTTATGTTTCATATTCTTACATACACCTCAAACATGTTCCTAAATCCACTTCTGCACCTTCAAATACCCATTGGTTCCACTGCAAGATTCTCCAACACATTCCAAGTAGAAGAAAAAATGGTTGTTTGTGACAGAGGTGTGAATGGAAGGACAGAAAAAGGTGTAGCAATCAAAGAAGTCTGGTTGTGCTGCCATGATATTAGCCAATACAGAGATAAACCTCGAGGAATATCAGTTGATACTCATGTCTTACCGGCAACTGAGATTGGTTATGCCGAGGCAGAACCCCTAAAAACTTACATGAATACTATCCGTCATCCACGAGCTCGAATCATATTTGGTGGAACTACTGTAGGAAGGTCAAGAGCACCAGAAGTAGCACAGTTTTCGGCCATATGATGCTTCAATCATCAAACCATATGTGATTGCTGGGGTTAATATCATTGTTGCTTGGCCTCAAAACTTAGGTCCAGCAAGCCTTCCGGAAGATAATACAAGAGTTAATTTCAACGTTATGTCCGGTACTTCCATGGCATGCCGCCATGCCCGCTCATGCTATTGGCATTGCAGCTCTCCTTCACTCAGCACACCCAGGGTGGATTCCTGCAGCCATTAAATCTGCAATAATGACATCTGCAACCATAGGGGAAAACCTGTTGAGGAAGACGGCTATCGGATAGATCAAAATCGCAACTGATAATTTGAGAAAATAAAAATAAAGATAAAAGAGACACAATTTACGTGGAAAACCCCTAAAAATTTAGGGTAAAAACCACGGGCAACGGTAGAAGAATTTCACTATGAGAAAATAGGAATTACAGCCTCTCTCGATCTATCAAGGAGAAAACAATGATAATTCTCTCTAGATAAAAAGGAGAAAACAACTCTCAAGAAACTCTGTAAAATCTCTCTAGTATTGGAAGAAAGCTAGAATGCTTTGGGATGATTTTGAAGCTAAATGGGATAAGGTATTTATAGCTAAATCTTAAGGACTTAATCTTGTAAATACCAAAAATTTTAATGATTAAAGTTTGTATTTTGCCCATTTAATTTTCAACCATTGGTGCACCTAATTTTGACAAAATTAGTGCTGCCACCGAAAGCAATTGAACAATTGCATGTGCACCTAAATCAATTGCATAACTTGTTTGACTTTTCCACAATCTCTCACTTGAAGATTTGATTGGAACAATCATATCTTCACACTTTTCTTTCTACCTTGTATCATCATGTTGCTTACGTCTCTGACAGGCCACAAGAGGATCGACACCAGGTAAATTTATCAGCGTTGATCGCCTTCGTCATGAAATCTGCTATGTTGTCTTTGGTGTGGATCTTCTGCATATCTACCGTTCCTTCTTCCACCTTTTCACGAATGAAATGGTACTGAACTCGTATGTGCTTAGTCCTTGAATGAAATGCTGGATTCCTTGCTAGATGCAAGGCACTTTGACTGTCACAAAACATAAAGACATACTCTTGATTGTGCCCAAGCTCCTCCAATAACATCTTCAACCAAATTGCTTCTTTACTGGCTTGTGTAGCTGCTACATATTCTGCCTCTATTGTGGACGTAGCCACAACTGACTGCAATTTTGAAACCCAGCTTACAGCTCAACTAGCAATTTTGAACACATATCCTGTAGTAGATTTGCTTTTATCCAAATCCCCTGCATAGTCAGAATCTACATAACCATTGATTAGTAAGTTTGATCCTCCGTAACATAATGCAAAATTTGAGGTCCCTTTGATGTATCTGAGGATCCTCTTTACAATATTCCAATGCTCTTTGCCTGGATTCGCCATGTACCGACTAACCACTCCCACTGCTTGTGCAATGTCTGGTCTTGTGCATATCATAGCGAACATTAAACTTCCCACTGCTGATGCATATGGTACTCGAGACATCTCCATCCTCTCTTCTTCACTGCTAGGACTCATACTGGAGGATAATTTGAAGTTAATAGGAATAGGGGGTAGAAATTGGCTTACAATCTTGCATGTTGAATCGTGACAAGATCTTCTTCAAGTAATTCTTTTGTGAAAGCCAAATCTTTCTATTACTTCTGTCTCGGTGAATTTGCATCCCTAGAATCTTGTTTGCTGATCCCAAGTCCTTCATTTCAAATTCCCTAGCCAGTTGTGCCTTCAATTCTTCAATATGATCTTTGTTGGGTCCTGCAACCAACATGTCATCCACATACAACAGCAAAATAACAAAATCGTTATCACCAGACATCTTGAAATAAGCACAAGTGTCTGCATTAAGTCTGTTGTATCCAAGGCGCATAATGAAAGAATCAAATCTCTTATACCAACACCTCGGCGCCTGCTTTAGACCGTACAGAGATTTGTTCAACCTGCAAACCAAGTTCTTCTTTTCTTTTTCTTCAAAACCTTCAGGCTGGAGCATATAAATTTCTTCTTCAAGATTTCCATGAAGAAAAGCTGTTTTAACATCTAGCTTCTCTAGATGTAAGTCCAATGTAGCACACATTGCCAAAACTACTCGAACTGTTGTTATTCGAACCACAGGAGAAAATATTTCATTGAAATCAATACCTTCTTTTTGAGCATATCCTTTGACCACCAGTCTTGCACGATACCTCTCAACTTGATCGTCACCATTTCGCTTGATCTTGAAGACCCATTTGTTACCAATCGGCTTCCTTCCTTATGGTAGTGGTACAAGGTCCCATGTATTATTTTTATGAAGGGCTTCGATTTCTTCTTGCATCGCCATCATCGACAGTGAAGCATATGAGCTTTTTATTGCCTCCTGGTATGTTGATGGCTCACCGTCCTCTGTTAAAAGGCAGTATGCAATATTACCTTCTATAACATAATCTGAGTGCCAATTGGGACGTCTTCTCACACGATCTGATTGACGAGTTGTTGGTGCTTCAGGACTCTCTGGTTCTTGTTCATCATGTGTTGGTTCTGCTTCAGAAGAATCTCCTTGTTCAAACTCCTTTTCCACATTTATCTGTGTAGTCTCTGACTTTTCAGTGCTATCATCGTCTTCTTTTCTTTGTAGTTTATCCTCTACAAAGATAACATCCCTGCTGATGATCACTTTGCGGGCAGTGGGATCCCACAAGCGATACCCCTTGACTCCATCAGCATACCCCAAGAATTTGCATTTCCTGGATTTTGGATCCAGCTTTGAGATTTCTTGGGAGTTGTACATCACGTACACAATACTTCCAAATATATGGAGGTTTGAAAAATCAGCTGGTTTACCAGTCCACATCTCCATTGGTGTCTTCAACTCTATTGCAGTTGATGGAGCTCGATTCACTAAATAACAGGCGGTATTAACTGCTGCTGCCCAGAATGATTTTTCTAGGCCTGCATCCCTCAACATTGCTCTTGTTCTTTCTAACAAGGTTCTGTTCATCCGCTCTGCCACTCCATTTTGTTGAGGAGTGTTTGCCACTGTGAACTGTCTTTTGATGCCTTCTTTCCTGCAAAAGTCATCAAATTCTTCGCTTGTGTATTCTCCTCCATTATATGTTCTGAAACACTTGATCTTATTTCCAGAATCAAGTTCCACCCGCGCTTTGAAGATTTTGAAAGTTGAAAACACATCTGACTTCTTCTTAATAGGATACACCCAACATCTCCTAGAGTAGTCATCAATAAATGAGACAAAGTATTTTGCTCCACCTAGGGATGTAACTGGTGCTTGTCATACGTCAGAATGAACTAATTCTAGAACATTTTTGCCTCTAGAATTTGACGTGTTGAGTTTCAACTGGTGCTGCTTACTTGTTATGCAATGCTCACACAAAGTAAGTGATACCATTGTTAAGCCTGGAAGTATCTTTTGCTCCACAAGAACTTTCATTCCTTGTTTTGACATGTGTCCAAGTTTCTGATGCCATAGCATTGCTAAATCTGAACTACATGAGGCAACAGAGGCTTCTGCTTCTACCAAAGTCTCTCCCTTCAGCATGTACCAGTTTGTAGTTATTTTTTCGCCTTTCAGCACCACAAGCGCTCCACGGAACACCTTCATGATTCCTTTCCGTGTTTCAATCTTGCTTGCATTATTATCCAATAATCCGTAGGATAATAAATTTTTCTTCAGGCCTTTCACGTGCCGCACATCTCGAACAACTTTGATTATTCCATCGTACATCTTCAATTTGATGGTTCCCACGCCAACGATCTCTAAGGCATGATCATTGCAACTATACACAGATCCTCCTGAGACAGGTTCATAATGATGGAACCATTCTCTTCTTGAGGTCATGTGATATGTTGCTCCCGAATCAATGAGCCATATATCTGCAAATCATTTTCTTCCTTCCACGGTGGTTGACGCTTCATAGCATAGAGCATCTCCATCATCTGAAGTGTTTGCGGTATTGCCTTGTGGATTGGAGTTTTTATTTAGACTCCAACAATCCTTCTTCAAGTGACCCTTCTTTCCACAGTTGTAACACTTTAAATTCTTCTTTCTTCTCGACTTCAATCTACCATGTTTGTGACTGCTGCTTTGGCCACGTTCTGTTGATCTCCCTCTCATCGTTGTCATTGTTGTCAACGCTTCTGCTTGTTGCAGATTTACTTGTTGTCTTCATTGTTCTTGCGCCGATTTTCTTCTTATAGAACAGCAGCTGCAACGTCATCGAAGACTAGACTGGTGACATTACTGTTTGTTAAGTTGATGATGAGTTGATCATACGAATCCAGTAGACTTTGAAGTAGAAGTACAACACGTTCTTGTTCTCCTATTTTACAGCTTAAAGATGTAAGCTCAGAAAATAAAGTGTTCAGTGTATTTAAGTGCTCCGTCACTGAAGTAGATTCTGGCATACGGAGAGTGTACAATTTTCTCTTAAGGAAAATTTTATTGTGCAGCGATGTGGCCTCGTACAGTTTGGTGAGATGATCCCATATCTCCTTAGCTGTCTTTTTCTCCTCGATGCTTGACAATACTTCATCTGCTAATGCTAGATGAAAGTTTGCCATAGCATTCCCGTCCATTTCGATCCATTTGTTGTCATCTGTGAAATCTACCGGCCTTTCACTGATAGATGCTAGACACCCGTCTTTCCTCAGGATGGCATCATCTTCAATTTCCACAATGAGAAATTTCTCCCATTGAATTTTTCAATATCAAATTTCGTTGCCATAGCTTCTTTTACGGATAGCTCCCACTATTTCACTATCGTGAATAGTTCTCTGGAACCTTCAAAGAATGGGTAATAACTTCTTACTTTCTTATGTTGGAGGATCCACCTTTTGGTGGCAACCATAAAGACAATAAGCAGATATTACACATTCTAATCTAGCTCTGATACCAATTGTTGCGGAAGACGGCTATCGGATAGAGCAAAATCGCAACTGATAATTTGAGAAAATAAAAATGAAGATAAAAGAGACACAAAATTTACGTGGAAACCCCCTAAATATTTAGGGTAAAAACCACGGGCAACGGTAGAAGAATTTCACTATGAGAAAATAGGAATTACAACCTCTCTCGATCTACCAAGGAGAAAACAATGATAATTCTCTCTAGATAAAAAGGAGAAAACAACTCTCAAGAAACTCTGTAAAATCTCTTTAGTATTGGAAGAAAGCTAGAATGCTTTGGGATGATTTTGAAGCTAAATGGGATAGGGTATTTATAGCTAAATCTTAAGGACTTAATCTTGTAAATACCATAAATTTTAATGATTAAAGTTTGTATTTTGCCCATTTAATTTTAAACCATTGGTGCACCTAATTTTGACAAAAATTAGTATTACCACCGAAAGAAATTGAACAATTGCATATGCACCTAAATCAATTGCATAACTTGTTTGACTTTTCCACAAAACCAATAATGGATGGCAACAAACCAGCTTCTGTCTTTGCCGTTGGAGCTGGACATGTAAACCCCAATAAAGCCATTTATCCAGAACTGATCTACGATATCAGGCCAGATGAATATGTGATTCATGTTTGCACCCTTGGATACACAAGATTAGAAATCTTTACAATCACATGTAGGTGGATATCCAAACATATCACACTCTGGCAGAGTTCGCATTATGTACTTTGCTTCAGTCCCTGCAGGCTTCCCGTTCATAAATTTGGCATTCACATCAACCGACTGAAGAACTCCTTCCTCATCAATCATGTAGAACCCAGTAATGTCACCGATTTCACCAGACGAGTCGAATACCGACGGTTGATCGAATCTGAATATAGCCATACCATTTGTACCATCTCTGGACTTGGTTAACTTCACATCTGGTATCGTTTGTTCATTAGTTCCTTGAACGAACTGAATTTTTGGTTTAAACATCAATACTAGTGGTCTGCATTTATTAGAGTTCCATGTCGCCGGCGATAGCAGTGACCGAGCCACACGTAAAGATCGCCCAATCCATAGCGAATTTGCGCTCTGTTGGCATTCCATATAATATATATTTTTCTAAGAGAAAAAAAGAAGATGGTTCCGTGTGCTCTGATTCATTACTGATACAGGAGCACTCCTAAAGTGTTTCAAAGAAAGGAAGGGTTATCTTGATGTAGGTCTGCTTCTGGCCTAGATCAACCTAAGTTAAATGGAGTCTCTATCATCCTGATTAAAAAATCAAACATGAAACTTCATACACCTTAAGATTCATAGGACGAAAAGAGCATTTTTGAGGTCTTTATACTCATTATGCCTAGCATTGAATAGACTGGGTATTCACCCTATCAATATCTCAAATCAATGATGGGTTCGATTCGGATCTTGCCTAAACTAAACGGCACCCGAATCGGACCGAACCATTTGTCAGGCTATTGTTCTCTTGTTTTGTTCCTTCAAAGTAATGGAGTAAGACATTGATTTCTCAAAAGGATCAATTGTTTTGATTGCATGATAGACTTCCCTGAAAAACATTGGCGCACGTGTAAACGGGGTGCTCTACCAACTGAGCTATAGCCCTTGTATTTGTGATACATAGTTTATCATATTATGTAGATAATTTCTTGTCAAGATGAATATTAGATGATCCAACATCATAATCATACCTTTTTGGTCGGTTTGATTGGTATTGCTTAGAAGTAATATTGGATTTATAATCCATCATTGTGATAAGTCCCTTTTCTTTCTCTTTATGATTCCTTATGATAATAAATGACCTACTTAACTCAGCGGTTAGAGTATTGCTTTCATTCGGCGGGAGTCATTAGTTCAAATCCAATAGTAGGTAGAACTTATTAGATACCGTTGATCCCGGTGTCTAATAAGTTTGTCTACCCACCCTCTTTTATTTTTTATTGATTTTTTTATCGTTTTCATCCTATTCTATTTCCATTTTCAATTTTCAAATTTTTCGTTAGATCAGAATCTGATTTCACTTTTGATTGTATTTGATTCTATTTAATCGACAGAATCAAAATGGGATGTATAAACTTCTGTTTATACGGAAATTCTTTCGATTAACCAACTAGTTACGAAATCGCGTTGATAGCCTCTACTCGTGTCCTAGTCCGTCTGAGAGCTAGATTTGTCTCAATTGTTTGCCTCTTGCCTTCAGCTTTCCTCAAGTTAGCTTCCGCTATTTCAAGAGCTTGCTGAGCCTCTTGTGGATCAATGTCACTACCCTTCTCTGCATCATTTACTAAAATAGTGATTTCATTGTTGCCTATTCTAGCAAAACCACCCATCAGAGCCATCGTTAACCATTGGTCGTTAAGGCGTATTCTCAAAATACCTATATCTACAGCTGTGGCAATAGGCGCGTGATTTGGTAATACGCCAATTTGTCCGCTATTAGTAGATAAAATGATTTCTTTCACTTCTGAATCCCAAACAATTCAATTAGGGGTAAGTACGCAAAGATTTAAGGTCATTTCTTCAATTTGCTCTCCATTTCTAAGTTTGTAGCCTTCGCAGTAGCTTCATTGATGTTACCTACCAAATAAAAGGCCTGTTCAGGAAGACCGTCTAATTCTCCGGAAAGGATCAATTTAAATCCTCTAATTGTTTCTGCTAGGCCAACATATTTCCCCGGAATATATAGACAAGCTAAACAAAATACATTAAACATGTTACCAGCAAGCCAGCCGCTAATAAACATAAAAGAAACATAAACATTTCCATAGGCCAAAGTTACCATTGTTTTGTTGTTTTTTACTAGAAAAATGAAGAAATACATGAGAGAAGGGGATGAATATTTTATGTTAGAGGTGAACTTTTAATTTAGAATGAGATGAATTTATAATATTTTAGGGGATGAAAATAAAATTTTAATAGAAAATATATAAAAAAAATTTAAATATATGATAATTCTAAAATTTTAGCATAACTGCCGAGGGGTGCTTATTGGTTTCTCGGTTCATACCTGTGATAGTCTTTTTGCCTGTTGTTGGCTGGTTGACCACTTTGCTGTGTGCCATGAAATATGTGCCACTCATGCACACCCTGAAAACAAAAAGTTAAATTTTGTATTTAGTCATTCACATATTTTTCATAGTTCAATTTTTGTATCTAACTGTTTTTAAAAAAAAATCATATTTAACATTACATTTCGATCTTGTTTTCATCAGTCGTCATTAAAAAATAAATAAAATTAATAACATGGTATTTTTTATTTTTCAATAATGATGTAATATTATCTTATAATAAAATGTTACTATTACCGTTTATTTTTTATTGATGGATAATTAAAATGGAATTAAAATATAACATTAAATATGATTTTAAAAATTAAGACAGTTGAACGATGAAAACGTAACTACAAAATATATGAACGACTAAGTACGTTGTTTATCTAAAGAAGTCACTATTACCAGCAAAAACCTCATTTTAAAATGCTCTCCTTGCCTCGTAGCCATTGGGCTATCTCAAGGTAACTCTCCAAAAGCATCATCATTCAAACTGATATAAAAAGGAAGGTTAAAATATACCTCAGGTCATTGTTAAAAACTTAGCCACTTTTTTCTTTTAAAAGAAAAAAAAGTTTGAAATTTAGTATTTTAATTAAGGGTAAAGTACATAAATGGTCATCCGACTATAGGATATTATTTTATTGAGTCATTCGACTATTAAAAGTTATAAATTGATCACATGACTATTCATTATGATCTAAACTCATCATTTTTGGTTAAAAAATTAACGAAAGTCGGAGTTAGACGTTAACCTGCTGACTTATATATAATAAAATTTGATCTCATAATCAAACAACTATCAAATCTTAGTCTACATGTTAACGTTTAACTCAGACAACCGTTAAATTTTTAACGAAAAATGACGAGTTTAGAATTAATTCGATGGAATTTCAATTTAACAGTAACTTGATGCTTCTTTATGATAGAATTTAGTTATTCAACTGTTGTTTTGGTCCAATGGACTTGTTTGGTTTGACCATATTACAAAAAAGAAATAAATGGATGGAATTTTAAAATATGAAATAGTAATTTATTAATTTTTTTATTTATGATCAAATTAATAGAATGTGTAAATTTTGAAGACTAAATTGTTAATATACTATACCATTAAAATGTTTGTTTCATTTTTAATAATGAATAACTTGTTTGTAATAATATTTCAATTAGTAAAATATATAAATTTTAACAATAAAATAACTTGTTTATAATATTATTTTAAATCTTAAAATTATCATTCATATAATTTAAAATATATAAGAACTAAATCTAGATATTCAAAGACCGAAGATATCAACACGAAATCACATTAGCTTATTTTATTTATTTATATCGAAAATGATTAGTATAAAAATTGGATACGTAGGTGTATTAAAAGTGAAATAACAATTTGGTCTAATGGGATGAGATATTAAATCTCTTAAGTAAGATTATGTGTTTGATTGTGAATAGAACAAATTGAATTAGAAAGATAATGATCGCTGTTATAATATATGTATGGATTAATCAATTATTAAATTAAATACCGATAGTTATAAAAAAAAAATTATAACTAGACGTAGATGTTTAGATTAAAAGGAAGAACAAGATGTTATTTGAGGTCAGATAATACCAAGCGAAACCATGTGCCACATGTCTAATCACATATTACAAATACTCTAACCTTTTTTATTTTTATTTTGGATCTAAATTGGATCTGTGAAAGGCTGGGTTAGGTATAGTTTTCACGTCGGTAACGTAGCATGTCAGCTTTCATTTCCTCATAAATTCTCAAATACCCTTTTAAATTTCTTCTTTTTTTTGAAGAATTTCTATTTAGGGGATGAAAACGATAATTTTTTTCTAATAAATTTTGAATCTATAATTTAAAGGAGAGGTAAGATATCAACTAAGAGTTTTTAATCACTTACTATAAAAGTTGTTGACAATTTATACAATAATATTATATATTCGAAGATGATTTTTAGAATCCTTTCAATTTATTGAAATTCTCATTATTTTGTCATTTGAAGTCTCTAAATATACCCATCTATTAGAGCTTCTAATAAGTTTATATTTTTCAATTCATTTACAGGTCTATGTGATCTATCGGAACGTAATCCAAGATTTAACAAGAACACAATTCAAGATTTTACAACTAGATATGTCTAACTCGTTAGTCTACAAATAAGCGCGGTGGTTTAATGGCTGACATCCACATTAAGTAACTATAAATACTCTCAATCAAGATTGAAAAATAAATTAGAACACTCGTGATCTCTATATCATTTTCTTCGTCTTTTATGATTAACTATCTTACATATAAAAATACACACCAATAATATTTTTCACCGATTGCAATTTTCTATCCCAATGTATACGCACATATGATAATTATTGTATTTAAAATTATGATAAATACGGTACATACGTATATATAGTCAGAAAAGTGAAGTGATATAGTTACATGGAGGAGTTGACGGTTCACATGGCGTCCACAATTCAGCTAACGCAAATAGGTAATTATAGGAAATGCAGCTTTCAAGAAAAAACAGCGATGAATCAACCCACATGTTGGCACGTGCGATATGTTACTTCTCTTGCTGGTTTTGTTATTTAATTATTTATATGAAGAAGAAGAAGAAGAAATGGAGTGAGTTGGTGAAGAGGAGCATCACTTGTTCCCATTTTCTTTTGCTTCCCATTTTTGGAAATTTATAGATTAAACTACATAAATGGTCCCTGATTATAGGATATTCCTCTGTTAAGTCCTCCAATTATTAAAAGTTATAAAATTATCATTCAAATATTTCAAACTTGTTATTTACCGTTATAAAATTAACAGTCATTTGAGTTGAACATTAACATGCTTACTGGAATATGGTAAAACTCAATCCACAAAACACGACTCAAACGGTTCTGAGATTAAATTTTATCATATCTCAATCAGCATGTTAACGTCTAGCTCATATGACCGTCAATTTTTTAACCAAAAAATACGAGTTTGAAACATCTGAATAGTTGTATGACCATTTTATAATTTTTAATAGACGAGAAACTCAACAAAATAACACCCTATAATTGAGGGATCATTTGTGTACTTACCCAAAATTTATATGAATAATTTAGAGTTAATTATGCAATTTGGAGCTTGACACCATATAAAAGGACAAATTGTTCACATCCAATACTCTCGTGACTGCCATTGCCTTTTATTGGATACCAAAGCTTATTCCACTGCACTAATTTTCATCTACTTACCATAGCATCTTATTACTCACACGGATGAACTGAGAGGCGAATTGGGTAGTTATCCTTACGAAAATTTAAAATTATTATATATTTTTTAAAAAAATTATATATTTTTTATTGAAAATTTATTTTCGTCCCCGAATTTTATGAGTTCGTTTATTTCTAAAATTTTAGAAACTCATTCTCTTAACATAAATTTCAGCGTTCAATCCTGTTACTCACTGTTTTTCTTCCTTATCATTTTTAAACATTTCTTATGTTTTAAGGATTGAATGTGTGTTTCAAACTTTACTGTGAAATGACCAATTAATTGGCCAGGTATAGTAATCAATTTTGGTTATGGCACAATAAATTTAATTTTCATTACTATACAATTTTAAAAATTATATATTAATAATGTCTAGTTTGATATATAAAATTTAATTTTATACATGTATATGAATAAAATTTTCATTGTCTTTCAAGATTATATTCTGGTTTTTATTCAAATATGTAATATTTTAAAATGGATCGATGTTTTATTGATTTTGTAATATACAAAAACAATAATTATTATATATATATATATATATTAAATCAAAATTATTGATCGAAAAATGTAAGCTGTGACGGTTATGGATAGTTTATTTTTTTTGATTGGGACGAAGAACGTAGTCGATGATTATGCAAAGGAGAAAGAGGGTGGTGAGTTACAGAAGATGATGAATAGTAATGAGCTGAGGGAGAGAAAAATATCCTTCCTCAGCTTTGCATGTTAGTCTATAAATGAGTCATTAGTGTCCATGTCAGACTTGCTATTTGTAGGTTAACAAAGTGAATAGACCTGACTATTATATAGAAGACTTTATCGATAGTGGGAGTGAAAGTGATCATGTCAGACGGTACGGGGTGTGGATACCCTTTCCTCTATCCCCATACCCACCAAATATTTTCATATTCATCACTTATCCAACACCTATGACGGGTAAATTTTTTAAATACACACCTGCCCACGTGAATACATTCTTAAAACCACCCCCACATCCACTACACAACTGGATATCCACCACCCATCTCGTACCTGCCTGTACCCATATACCCACTTGGAAACAACCTCACATATTACATAAGCAACAACATAAAACAAACACGTCCAATAAGAAACTTATTCTAAAGATTGAAAATTTGAGATAGGAGAAACGACGATCTTCAGCTCTAAAAATGTTCATACCCTAACATTTAGTTAAATTACAAGTCATGTCCTATAAAATCTTAAGATTTACATAATAGTCTATGATATTATACCAAAATTCATAATGATCTAAAATTTATACACACTAAACTCATAATAGTCTATGATATTATACCTAAATTCATGTGGGGCAGGCGGATGTGGGACAGCGGATACATGGTAGGTAAGGTCTCAAACTAATAAGTGTTGTGTTACTGTCAAATAATTCATTCTTCTCAAAAATAAATAAATAAAAGGAAAGAGTAATAAAGAGAACCAGGGTCGGTCCACAGGGACTTTGGAGTTTCTGAAGTTGTAGACTTTTAATTTTAAATCTGGATAAAGATGAAAAGGATAGAGATTTGGATAGAAGGGAAGATAAGATGAGGATGAGAGAAAAAAGGATTTAAATTGTTTAAAAATAATTGGAGATAAAGATAAAGTAAATAAATAATTAAATAAATTTAAAATAAATCGAGATAAGAAAACATATTGTAAAAAAGCCTCAGGCTTCAATTTCCTCAATTCCATCTGATATCGGAATAGATTTTTACTTCAGATATCTGTCGGTTACAGTCTATAGTGTCCAACCCCTGTAACTTGTTTTTCTATCTTGTAAACCAAAAATCCAAAAATCTTTGGAAAAACCCGACTCAGACTATGTTGTCTCAATGAGAATCGAGACTGATCTCATTTCCCTTTGTGGATCGCCGATAAGTTTGTTCACAGGAAGTCGAACTTGCTACTAGCTGATTCTTTCTCACAACTTTAAAACAGAACAACATCCAAACCAATGAGCTCCTTTTGATTTAAAAGTGTTTTGATTTTAAAGGATAGGTCGATTACCTATCCTATTTCTCCAGAAAATTGAGAAAATAACCCGAAGGTATTTTAAGTGCTTTTCAACCCTCACAATAGGAATTGAGTCATCGCTTTAGCCCTTGACTTATGGAGAAATTAGCTAAGTATGACAATCATACTTAGCATCTTTAAAAATAAAAACAAAAACAAAGAAAACTTAAAAAAAAAACTTTTATAAAACCCAGAGGAAGAAGAAAAATGAATTATGAATGTGTTTTAAGGCTTACCCTAAGAAGGTATTTCTTTTATAAAACCCAGAGGAAGAAGAAAAATGAATTATGAATGTGTTTTAAGGCTTACCCTGAGAAGGTATTTACAGCCTTCAAAAATCCTAAAAACAAAGAAAAGATAATTCCTTAAAATAAGAGATAATTCCTAAAGACAATTCTTAAAATATTTAAACTAAAATCCTAAAAACATGAGATTAACTTGAATCTGAATTTCAAAAACGCGGAAGACCCATCCGTTGTTCTGAAAGCACTGACTAGACCTTTCGGAAGGTGCCGACTTAATACCACGTCAGATACGTCGTGCCCACTAATCCATCATTGATTCCGAAAATAAAAAAACGCTAGAATTATGTCTTTTTAGTGCAATTTCCAGAATCTAGTGTCCTGTAAAGAAAATGACTCAAAACAAACAAATCAACCACAAAAACCAACAACTAATGAGCAATTTAAGGCAAAATAATAACTAAATAAACCACCTATCAAATTCCTCCTCACTTATTCAATTCTTGTCCTCAAGCATTCCTCAATTAACACATCAAAATAGCAAGTTTCCATCTTCAATTTCACTTTATTCCTCAAACTTCCAATCGAACTAAGTCCATGACAATTGTCGAATTCAAGATACAATCAAGCAAAGGCACAACTAAGAAGAATTTTAAAACAATCAAGATATCCCAATTATTTACCAACTTTAATGAAACATGACTCAACACCTCACAAATATTGACACATATCCACTCAAAGTGGTTAGGGTAAAATGAAATCGCTCAAACCAGAACTAACCAAGATATTATCATAGGCTTGGAATCCAATCAAGTCTCCACTACTAAAGTGAACATAATTCAATAATCAAGGGGTCTTTAAATCAAGGTGTAATGGGGATTAGATTAGGGTAGGGAAAAGGCCATGATGATCGGTTTAAATACTAAGACAAGAGATTTAAAAATAGTTCATAACTCATGAAAGTATACTAATAAACATAAACATAAATCACCCTTTTTCCCTTTTTTTGTTTTTTGTTTTTTGTTTTTGTGTTCACTTTTGCTTTTTTCTCTTCTTTTATGGTTTTTTCTTTTTCTTTTTTTGTACTGTATTATTTAATTGTTCGAACCAATTTTTATGAAAAAGAAAAGAAATAGTAAAAAATTAAATAAGGAACATACATAAATGAAAACAACTAATCTACTTGTCTTGATATGGGTAGAAAAGAGGGATAAAATAAAGGCTTGGGTTTAAGTATGTGGTAAAAATAAAGAAAAAGGATAAATGATAAAGGCTAAAAACGTGGTTCACTAGTAGATATATAAATGGGTAGGCTTTTTTGGGAAAAAGTGGGTTTAATCCTAAGTGCCCCTATCATATTAAAACATTATGTCTAACATGTAGTCTCGATATGTTTTAAGATTACGAGTTACATAATATCATAATTAGTCTGGCAAACTTAGTCAAACTATGAGCAAGAAAGAAAATATATGCTCGTTAGGCTCAAATCTCACAAGAAAGGTTTATATACTCAGTCAAGTTCATCTCAATCAACAAAATGCATGAAATATCAATACTTAGCAGAAAATTATCAGCTACGCCAATAACAATCATGTAAATTAAGTTCGATCAAAGCATGATCACAATCCAAAAGAAAGAAATAGTATAAAGTGAATTTCAAGATATGAAACTAAATATTCCAACACATCAATATTAGTACAACTTAATTCCAACCAAACAAACAAGCAAGTGAAAACTTGATAGCAAATTCTACCCCCTCACTTAGACCATATTGTCCCAATATGAATAGAAAAACACAAGAGAGGGAACAAAATTACTCTCCTGGTTTAATGGTGGTCTCGATCACGGCCACGACGAGACAAACCCAGTCGAAGATAGGTCAGGATCTCAGCTAAGTTAGCCTCAATAGAATCAAGATGTCCATAAACCTCATGGATCTCTGTGTGCGACTGTTCGACCGGTGGTGGCTGTGGAGTACTCTTCAAGAGAAAAACTCACTGATTGCGAGACGCGATATTTTCATAAGGAACTATGTGAGAAGCATAGGGGTGCTATTATGGAAGCCCACAGTGTCCAAACACCTAGCATCCAAAGCAACAATTGCAAAAGCATAAGTAAACTAGGCAGTGTCAAACGTCAATAAAAACAAACGAGATGCAAGGTGAGTAATATAAGGCCCAAGAATATCATTCCATTTGGAATAGTTATATGCTAAAAACTGGTGGATGTAGCAAAGAGCGAGATCATGAATGTGCCACGCTTTAGTAGTGCGTGCATTATATTAAACTCCCGGTGAACCTGTAAGTGCCTCATAAGCTATATCGGTGTCGAAATCCTGAGGTATCTCAAGTAAAGCAGTCAGATAACCATGATCCGTGACATCTGTCATGAATCCCATAGAAAAAACAAAATCATTCACATACATTCTAAAATACTAGCCAAGCAATCGAAAGAAAATAACATCGGAAGAGTTGATAGAAATGACTCGATGCTGTAAAAAGGTAAATGTAACATAAAATTTGAATGCCAATTCATAGTACGTACTACACCTAATTTTAGGATACAACTCCCAACTAATGAAAGCAAAATAATTAGAGACTAGTTTTTGTAAATGTAAAGTATCAAGAGTGCGAGAGGATATATATTTGCAAGCTTGAAATTGACGATATTAGATGCTGTCGAACCTCTAGAACTCATCGTCATTAAATTGTAGACATCCTTGAATAACTTATTCAATTAAAACTTAATAAGTTCCACCAAGGCGGTGTCGTTCAAAAGAATTGTCATTATTAGCATCAGCCCCGTGAGCAGAATGCTCACCAGAATCGACTCCAAAGCTTGCAACAAAGAAAGAAGATGGTGGTGGCGCAACATGCTGACGAGAGGAAGAAGCTTCTACAGTAGCCGATGAAATGGGAAATCCTTGTTCAAAGTCCTCTATATAACTAAAAAGAGGATGCCACATCAATAAAGGTTCAAATTCCAGATGGAAAGAGTTCATCTCAGGCTGCTCAGGGACAACAAACGATGGTGGCGTGACATTCAACATAGATTGGGAAATAGAACCCGATGATATAGATTAGAACGTCGTGGTGGCCGAGAAGGATGGTCGGGTTGGTCGTGGGTTGCTTAGACTGGTAATGTGATAAGTGTATGGAGCCGAGTGGCCAACGGATAGAGGAATGACAGTGGGCTCGTATGTTGGTGGCGGGGATCTCGGTGGGGTCTCTTGTAGTTGTTTCCCACTACGACGAGTAGGAGAAGGCATGGGTAGTGAGTCAGAGTCACTCGGAACGAGAATGAAAAATGGGGCGATGTAGCGAGAACATCCTTTCGAGACGTATTTGCCCGGCGAAAACAAGTGTTGTTATTTTCTTAATCTCGTCTCGAAAAGTAAGTGTTTATCTTCTTGCATAAGTTCAAACACAATTTGAGGATTCACCACCAATCATTTATCGAGGTGTGATTGGTCACCAAAAACGCTTGGTTATTTTAATAAAATTTATAAAAATATTATTAAAATAACACAAAAAGGGTCTACTTACCAGAAAATGAGTTTGGGAGTCGGTTACGTGTGGGGAAGGATTAGCAACCCCACAATGCCCAAAATTGGTACCTTTGTTTATTAATTAATGTCTTTGCAGTAAAATTTACAAATGTGTATTTAATTTAACTTATAATCCCATAAAAAAATATTAGGGGTACTATTTTATACCAATAATCATTTAAAATACTTTCCTAATAAGTTAAGGAAATATTTTTATGATTCATTATATAAAATAATATTACCCGATTACATAAAATAAAATTTAAGGATTAAATCATAGAGATACCAAAATTCAAGGTCAATATTATAAATAAATCCATAATAATATTTAATAAATAAAATATTAAAACTCAGAGATTAAATTGTAAAATATCTAAATTAATGGCCATAATTTGAAATACCATAAAATATAAATATTAACAGTGTAATTTAACCTAAATTATAATTTTGGATTAGAATATAAATAATTAGTATATAAGGGATGAAATATTATATTTTACCCTAAATATATAAAAATAATGGCATGGACTAAAATATAATAAAATAAAATGCAAAGACAAAATTAAAATGCATATAAAAGTAATTTAGTGACTAAAATGTAAAGGTTATAAATTACAGGGACTATGTACAGGGTTTTCCATGCTCCCAAAATATGCAAATGGTCCCTCCCAAAAATGACGTAGTTTGGGGAGTGATATAAATAGGCCAAAAACCTTTCATTTTCCATTTTTGATTCTCTCTCTAAGAGAGAGAAGCTCTCCATTCTCTAAATGTTTCCCTCGCCAGAGGGAAATCAGTCACTGACCGATCGTCAATTTTTGGCGCCGACAACCACAGTCGACCATCGTTCACTGTGGCTAGAATTTAGAAAAAATCCCTAAATCAAAGATCTCATTGTTCTAAAGCTGATTCTTATCTCTGTTTCTTCTAAAATCCCCTAAAATTTCCTAGATATAGATTTATACCTTTGGTGTTTCGATTTTCCGAGAACGCATAGAGGCTCCAGCAACCGTGGTAAGCCTTCTCTATCTTTTTTTCTCTTTCGGATGTTTACTGCAGGTTATGGATCGTTGTGTTAGTCTCTGTTTTTTTTGCTATATGTCAGTTTTTGACCTTGCTCATCTCTCTGTCTGTTGGTATCTGTATGTGTCTCTTCTCTTGTAGGTTCGGGGGTTTATATAGCGCTTGGAGAGCCGTTCGCAATGATGAAGCTTCGGTGAGTCACTGGAGCTATGGTGGTGACTCACCCTATGATTGATGATTGAGCGGTTGGTTTACTGGGTGCATTAGATGTACCCAGATCTTCTTCGATCTTGGCTGGTGATTTTCAACGACAGTGTCTTCGTGGCAGCTGCTGGTTATAGCACATGGATGCGGTGCTGGTGAGTTCATCATCAAGTTATGGCGGCAGCCATAACAACCCTAGTGTTGTAATGAAACCCTAGGGTTTCTGCTGGATGCATTTGGGGCATTGGATCTCACCAGATCCAACGGTTGTGAGAGCTGGCGGATGAAGTGAGATGTGTGAAACCCTAACTAGGTTTAGATCTACTTCTGGACCTTCAGGTCAGATGGTCATCCGGGCTTGGACTAGGTTCTTAATCGGGTTTGGTTGTAATTGGGCCCCAGTTCAAATTGGGCATGTAATGTATTTATTATTTATTAATAATAATAATAATAATAATAATAATAATAATAATAATAATATAATTAATATAATTATAATATAAAACAATAAGCTCAGACGAAAATGATTGTCAATAACTACCACTCTTTGCTCATTTTTGTTTTAACAAGAATAGAGCAAAGATAAAAAGACAAGGGATTTTCGTCCAGCTGACTTCATGCTTTGATGTGAAATCTGCTCCATTCATCATTCAGTGAAGATCAGGTTGATGTATGACATTGTTCCTTCATGATGAGGACGTCTGGTCATGTTTAAAGATAATTGAGATAACACAGTTCCTTCGCGATGAGGACGTCTAGCTATCTAAGGATTATTGAGATAACATGGTTTCTTCGTGATGAGGACATATGGATTTCTAAGGATGATTTGGGATAACACGGTTTCTTCGTGATGAGGACATCTGGCTATCCAAGGATGATTTACGATAACACGGTTCTTTCATGATGAGGATATTTGGCTATCCAAGGATGATTTGAGATAATATGGTTCCTATGTAATGAGGATATCTGGCTATCCAATGATGATTTGAGATAACACAATTCCTTCATGATGAGGACATCTGGCTATCTAAGGATGACGAGTATGTTCTTGTTTTCTTTCAGAGAAGATCATATTGGATCTATGCCATTTTTTGGGTATTCAGATCAATTTTTGAAGATATGTTTGCTCCATTATTCATTGAGGGAAGATCAGACTCGAGTTTAACTTGCTTCCACTACTCTTCCGATGAGACCAAATCTAAAAAATATGTTCCACTACTCTTCCGCGAAGATTAGATTCAAGGTTGATTTGATTTGTTGCTTTGTGAGGAAGACCACATCTGTAATTGACTTCTCTTTACGAGGAACTCAAGGATTGACTCTTCTGGGGAGTCAGAAATAACAAGGGTTTACTTCTCTTCACGAGGAAGTCAAAATGTATGAAATGATGTATGATGCAATGACATGTATTATGTATAAATGGATGTTCTATGAAGGGATGACTGCAAAAGCAATCTTCATTCTTTTCCTTGTTTTGCATTAATGTGTATTCTTACCAGTATTGAATTGTGTCAATTCCTTCTTGCCCCAACAAATTATTGTCTTTGATAAGATTGGCTTTCTTTACCTGAACTTGTATAAAAATCCAATAAAGCCCTTAGCTTAGGAATGAAAATTTCCCCTCTTAGGGAAATCAATATTTGTTCTGATTTGACTCTCGAAACACATATAATAGAGGATTTATCCTAATTCCTTTCATGTCTCCATATATAATCAGATCTTGAACAAGGCTATTTGTATCACATTGTGTTGTTTAGCAGCAGCCTATCGTTCAATCTTAGTTGTCTATACTAGCTTGTTACTGTCAAAATCTTAGTGCCCTTTTCCGTGGAAAGAAATCTTCACATAATTTCTCATTTTAACCTTGTGGTTGCAGAAAACAAACTTCATCTTGTGTCAATAAATGTAAACATCATATGATTGTAACATTGGTTCAGCACCATAATCACTGGTTCGTAAAATATTTGGCAACACATTCATCCTTTCCTGTGGTTTCTTAACCAAAAAAGCTCTTTTTGCATGATGTTTAGAGTTTTTGTATGGTGTTACAAGGATAACAAAAACAAAGCTCAATGAGAATACATGTGGGATACTTTGGCTTGCTGGCATTAATGTAAGTGAAATTATCATGTCATGCAACCATGTAATGGACAAAATGCTTATATATGGTCAGCTCCACTGTCATTGTTTCACCATTTTCATTCATCATATCTTTCTACATCATTGGAGATATTTGCTCAATTCAATGATCTTTTATTCCTGGATGATATGGGTATCCCAAAATGCCAAACATTTGCTGATATAAACGTTCAAAATGCGCTCAACATTGTTTCTTGTGATATAAGTCTTCAAAATGCCCTACATGGATCATTTTTGTCTGAAATGGGCCTTCAAAATGCCCCAACATGCTATTTCTGGTTAAAACGGGCCTTTAAAATGTCCCAACATTCCAAGTTGACGTGAGCCTTCAAGATGTCCCAACATTCTAAGTTGTAAGGCTTACTTGCAATATCTGTTTGATTTGAATCTCATGATTCCCATAAGGTCCAACTTTGATAATGCCCCATCGTGGGTACTCGTGGCTCTATTCGTACCCAAATTTGTTTATCTTGAATGCTATCATTCTAGTGTTACTAAACAACAGTTTTGTTAAGTAACTTGAGGGGTTCTCATCATGTTGTCATAAACTTAAGAAGTGATCAATCCTTCTAACATAAATGTTTAAGATATGTGTCTCTTCTGAATGAGGTGATCCTTTCTTCTTGATTGGTCGCATTCTTGCCTTTTTGCTATGCATTGAAATATGTGCCCTTTTTGAATAGGGTAATCATCTTCTTCTTCACAAGTTGTTACAAAGGGAATGTTACAAGTTCAATTCTTCAATCTTTTAGATCTCCCAGGCTATTTGCTTTCAAGAATGTAAAGTGTTTCATTTTCGGGCATCATTTATTCTTTTTCTCCAGAATGTGCATCAACTGTTTCAAGAACCTTTCTCATTTGAGACTTTACTATTTGAAAATGTTTTTCTTCATTTCTTTATCAAAGAATGAAATAAATTTGTAAAGTATTTCCCCTTATAGGCTCACGATTGAATCAAATAATAAACACGAGTTCAAAGAATATCAAAAGAATCAATAACTCTTTAATGTTTTAGAGTTATAGCTCTTTGACAAGCATCAAAATTGATGGGTTGATTTCAGGTTGACTTTCCTATTTTCTATGGTTTCATCTATTAAAGATGTCACTCCTCTCTCACTGTTTGTGAATATTACCACATGCCTCACTTTCTTAACTTGGTATTTTAACCGGATGCAGACAAAATGATGCAACTAGAATTATTACTATACTTTCTAGAACGCTTCTATTTCGGTTCTCTGAAAGCTTCCATTTAGACTCCTTTAACCAAGGCAGTGCAAAAATATCAGTCTAAAAATGAAATTTCTGAGTGCTCATGTGAAGTTGACTATAATAGGTGTCCCTTAACTCCCTTAGTCCATCTTCTTACGTAGTGACCTTTGCTATTTTAGCTAGCTGAATTTAGATTTATTGTAATTTACCACTATCAGGCTAGTTGAATCTTATCCATAAAGGCGGGGCGATTAACCAATTACTCTAGAGGGACAACTCAAGCTTTATTGTATATAATAGTAATATAATAGGCTAGCAGAATATTATCCATAAAGTCAGGGTGATTAACCAATTCCTATAAAGGAACAACTCAAGCTTTATTGCATATAATAATATAATATGGGTATACGGCTCCAACTTCTTAAGCTTGTTAAGAAGAACATGTTATAGTTTAGGTGTTTTGGTGGAAGTCAGAAAATCTCATCGTTAGAGTTCAATTCCCAAGCAACTGACTTATACTAGATTTACCTATTTGTGAAAATTACGTTCATCATCGAGCGTATCAATAGAAAAGTAGTCTAGTTAGTTTTTCAATATCATACACATAAGACGCCCCATGTTGTACGCTCATATATATAAATACCAAGCTTTTTGTTTAATTCCTTGCAATAGGAGAAGGCTATCTCATATTTGTAAGAGGATGGTATGGTGTTTGAGTGTGTTTTTTCTGAGGTAAGGTCAAGGGTCCTTGTTTTACCAGTTTTCAATCTTGATATTTTGTCAAAGATGTATAACTCTAATCATAAAGAGTTTTTAATCCAGTTGATATTCAAAGAGCTGCAAGATTACAAAATTATTTCAATTCTCATAACCTTAAAAACAAAATATTTATTTAAATAACTTTACACAAAGGTTTAGAAAGGACAAAAACATGTTCAAATAAGATGCTAAAAATAAAAGGCACAACTGTGGTATATAACAACCTCCACTTATTTATCTAGCTTGTACCATTACTTCTATAATATGGGGTGTATAATTGGACTAGGGTCTTTGTCCTCATTTACCCCTATTTCTTGATTACTTCTTGTGTCAAGACTCATTTGTCAATGAGCATCTCTATTTTCTTTAACAGGGTCCAATAATTTCCCGAAGAATGCCTAGACACCCCCAAATGAAATTTATAGATACTATCTTGATCATAACAATGGGCAGAAGAGTTTGGTGGCACTTTCGTTAGCCTTGGTGTGATGTATTGACCTTTAATCAAGTGAGGGTACATATCTGAGATAGAAATTTAGAACACCTTCAAAGTATTTCTCGATCCAAAGACTTTCTTTCGTTCGTCCTAATGACTTATTGTTCCTTTGGGATTGCGGGGGCTTTGGATGTGATATTCAATCACATTATCAGTTTTCGCTTTTTGATCAGTTGGGCTTTTGGATGTGACATTTAATTTTCCTTCATTGATTGTATTTTCAATTAATTATCCACTTATCCTTAGGAAATCTAATATAGGTGTTGAAGGTTTCTTCAGAGTTGCATCTACCTCATTCATTCTTAAGCCTATGGGTCAGTCTCGAATTACCTTTTTTTTCACTTCTTCATTTCACATTTCTTTCTTATTCTTTAGCATCAGAGAGGTATCGAAAGTTGAATATGCCATACATACCTCACCTTCCTTAGTTTTGCCTTTTTTTCTTTTCAATATCTTATGATGTATAAACTTCACTTTCCTTGACCTTATTAACTTTATTTTGGGGGTTGACTCCCAATTTTCTGACCAAAATGGATTGATTGTTAACATCCACTTCTATAAATCCATTAGCCAAAAGATTTTGGGCTCGTCGTTTGAATTACCACAATTCTTGATGGAGTGTCCTTGGAATCTGGCATGATATTCACAAGAGACTTTCTCATTATACCAACTCGGGTATGGGGAAACAAAGGCTTAGTCAGATATGGAGCAAAAAGCTGAACTTGGAGTAACTTGGGATATAACTTGCTGCACGAAATTGAAGGAAAATGAGGTAGAAGCTCTTTTGACCTCATTGTCTCTTTGCAATTGTTATTGCTATTTTGAAGACTTTGTGACTGATTACCGAAATGTTTTCAATGGATGTTTGAATTTAGACCAATATCATGAGAGAGATAATTATTTGAAGATATCTATTCATCGACAAGTTTTGAGCTTCTAGGGATCTTAGGTTTTCTATCTTCAAAGCACAACAACCCTTATGTGATGAAATATTGAACCTTTAATTTAATAGCCATACATTTCTCTGTAGAGTGAAAAAAATCTTTAGAATGATAGATGCATAATCTTTTGAAACATTGCCAATATGGATGCAAATAAGTATTAGGCACTGGAGGAATGGGCGTTATGAGACCACTTTCGAAGAGAAAGGGTAACAAGTCTGAATATGAGATTGAGATTGGAATTAGAATGAGAGGTATCCTTTTTCTTTTGCTCTTTTTAGCTTTCTTCAATGGCACTTGAACTTCTTTCATTATTCTATTCTTTGAATCAAGTTCAATCTTAGAGGTTTCATCCTTAATTTATGTTTTCTCTAACTTGATTTCTATCACATTTTCTAGGATCATACCCAATTTTTGGAGTTGAACTGGATTTCCACATTCCTCAACAGGTTCTTGGTCATTTGTTATTATGGCATTAATTGCATCACTAACATTCAGACTCTTACCCAAGGTTTTCATCTTTTCTTGCTCAATAGGGTCTTCTAACGTTTTCTCCCCATACATTACAGTAACCATCATACTCATCAACTTGATCATTTGTTCCTTGGACTCGACTTGGAACTTTCTTGTTTCATCAAACATTTCTTTTTGAATCTCTATAAGTTGCTTTTGGATGATTTTAATCCTTTTAACATGGGCTAATATCTCATTCATTGATTTCATTCTTTTAGTTACCTTCTCCAAATGACTTGAATTTGCTTTCTACCATAAAATCCTTCATAGATTACTCACATGTTTTCATGATTTCCATATGTTAATATGCTATGAAATTTATAACATATGATTACAAATATAAAGATGCAAAATATGTAAATGAAAAAATGCAGAAATAGAAATGCAAGTTGTGCAATGTAAATGTGTGTATGCAAAAGGTGTTATTCAAGAGTGATCATCTTAAAATAGCTTTCATTGAATATAAAAGGTTTTTATACATCAAACAAAACTTTATATATAAGGGCTAGCTTTCACTCCCAACTTCTCTATCTCCTTCAAAAGCCAAGTTAATTTCCACTCATGCTCAAGAGTTGAGTCTTCAATATGCTTCAATTCCCTTGTAAAGCTAGCTAAATCCACCAATTTATGAGCCACATTGTTTGCTTGGGTGGCAGTTTCTTTCATGACATTGTCTTTTTCCTGTATCTTACATGTCATCTTTCGGAGTTGTAGACAATGTTACTCATTCTCCCTTATAAGAGATCCTTTGTAGTCAAGCAGTTCTCATACAAGGTCTCCATAATCATCTACAATCTTCATCAATGTATTATTTTTGGCTTTACTATCTTCTAGTTCAAGATCAATCTTATACTGGTGGAACTGATATGAAGCTTCCATGTTAGCTATAGCCTTCTTCAATATCTGATTTTCAGCTCGACATTTTCCCAAATTGATGATGGTTGTATTGCACATTTCTTTTGTAATCTGTAAGTCATAAGAGAATTTATTTGCTCGATCTTCATGTATCTTTCCATTATTTCTCCATTGCTTAGTATCGTTCTTTAGTTTAATGAGCTTGGTTGTCCATTCTTCCGGGGTGTTTCTTATACCAGCATTTTTAAAGGTTTGAGTGATCCTTAGAAAATCATTACGCATGGCTTCAAACTCTATACTCAATTTTTTGTTTTAATTCTTCAAATAACATGTTTGAGCTTCATAAAAACCTCTTTCCTTTTGAATGCCCCCACTGATACTCTTTCATTTGAATACTTTTGGTATCAATCTAACAAGATCTTTGTGTATATAGATTTCCACTATCTTAAGAGCTTCCTCAAGATGTTATTCTTCAACTATTTATAGTTTGATTGATCATGAAACCTTTTGTTAGTACTAATTAATGGAAAGAAAAAAAATCTATATATACATCCTAACCTCATGCTTTGTAGTTCACATACTTATTTGGAAAGATAAACCTAACTGCATGATTTCTAGTTCACATACATTTATTCGAAAAATAAAGTAATGCTAGGTAAATTAAAAGACTCAACAAGTTTTTCCTTGTGTACTAACCTTAGGAGACTCTTTTAGGTTAGGCTCCGCCTAAATTCAAGTTCTATGTTTATTATATGCTGGGTTTTAGCTCTAAGGTAAAAAAGGTCATCGAATTGTCCTTTGTTGGTGCCCCCTTGGACAGCGAAGCCCTCAATCCTAGTCCATCACAGACTTTTAGATCGAATTCAATTCGAAGGAACACACTTCCTTATGTCCATACGGAGGTGAAAACCACATGAAGAACATAAGGTGTGAACTCAAGGAATGGTCCCCTATCCCATACGAGGGTGAAAACACACGAGGGAGTAGTTTCTCATTCAAGCTAAATGGTATGGAGTGGGGTTTTAGCTCATGTCATGATAATGCAATGCACAGTGTGTGAGGAAAAACATAAAAAGAAAAAAATGTACAACACACAAATGTAATCTTTAAATCTAAAAACACATAATTAAATATGAAAAGATTAACAAACATGTTAGTACAACTATTTATTAAAATAATCAAGGGATTAAAACAAAATTAAAACAAATTTATAATTTTATTGTAAAAATAATTAATTAATAAATTCGTGGCTTGACTCTCTAAAAAATGTCCCCAGCGGAGTCACCAAGCTGTCGAGACGGTATTTGCCCGACGAAAACAAGTGTGGTTATTTTCTAAATATCGTATAAAAAAGTAAGTATTTATCTTATTGCATAAGATAAAATACAATTTGAGGAGTCGCCACCAATCATTAATCGATGTGTGATTGGTCACCAAAAACGCTTGGTTATTTTAATAAAATTTATAAAAATATTATTAAAATAACACAAAAATGATCTGTTTACCAGAAAATGAGTTCGGGAGTCAGTTACGTGTGGGGAAGGATTAGCACCCCCACAACACCCAAAATTGGTACATTTGTTTATTAATTAATGTCTTTGCAGTAAAATTTACAAATTTGTATTTAATTTAACTTATGATCCCATAAAAACATTAGGGGTACTATTTTATACCAATAATCATTTAAAATACTTTCTTAATAAGTTAAAGAAATATTTTTATGATTCATTGTATAAAATAATATAGTCCGATTGCATAAAATAAAATTTAAAGATTAAATCATAAAGATACAAAAATTCAAGGTCAATATTGTAAATAAATCTATAATAATTTTTAATAAATAAAATATTGAAACTCAAAGATTAAATTGTAAAATATCTAAATTAATGGCCATAATTCGAAATACCATAAAATATAAATATGAACAGTGTAATTTAACCTAAATTGTAATTCAGGATTAGAATATAAATCAAAAGTATATAAGGGACTAAATATGATATTTTACCCTAAAGTTATATAAATATTGGCAAAGACTAAAATATAATAAAATAAAATGCATAGACAAAATTAAAATGCAGAGAAAAGTAATCTAGTGACTAAAATGTAAAGGTTACAAATTAGATAGACTACGTACAAGGTTTTCCCATGAGCCCAAAATACGCAAATGGTCCCTCCCCAGAACGACGTAGTTTGGGGAGGGATATAAATAGGCCAAAAACTAAGCCTTTCATTTTCCATTTTTGCTTCTATCTCTAAGAGAGAGAAGCTCTTCATTCTCTCTATGCTTCCCTCACTGGAGGGAAATCGGTCACTAATCGATATCCGATTGCTAGCACCGACAACCACCGCATGCCACCATGATGGTGGCCAAAATTTAGGAAAAAAATCCCCAAATCGAAGCTTTCACTATTCTAAAATCAAATCCGATCTCTGTTTCTTCTAAAAACTCCTAAAATTTCCTAGATCTAGATTTATACCTTTGGTGTTTCAGTTTTCTGAGGACGCGTAGAGGCTCTAACGACCGTGGTGAGCCTACTCTCCCTTCTTTTCCTTTCGGTTGTTTACTACAGGTTGTGGATCATTGTGTTAGTCTCTATTTTTTTTGTTCTCTGTCGGTTCTTTGACCTTGATCGTCTCTCTTTCTGTTGGTGTCTGTTTGTGAGTCTCTTCTCTTGCAGGTTCAGGGGTTTATATAGCCCTTGGAGATTCGTTTACAATGATGAAGCTTCAGTGAGTCACCAGAGCTATAGTGGTGACTCACCCTATGATCGATTATGTGTGCGATAATTTTCAACAACGATGTTTTTGTGGCGGCTACTGGTTGGAGAACATGGACGCGTCGTCGGTGAGTTTATCATCAAGCTATGGAAGCGGTCGGAATAGCTCTAGGGTTCTAATGAAACCCTAGGGTTTCTACTGGATTCATCTGAGTCATTGGATCTCACCAGATCCAACGGTTGTGAGAGCTAGCGACTGGAGTGAGATGTGTGAAACCCTAACCGAGTTTTGATCTACTTCTGGGCCTTCGGGTCAGATGGTTATTCGAGCCTGGATCTGGTTCTGGATCAGGTTTGGTTGTAATTGGGCCCCGGGTCATATTTATAAATGGGCTCCAGGTTTGTAACTGGGCCCTCTGGGTCAAATGTTGTAAATTGGGTTTGTAATGTATTTATTATTTATTAATAATAATAATAATAATAATATAATTAATATATAATTATAATATAAAAAATAAGCTCAGACAAAAATAATTGTCGACACATCATTAGAGGGTGACCGAAGGTGGTTCTACTTGGTTCGTTTAGTTGCATGTTTGCACATTGTGAGGATAGGGGAGATATCTGTAGTGCAAGGAGGCAGCGGACGATCGAAAATAATCGGTGTAAAAAAAATGATGGTCGACAGTGTGATAAAGTGGCGTCACTTGAGATTAAATGGGTAAATTGATTGGATCAAAATAGAGGAAGAAGAGGGGGTTTTGGCTTTTAGTTAGGTCATGTGAGTATACAGAACAAAAAGGGAAAAAGAGTTGGGAAAGGAGTTAAAAAGGACAAATTAATGATAAGATAAATTAAGAATTAAAGTTAAAGAATAAGTGAAAAGTGATAAAATAAAATAGTTGGGATTGGGGATGGGTTTGGCCGACTAGAATTAGGATAAACATGGGGGTTTGAGTTTTAAAGTATTTAAAAAAGAAGATTGTGATAGGTGGGGTCCATGGAGAGTTAAAATATAGGGAAAAAAATAAAAAGAAGTTGGGTTAATTTGGATGTTTGGTTGGTCAAAGTGTAGAAGATTTGGGGTTTTTAAATAATTTAAAAGTACTAGATAAGGATAAGTAAAAGGGTAAGGTGGGACCCATGAGAAGTTTAAAGGGAATAAAATTGGTTGTATGTTAAAAACTGGGAAGGTGGGACCTACAGAAGCTTTTGAAACAAAAGATGAACTCTCTAAAATTTAAGTTGGTAGCAGAACAAAATAAAATTGGCTTGGGATTTGCTATCGTGAGCCTATGGGGGTTGGGTTATGCTAACCTGCGTTGCCTCTTGTCTTCAAATATGAAACACTGCTCCTATGGCTTAATATTCGATTGAATTTCGAATCTGTTCAGAGAAAAATGAAATAAATTAACCATTTGATAAAATAAAAATAAAATTGAATGAAATGAAATAAATTTAAATGAAATAAAGTGTGCTAAAAATGAAAATAAGACGAAAATAAAACGAAATGGGTTGCCTTCCATCAATCGCTTTTGTTTATTGTCGTTAGCTCGACGACCTTTTTTTCTCCAGTATTTGGGTTACTCCAATTCGATTTCTTCGATTAGACCAACCGAAGCATTTTCATAGTACGGCTTCAGCTTTTGACCATTAACTTTAAATCGAACTTCTAAGTTATCTTCAACTTCAATAGCACTGTGAGGAAATACTTGAGTTACTGTAAATGGTCCGAACCATTTTGATATTAGTTTTCCCACAAATATTTTAAATTTGGAATTAAATAATAAAACCTTTTGACCGACAAAAAATGTTTTGAAAGAAATTCTACAATCGTAGAATTCTTTTTTTCTTTAAATAACCGAGCACTGTCATAGGCATTTCTTCGGATTTTCTCAAGTTCTTGAATATGTAACTTCAGAGCTTTACCAACCGCATCCATGTCCATATTACACTGTTTAACTGCCCAATATGTCATGTTCTCCAATTTAGCTGGCAAATGACACGGTTTACCGAAAACAAGTATGTGTAAAGACATACCAATGAGACCTATAAGCGGTTCAAAATGCCCAAAGTGCATAGGTTAATTTTATACTTTAATCCTTACGTTCTGGTTTAACAATTTTCTCAAGAATCATTTTAATTTCTCTATTTGATACTTCTTCCTGCCCATTTGTTTGTGGATGGTAAGCGGTAGTAATTTTTTGAGTTACTCCAAATTTCTTCATCAGCGATTCAATTACTCAGTTTATGAAATGGGTTCCTCTATCGCTTATTATAGCCCGTGGTGTGCCAAACTTGGAAAAAATAGAATTCTTCAAGAAATTAATTGTAGTTTTTGCATCATTATTTCGGGTAACCTTAGCTTCCACCCATTTAGAAACATAATCTACATCCAAAATTATATATGTATTTCTAATCACTTGTAAATTTATATGCTAAGGCAAGCAATTTTGTGCAAGTATACACAATCGATTCAAGTATTATAGGGTAAGTGAGTATCGTCTTCTCAGGGATTGGTTTAGAAATTTAATTTTACTACAACCAGAACTAGTGTCACAAACTAATTCCTACTAGGTTGTCAACTTAAGAACTAATATTAATAAAACGAAGAAGTGATATAATGATTGCAGAAAAGTTTGGTCGAGGCAAAATAAGTATGCAGAATGTTGGAATAAAATAAAACAAATGTTTATTTAAATATAATGCAAACACCTCACATATTCAGACTTATCACTGAGAACTTATGCTAAACTTTTTGTATTGACAACAATTATTCTAAGTCTAGAATGAATTATTATGACTTGCTAAAGCTGCCCGACAGGATTACTAGGTATTCTTAGACGGTTGTTATGGCAATACTCCTCAGCGTTAACTACAACTCTTGATTTGTCAGACTGTTGTTGTAGCAATACCACTCAGAGTGAACTATAGGTGTTGTCTATCCTACTATAGTGTCTTTCCCTTAGTCGATTGAAACTTGCTCCTTATCTCTAAGGTAAACAAGTTAGAACTTCACCATCTCAAATTCATTCTTTTGCTCACATGGATCTATCTTAATTCTCTCGAATCTAAGAATCACTATCTAGACAAAAGGCTATCTCTCGATGCTTTTACATTGCCAAGACATGTTTTACCAAAACCCCAGGCGATCTCACGATGGTCTTACAGTGTCAAGGTAAAATATTCAACAATGAACAAAACATTCATGAGCAAAAACATAATTCATCATTCATAAAAGATAAAGTAATTATTTAGGCAAAACAAAGTTTAACACCAAGTAAGACAATCATGGTGCTATAAAAAATCATCCAAGTTTCAACGTTTAATACAAACCCAAACATATAAAGAGATTAAGAATAAAGGAATAACGAATCCTAAAAATCAGGGACTCTGTCGCGATAATTCTAATCAGCACCGTGCCTGCCTTGGTGATCAACCTCTCTTGAGACCTGATCACCGCTCTGCTACAGCCTGGTTATGGAGGACACCAAGGAAGGTTGGTTGGTAAATGGTGAGAAAGCACTGCAGTTGCTCGCTCATGACTTGAGTAAAGTTCTTCTCTCTTCTTCCTTGCCTCCCTTTTTGGCGGCTACAGCTGGTTATTTATAAGGAAAGATCTCCTAGGGCTTTGCATAATTTGGAGATTCCTTAAATAACCATTGTTATATTCCCATGCTTAAAAAGGAAAGGTGGCTGTCAAAATGTTTAAGGCTTGCTTGTACTTGAAGTAGGTCATCTAGCTGGCGTGTGACATAGGAAGTTTCGGCATACCCGCTTCAGACTCCTAGATAAACATTGTCTCGGTGAGATAAATATGCTCCTCACGTTCTTATTTGTTCCGTTGTCCCTTACAAATTTCATTGTTGTGAGTGAAATGTTATTCCTCTGTAAGTTTCATGCACAAACACAATTCACACAACCCTTTCTCCTCAACAGCATCAGTCAGACCAAATAAATATTGCCTAGGAAAAACTTATCCACCACAAGTTAACATAACCTCTATACAACTAATTGTAACTAAAATGCTATGCATACTTTGTTTAGACGGTCAATAACTTAAGTGAAAGGACTAGAAATTGAGTCTTATTATGGAGTAATCAGGCCCCCAAACTTAAGCTATTGCTTGTCCTCAAGCAATGTATAATAACTAGAAGAAAATCAAAATTGTCATGGCAAAACAATGTTAAGAAAATCATATGGTTTGAGATTTCAGCCCTCAGCAAAAATATTTGGCCTCAACATGTTCGACAGTCATATCAGTCAAGTCTCTTCCCTAGTCAGGATTCCTTGTTATTGTGTGTGCGTGATTGTAACCAGTCTATGCATAAAGGTAATTATAAAACTTAAAGTAAGCACTTTTGGATTTTCAAGGCATCACATTATTTGTCAGACTTAGTTTATACTCCCAGTTATTTATCAACATATATATATATATATATATATATATATATATATATATATATATATATATATATATATATATATATATATATATATATATATATTTAGGGGAGTCAACTCATCACACCTACCGTCCTACACTCTAGGTGAAAGGGATCATACCTTCCACCCCAAGCTAGTCGAGTAGAGTCATCCTGTGACTACTTTCATTCACTCATATGCCTTAGCAACACTTAATTTCTTATGGAGTTTTTCTATTTATGCCTTTGCATAGAGGGGTGTCCCTTTTTATTTTCCAAGTTTTAAACATTAGGGAGCTTCACCTTACCCTTACAATATTTTTGAAGTGTTGGCAAATAGAAAGTTATTTCCTAAAAATTTTACAGATTACCTTAAGCAGGGACAACCTACAATTGTGTCTGTAAGTTCAAAGAATCAGGCCCAGGGTTGGTTCTCTTCCTTAGACAGTCTTAACAATAATTCTGGCCTAGGCAATCAAATTATGCATTCATCATTGGGCATCCCTAATTCATTCCTAACAATAGTCTTAACCTACTTATGTTATGACAACCAAAATTTTCAACCAATCATCATCAATTGCTTTTTAACAAAGTATGGAAAAATATGGCACAATACCTCCCCCAAACTTGAGGGATGCATTGTTCTCAATGCATGAAAACTAAAACTACATGATGCTATATGAAAATGCGAAAAGAAAAAAAATAAAAACTTACTGTGGTGGGAAGGCTTGACTGGATGCCCTCGTTCGGCATCGTTTGGGATCCCGAGTCTACTGCTGCTATCTTCGAGGGAGATGGCTGAAGTATACGGCCTGTCGTTTGCTTGTAGCACTTCTTACTGGTCGAGGCTCGTGCTAGAGTTGGTTGCTCAGCAGTAGGAGTCAATTGTGCTGGAACTGGTGCTGGGCTTTGAGCTGCTGCTGGTACTGGCGTTGCTTGATGGACAGGGGACTGATAGGATCATGCTTGGGTTGCTTTGTTGTTGGTGTAAAAGCCTCATCGGAGAAGAAGTTGGTTGGACTATCTTTACTGTTCTCGGAGGTCGAGAAAGATGAGGAACTGAGGTGATAAACTTTCTTCCTCGTTGAGGCATTCCCTTTAAACTTGGCCCACCCGAAGCAAAAATCTTCAAGAACTCCATTTTATGTTTCTTGGTTTGCCTCAGCCATGAATCTCTTGTGTTGCTCCTCTAATTTCACCAACTTGAAGTATCTGTTGAGTGCTGAAGGGGAAAATCGAAGGAGCTTTCCTCGAACGTACACCGTGTGGTTGGATGGGTCTTCGAGGTGGGCATAGAACTCCCTTACCATTGCTGGTCTACGGATTTGGGATGGCGAGCAAATTTCTCCTAGTTGTGTTTCTTTATCATGTGCATCACCTCTGGTCCAAACGGCTCCTCATCCTCAGCTGGGAAGACGAATCCATCTTCCAAATAAAGTTGACGTTTCTAGAGGATTTTGAAGCGTACTTCTTCTTTGGCTGTTTGGAAATGTTCAAAACTCGATGTTGAGGCTGGGGCTTTCCTTGATCTTACCATGGTACTTGGTTGGTGTGGTGAAATCAGTGACGGCGATGGGGAAGATTTTGTTGAGAAAAAAATAAAGTTTCTTTCTTGGTAGAGAAAGTGTGAGGCACGATTAAGAAGAAGAAGAAGTTGAGCAGTTTTTTTCTTTGGAAAGTAATGGGTAGTTTCGGGGTAATTTTATCTTTGATCGAGGGGAAAATATTTTTGCATTGAATGAGAAATATATGATTGGACGTAAAGTGGGGGAAAAGATTATTTCCCTATTTAATTATGCCGCCTAAACCTTTTACCCTAGGGTTTCTTTTCTTTTCATTCATGCTCCAACTCCCCACGCAGCCACGTGTGCTTTGTATGCCTACAATAAATAAAGAAATAAAATAAAACGGGTAATGAAAGTAGAAAATAATTTGATTTATTTATGTACAAAATTTAAATTTTCGTTGCCTATGAAACAAATTTTTATTCAAGTAAGTAAGGTAAACTCTTGGGCATCAGGTGCCAATGATGCCAGTTTGTCATGCATAATTGGGGGCTCCTTTGTACTCCTTTAGCCTCTGCCCATTCACGATTGCTCCATTGTCATGGACTTGGTGCACGATGAACGGTCCTAACCATCGTGATTTTAGC
Organism: Hibiscus syriacus; assembly: GCF_006381635.1. Taxonomy (NCBI): domain Eukaryota; kingdom Viridiplantae; phylum Streptophyta; class Magnoliopsida; order Malvales; family Malvaceae; genus Hibiscus; species Hibiscus syriacus. Next base: position 301,553 of record NW_024063379.1, on the reverse strand, counting down.
TTGCCTGGAAATAACTTGAGACATGAATTGTAGAGCAGTACTTATTGTCCATAATAAAATTGCCTCGTCAATATTCTTCTATCATGCCATTGTTTTGTTTTCTCCTTCTATAGGCGGGCATTCTCGTATGTGTGTGCTTTGAATTCATCCATATCGTTCAGTTCCAAGAATCTTCTTTCTCCAGCAAGCTGAGCATCCATGTTTAACTTTTTGATGGCCCAGTAAGCTTTATGTTCTAGTTCAACAGGAAGATGACATTCTTTTCCGTAGTCCAATTTAAATGGGGACATTCCCAGCGGTGTCTTGAATATTGTGCGATAAGCCCATAGTGCTTAATCTAGCTTTGGAGACCAGTCCTTTTAACTAGGGTTGACCACTTTCTCAAGGATCTGTTTAATTTCCCGGTTAGACACTTCAGTCTATCCATTAGTCTGAGGGTGATATGCCATAGCAATCCTGTGTCGCACTCCATATCGTTTCAATGCCTTGGCAATCAATTTGTTGTCAAAATGTGTGCCTTCATCGCTAATGATAGCTCGTGGTGTTCCAAATCGGGTGAATATATATTTTTGTGCAAAAATTTTAACACCGTCTTGGAATAATTTTTAGGTATTGTGATGGATTCAACCCATTTGGATACATAATCCACTGCCAAGAGAATGTATAAATTTCCAATAGATGTGGGAAAGGGTCCCATGAAGTATATTCCCCATACGTCGAAGAGTTTAATTTCTAGAATATTTTTCCATTGCATCTCATGCCATTTTGATATGTTTCCTATTAGTTGGCATCTATCACATGACTTATAGAATTCATGCGCATCTTTGAACAAGGTTGGCCAATAAAATCCAGACTGAAGTACTTTCGTTGTTGTTCTCATTCCACCAAAATGCCCTCCATATGGTGACGAGTGGCATTGGTGTAGAATATCTTTATGTTCTTCTTCTGGAATGCATCTTCAGATTATTTGGTCTCCATATTGCTTGAATAGAAATGATTCATCCCAGTAGTAATGTCGCACATCATGTCAAAACTTCTTTCGGCCCTGGCTAGATAAATCATGAGGAACAATACCACTAACAAGAAAGTTAACTATATTAGCATACCACGGCGCAGCCGTGACAAATAATATTTTCTCATCAGGGAAATCCTCTTTAATTTATGTTATGTCAGGACAATCAGATTTTTTATCTAGCCTTGACAAATGGTCTGCCACTTGATTTTCTATACATTTTCTATCATTGATCTCTAAATCAAACTCTTATAGTAATAATATCCATCCAATTAGTCTAGGCTTTGCATCTTTTTTTATTGATCAGATATTTATTGGTAGAGTGATATGTATGCACAATTACCTTAGTGCCTATTAGATATGGCATAAACTTATCGAATGCAAATACTACTGCTAAGAGTTCTTTTTCAATGGTGGTATAGCTTACTTGTGCATCATTAAGAGTATGACTCGTATAGTATATAATATGAAAGATTTTACTTTTTTATTGCCCTAGCACTGCTCCGACTGCATAGTCACTAGCGTCGCACATGAGCTCGAAAGGTTTGTTCCAGTCCGGTGGATAACGATTGGTGCTGTTGAAAGCTTCTTCTTCAAATCTGTAAAGAAATTCAAAAAATCATTAGTAAATTCAAATTGATGACTTTGTTGAAGCAAAAAACACAAGGGTTTAGAGATTTGAGAAAAATCTTTTATGAACCGCCTGTAGAAGCCTACGTGTCCAAGGAAACTACGTACACCTCTCATGTTGGTGGATGGGGGAAGGTTTGCAATCATGTCCACCTTAGCTTTATCGACTTCAATGCCTCGGCATGAAATTTTGTGGCCCAACACTATTCTTTCGGTCACCATAAAATGACATTTATTCCAATTCAGTACTAGGTTGGCTTCTCCACATCGTTTCAGTACCTTGGATAGATTCCTGAGACATCGATCAAAATCATCACTCGAGACGAAGAAATCATCCATAAATATTTCCATACATTCTTCCACCATATCTGAAAAGATTGTCATTATGCATCTTTGGAAGGTAGTTGGGGCATTACACAACCCAAACAACATTCGTCTAAATGCATAGGTACCATATGGGCATGTGAAAGTGGTTTTCTCTTGATCCTCCGGTGCTATGGCTATTTGATTGTATCTTGTATTGGTGTCATTTTCAGGGAACTCATTGTTCAGATATCTATTGTCAGGTCCATAATTTTCAAAATCATCTTCTCAACATAATTCGTATGGGCAAAAAGTGTTCGTGCATCTCGGTAGGGTTATGATATAAAGCATTGTATTCGACAAGCCTTAGAGATTCACCTCATCCAAGGATTATTTTTCCTCTACTTCCCTAATGCATTGGCACTCCTCTGAATCGTCCACATATTTCATGGAGTTGAATACATTGATGGTGACGCTTTGCTCTCCTACTCGCATTATGAACTCTCCCTTTTCACAATCTATTAGGATTCTCCCAGTGGCTAAGAAAGGTTATCCCAGAAGGATCGGGGCGTTTTCATCGGCTTCGCAATCTAAGATGAGAAAATCAAATGGAAATACAAATTTTTCCACCTTTACTATGACATTTTTATTCTGTCTTCGGGCTGCACATATGACCGATCGGCCAGCTGTAGGATGACTGAGGTTGGACATACGTGATACTCTTCTAGTTTCATAAATATGGACATTGGTATCAATTTTACACTTGATCCCAAATCAACAAGAGCTCGTCCTATGAAGACATTACCAATTGAGCATGGTGTTATAAAGTTGCCAGGGTCTTTTTGTTTTGGTGGGAGTTTGCTTACTATCGAACAGATTTATGTTGCCATGGCAACACGCTCTACCTCTCGTTTCTTTGTAACAATGTCCTTAAGAAACTTGGCAAAGGAAGAAATTTGCTCGATGGCTTCAAGTAAGGGTACATTGATACACAACTGATCCAGAACATCAAAAAATTTCTTGAACTAGATGTCCTCATCATGCTTCTTCAATCGTTGAGGGAACAGTGGTGGAGATCTCACATTGTGTGCTGTTATTGCTGAAGGATCTCTGGCATTAGCCATGAATTTCTCATTGTTTGAGCGATGTTTTTCTGAGCATTCATTTATTTCCTTCTCTTCAGGTGCGTCATCTTGTTCAACATTTTCAGCTCGATCCTCTGGTTGTGTTATGTTATGGCGAGGACTGTTCAGGTGTTCTCCCCCAAACTTGTCATCTTGGTTGACTTGTTTTTCACTCCTTAGTGTAAGTACATTGCATTGCTCCTTCCTATGATGTTTATTGATCTTTGTATCACTAGGGAGATTTCCTTGTAGGCGAGAATGTAATGTCGTAGCAATTTATCCTACTTGATTCTCCAATGCTCTTAGGGATGAACTATGGCTTTGTAAAATTGTGGCTTGGCTTTGTAACAAATTTCCTTGATTTTTAATTATTGTAGAATATTCGTGCATCAAGGTCTTTGTGGAGGCCATGAAATCTTTTGTCGAGGCCATAAATTCCTGCAATGATAACTCCAAGGAATTAGTATTGGAATTAGTATTAAAGGAATAAACTATACCTTTATTGTTTTGCTAGGACTGCTGATGATGTTGATTCTGAAAATGTTGATGGACAAAATTATTTTGTTGTGGCCTGTAATTCGCTGCTTGATTGTTGTTGTTCCCTTGATTACTCCATGAAAAATTTGGGTGTTGTCTCCAACCAGGATTGTACGTGTTTGAATAGGGGTTATTATTGCTCCGATTGTAGTTACCCGTGAAATTGGTTTATTCATGGTTTTTCGGACATTCACTCTTATGATGGTTGCCATGACAAAATAAGCATGTGTTATTGGTCACCTTGACTTCTCTTACCTCATTAGGACGTTGCAAAGTTTTCAACATAATGGTTATGGAAGAGAGTTGAGTGGCTACCAAATCCTTACTCTCTAATTCATATGCTCTAGATGTTTTTCTGTCAATTCCCAATATTGTATTTGGAAATTGATAATCATTATTTTCTATCATGTCGAGGATATCAAAGGCTTCCTCTAAGGATTTTTCCAGTAAGGTTCCATTTGTCGAGGCATCTAACATCATTCGAGTTGGTGCATTGACTCCGTTGTAAAACATCACCACTTGCGTCCAATCATGAAATCCATGGTTGATACATTTGAGAAGTAGCCTTTTGTACCTATCCCAACATTCGTACATTGATTCATCATCTCATTGGTGAAAACTTGCAATGTCATTGCGAAGCTGTGTATTCATATTGGCGGATTATATCGGAGTAGGAAACTCTTGCATAAATCTGCCCATGACTCTATTGAGCCGGAAGGAACTCCGCTGAGCCAGGCTCGTGCTCTATCGCGTAGGAAGTAAGGGAACAGTTTTAGTTTAAGCACGTCTTCATGTACTCCTTATTATCAAAATGAGTCACGTACTTCAAGGAAAGAACGAATATGCTGTTTAGCATCCTCATTAGGTGAACCATGGAATTGGCTAATGGAGTTTAACATATTAAACATCATCGGTTTAAGTTTGAAATAAGTTGCTTGTATTTCAGGTGCCACTATGCCTGGATTGAGGTCATCGAGAACTAGGTTAAAATGATATCGTATCGCTCTTGGCCTTGCAACTTGTAGATTAATAGTTACATCTGGTCCTATATCTCCCATGTTGTTTTGCATTTGAAGTTGGTTTAAATATTCTCTGGTTCTTTGGGCACGCAAGCTTTGTCTGAACGATTGCTCAACCTTAGGGTCGAATGGTTCCAAAGGCTTACCAATAGATCTCAAGGTCATGCAATAATAAAAACCTATAAAAGAAAATAATAAACTACGTTAAACTAGATAAATATAAGGTGACAAAAACAACTTGTTATGGCGAATAAAAATTTCGTCAGATGACAATCCCTGGCAACGGCGCCAAAAGCTTGATCGCTTGTAAATGTATATGCTAAGGCAAGCAATTCTGTGCAAGAATACACAATCGATTCAAGTAATATATGGTAGGTGAGTATCGTCTCCTCAGGGATTGGTTTAGAAATTTAATTTCACCACAACCAGAACTAGTGTCACAAATTAATTCCTACTAGGTTGTCAACTTAAGAACTAATATTAATAAAACAAAGAAGTGATATAATTATTACTGAAAAGTTTGGTCAAGGAAAAATAAGTATGCAGAATGCTGGAATAAAATAAAACAAGTGTTGATTTAAATATAATGAAAATAACCTCACATATTCAGACTTATCATAGAGTACTTATGTTAAACGTTTTGTATTGACAACAATTATTCTAAGTCTAAAATGAATTATTATGACTTGCTAAAGCTGTCTGACAGGATTACTAGGTATTCTTAGACGGTTTCTATGGCAATACTCCTCAGCGTTAACTACAACTCTTGGTTTGTCAAACTGTTGTTGTAGAAATACCACTCATCGTGAACTATAGGCATTGTCTATCCTACTCTAGTGTCTCTCCCCTTTAGTCGATTGAAACTCGCTCCTTATCTCTAAGGTAAACAAGTTAGAACTTCACCATCCCGGATTCATTCCTTTGCTCAAGTGGATCTATCTTAATTCTCTCGAATCCAAGAATCACTATCTAGACAAAAGGCTATCTCTCAATGTTCTTACATTGCCAAGACATGTTTTCCAAAAACTCAGGCGATCTCTCAATGCTCTTACAGTGTCAAGGTAAAATATTCAACAATGAACAAAATAGTCATGAGCAAAAACATAATTCATCATTCATAAAACATAAAGTAATTGTTTAGGAAAAACAAAGTTTAACACCAAGTAAGACATTCATGGTGCTATCAAAAATCATCCAAGCTTCAATGTTTAATACAACCCTAAACATATAAAGAGATTAAGAACAAAGGAAGAATGACTCCAAAAAATCGGGGGCTCTGTCGTGACAATTCTAATGAGCACCGTACCTACCTTGGTGATCAACATCTCTCGAGACCTGATCATCGCTCTGCTACAGCCTAGTTATGGAGGAAACCAAGAAAGGTTGGTTGGTAAACGGTGAGAAAGCACTACAGTTGCTCGTTCATGCCTTGAGTAAAGCTCTTCTCTCTTCTTCCTTGCCTCCTTTTTTGGCAACTACGACAGGTTAATTATAAGGAATGATCTCCTAGGGATTTGCATAATTTAGAGATTCCTTAAATAACCGTTATTATATTCTCAGGCTTAAAAAGAAAAGGTGGTTGGCGGCTATTAGAATGTTTAAGGCTTGCTTGCATGTGAAGTAGGTCATCCACCTGGCGTGTGACATAGGCAGTTCCCGCTTCAGACTCCTCAGATAAACCTTGCCTCGGCGAGATAAATATGCTCCTCAAGTTCTTATATGTTCCGTTCACCCTTGCAAATTTCATTATCGCGACTGAAATGTTCTTCCTCTGTAAGTTTCCTGCACAAACACAATTCACACAATCCTTTCTCCTCAGCAGCATCAATCAGACCAAATAAATCTTGCCTAGGCAAAACTTATACACCACAAGCTAACATAACCTATATGCAACTAAAATGTTGTGCTTAGTTTGTTTAGACGAGCAATAACATAAGTGAAAAGACTAGAAATTGAGTCTTTTTACGGAGTTATCAATTTCCAAATGAAAAAATTAAAATGACCCATGTAATCAATTCCCAAATATAAAAAAAAAACTCACAAATTTGTATCAGATTAAGAGGCATTTCATTTCTACGGCTTAAATTACTTGTGCGTTGACATCTTTCACAAGTTTTACAAAATAGATAAGATTCCTAAAGGATGTTAGGCAAAAGAAACCATATTCAAGAATTTTGTGGGTTGTACGTTTTGGCCCAAAATGACCATCACAAGAGTAAGAGTGACAAAATCGTAAAATTGAATTTACCTTGTTTTCGATGATACATCATCGAATTACATGATCTTAGCAGTGCTTCCATAAATGAGGATTATCCCAAAAATAGTATCGAGATTCTTGCTTTATTCGATTGATTTCAGCTCTTGGTAAATCTAATGGTAACTTACTTGTGGCCAAATAATTTACAATATCCGCAAACCATGGAGTTATACTTTGCACCATTATCAGAATTTCTTCAAGAAATTCTTCTCGAAGCGGTGGATCAATTATGAAAAGAGGAATTCAACTTAAGTGATCAGCTACCAGATTGTCGCATCTATTTTTATCTTTAATTTCCAAGTTGAATTCCTGTAGAAGAAAGATTCATCGGATAAGCCTTGGTTTTGCCTCTTTTTTGCTCATCAAATATCTTAAAGTTACATGATAAAAAAACAATAATTTTAGTGCCAAGAAAATAAGATCTAAATTTTTCTAAAACAAAAATTATAGAAAATAATTATTTTTCCGTTGTAGAATAATTTTTTTGAGCCGAATCTAAGGTTCAAGATGCATAGGCTATGACATGTGGCTCTTTATCAATTTTCTGACCGATAACAGCTCCAACGCTTGTATCTGATGCGTCACACATAAGTTCGAAAGATTAATTTCAATCTAGTGGCTGAACAATTGGGGCTTAGATAAGCTTCTCATTTAATTAATCAAATGAGTCCCTGCATTCTGAATTAAAATCAAACTCTTGGTCCTTCTGAAGTAAGTTTCATAAAGGTTGTGCTATCTTCGAAAAGTCTTTAATAAACCTGCGATAAACTCCTATATGTCCAAGAAAAGAACGAATTTCCCTCACAGTTGTGGGCTAAAGAAGTGAGCGTATAACATTCATTTTTGCTTTATCAACTACAATCCTTTTTGAAGAAACAATATGGCATAGAATTAACCCTTATCAACCATAAAATGACATTTTTTGTAATTTAAAACAAGGTTAAATTCTAGGCACCGTCTAAGCATATTTGTTAAATTTAATAGACATTCATTAAACGAATTATTGTAAACAGTGAAGTTATCCATGAAGACCTCAATATCTTTCTCGATATAGTCAGAGAAAATACTAATCATACATCTTTGGAATGTGGCATATGCATTGCAAAGGTTGAAATACATACTTCGGTAGACAAATATGCCGAAGGGATATGTGAATGTTGTATTTTCCTGATCTTCTGGTGCCACTAGAATCTGAAAAAATCTTGAAAAGCCACCAAGACATTAATAATGAGATTTACTAGCTAACCTTTCTATCATTTGATCTAAAGATAGAAGAAGAAAATGGTTTTTTTGGGTTAACAAATTCAACTTCCTATAATCGATGCAAACTGTCCATCCATTCAGAACTCTTGTCGAAACTAACTCACATTCCGAGTTTTCAATTACTGTATCTCTGGTTTTATTTGGAAATACATGGATTAGACTTACCCAATTACTATCTGATATTGGGTAAATTAGATATGCATCAAGGAGTTTCTATATGTCCTTTTTCACCACTTCTATCATAGGTGGATTTAATTGGCACTATCCTTCCCTTAACAGGTTTTCTCCTTCTTTAATCTTGATTTATGCAGTGACAGTTGAGGGGCTAAGTCCTTTAATATCGGTAATAGTCCAGTCGATTGCTCTTTTATGCACTCGTAACACTGTTACCAAGTCATCCTCTCTTTTTTTCGATAACTTACTTGAGATGATAACCAATAAAGTTTCTTTTTCTCCCAAAAGTGCATACTTCAAGTGTTCTAAAAAATTTCAAATTAATTTGAGGTTCATATATAACAGAAGGTAGAAACTTAGGATTTAAAGGAATAAAACTTGAATCAGAATTAACCAAAAAAATTTCTTCCAACTCTCTCATGGTTCATAGTCAAGTTCTTCAAATTCTCTGCACATATTATCAACAAAGTTAGATTCTATATATTTTTCAACGGAAGGCTCAATGACATCAACAAAGTTTATACTAGCAACATTATCAAGATGATGCATTGCTTTGTATACATCAAATTTTATGATCTCACCGTCAAACTCCATTGTAAGAATTACACTTCTTACATTGATTTTCATATTTGTTGTGCTAAGTAAGGGACAACCCAAAAGTATCTCTGAACAAGTATTTGTTCGGTCATTTTCCATGTCAATGACATAGAAATCAGCTGGAAATATAAGTTGATTTACCTTAACCAATACATTCTCCAAGAGTCCTTCGGGATATATTATCGATCGATCCGACAATTGTATTATTACTTTTGTATCTTTCAAGGGCTTATTAGAAAGTAAGTTGTATACAGATAAAGGCATAATATTTATAGAAGCTCCTAAATCACACATTGCACGTTTAATTCCAACTTTACCAATTTTGCAAGGTATAGAAAACATACCTTAATCTTTTAACTTTGGTAGAAGTCTTTTGTTGGAGGAAAACTAAAACATTCCCTCCCAAATTCACCTTTTTCTGTTCAGGTAAGCCTTCTTTCTGTGGTACAGATGTCTTTAAGAAATTTAGCATACCTTGGTATTTTTTGGATTGCATCAATGAGAGGTATGTTGATTTCAACCTTTTGGAATACTTCTAAGATTTCTTTCTCTTCAGCTTGTTTATCTCTTTTTACCAATCTAGAAGGAAAAGGTGGTGAAGTTTCATAGGGAGTTGATCCTAGATCGAGCTTTGAAACTTATTTCTTCTTTCTTTGGGGATTTGTGTCAATCACCTTTTCCTTAGGGGTATCTACGCCAACTTCTTCTTCTTCTATTTGGAATTTTGGGTTTTCTTCATTTTTTTGGGCATTTACGCTATAATCTTCTAGGATTGGTTGTTCGACAATTATACCACTTCGGAGGGTGATGGTTGATCGCTTGTGAATGTATATGCTATGGCAAGCTAATCTTTGGAAGTATAACAATCGATGCAAGTAATATCGTAGTGAGTGAGTATCGTCTCCACAGGGATTGGATTAGAAATATATCTTTTCACCACAACTAGAACTAATGCAACAAATTAATCCTACTAAGTATTAAAGCTAAGAACTAATATTAAGGAGCTAAGTATAATGATTCAATGATTTCAGACAAGTGTGGTTGAGACAAAGAAAATATGCAGACAGATAAAACAAAATAAAACAAGTATTGGATTAAATATAATGCAAACAACCTCACATATTCAGACATGTCACATAGCACTGACGCTAAACCATTATCTCAACAACAATTATTTTAAGCCCATAATGAATTATTATGACTTGCTAAACTGCCCGATAGGATTACTAGGTATTCTTAAACGGTTGCTATGGCAATACCTCTCGGCGTTAACTATAGACGTTGTCTTAACCTACTCTAGCATTTATCCCTTTTAGTCGTTTGAAACTTACTCCTTATCTATAAGGTAGACAAGTTAGAACTTCACCATCCTGGATTCATTCCTTTGCTCACGTTGATCTCTCTTAATTCTCTCGAATTCAAGAATCACTTTCTAGACAAAAGTTTATCTCTCGATGCTCTTACAATGCCCAGACATGTTTTATCGAAACCCCAAGCGATCTCTCGATGCTCTTACAGTGTTAAGGCAAAATATTTAAACTATGAGCAAAACAGTCATAATCAAACATAATTCATCATTCATAAACATAAAATATTGTTCAAGCAAAACAAAGTTTAACACCAAGTAAAGCATTCATGGTGTTATCAAAGATCATCCAAGATTAAACCGTTTAATATAACCCTAAATAAAAAAAGAGTTTAAGAACAAAGGAAGAACGACTCCCAAAATCGGGGGCTCTGTCACGATAATCCTGATCAGTACCATGCCTGCCTTGGTGATCACCCTCTCTCGAGGCCTGATCACCGCTCTGCTATCGTCTGGCTATGGAGGACACCAAGGAAGACTGAGGGGTAGACGGAGGGAAAGCACTGCAATTGCTTGCTCATGCCTAAGGTAAAGCTCTTGTTTCTTCTTCCTTTCCCTTTTTCTTTTTGCGGCTACGGCTGGTAATTATAAGGAGAATCTCCTAGGGCTTTGCATGCTTTTAGAGTTTCCTTAATTAGCCGTTATTAATTTCCCTAACTTAAAAAGAAAAGGCGGTTGGCGGTTGTCAGGATATTCAAGGCTTGCTTGCACGTGAAGCATGTCATACAGCTGGCATGTGACATAGGCTGTTTCACCACATTTGCTTCAGACTTCTTCAGATAAATCTTGCCTCGGTGAGATAAATATGCTCCTCACATTCTCATCTGCTCCATTGGCCTTTGTAACTTTTCATTGTCACGACTAAAATGTTCTTCCTCTGTAGAATTCCTGTACAAACACAACTCAAACAACCCCTTCTCCTCAGCATCATCAGTTAAGCCAAATAAATCTTGCCGAGGCAAAACTTATCCACCACAACCTATATGTAACTAAATGCAACTAAAAAAACAGTGTATACTTTGTTTAGGCAAGCAATGACTTAAGTGAAAATACTAGAATTTAAGTCTTTTTACGGAGTTATCACACCTCCAAACTTAAGCTATTTCTTGTCCTCAAGTAATGGATAATAACTAGAAAAAAAACAAAATTGTCATGGCAAAGCAGTATGAAGAACATCATCAGCTTTGGGATTTCAGCCCTCAGAAAAAATATGTGGCCTCAACTTGTTCGACAGTAATATTAGGCAATTCCCTTCCCTAGTCAGGATCCTTTTTATTGTGTGTGCGTGATTGTAAATAGTTTATGCATAGAGGTAATTAGAAAACTTAAAGTAAGCACTTCTAGGTTGTCAAGGCAACAAATTATTCATCAGTCTTAGTTTATACTCCTAGTTATTTATCAACTTTTGTTCTCTTTATTCACACTTTTTTTTATATAGGGGAGTCAGCTCATCACAACTATCGTTCCACACTCTAGGTGAAAAGGAGTATACCTTCCACCCCATGCTAGTTGGGCAGAGTCATCCTGTGACTACTTTTATTCACTTATATGCCTTGGCTACTCTTAATTTCTTTTGGAGTTTTTATTATTCATGCCTTTGCACAGAGGAGTGTCCTTTTGTATTTTTCGAGTTTTCAAATTTTTAAACACTAGAGAGTTTTTACCTTACCCTTAGAATATTTTTTTGAAGTCTCGGCAATTATAAAGTTCTTTCCTAAAAATTTTACAGATTACCTAGAGCAAAGACAACCTACAATTGTGTTTATAAGTTTCAAATGATCAATCCTAGGGTTGGTTCTCTTCTTCAAACAGTCTTTACAATAATTCTGGCCTAGGCAATAAAATTTTACATTCATCATTGGGCATCCCTAATTCATTCCTAACAATAATTCTAACCTTCTTATATCATGACAACCAAAATTTTCAACCAATTACATCAATTACTATTTAACATAGTATGGCAGAATGGACAACACTTCCCCCAAACTTGAGGGATGCATTGTCCTCAATGCAAGAAAACTACACTAAATGTTGTTATATGCAAATGTGAAAAAAATGAAAACTACAAAAACTTACTGTGGTGGTGTGGCTTGACTGGACGCCCTCGTGCGGCGGCGTTTGGGAGGGGAAGGGCTCTTGGATCACAAGTCTACTGCTTTTGGTTGAGAAGGAGACGGTTGAAGTATACGCCCCGGCGTTCTCTTGTATCGCTTCTTCCTGGTTGAAGCTCAGGCTGGAGTGGACTGCTCAGTCACGGGAGTCAGTTGTGCTGGAAATGGTGGTGGACTAGGAGCTGCTGTTGGGGCTGGTGGTGTTAATCGAACTGGGGATGGAATAGGATCCTGCTCAGGCTGCTTCGATGCTGGCGTGAAATCTTCATCAGTGAAGAAATGGGGTGGAGTATCACTGCTGCTTTCTGTGGTGGAGAATGATGAGGAACTGAGGAACTCCTCGATGTCGCCTTGGCTTTCTTCTGGTACGGGTGGGACATGGGTTTCCAATGGTGGCACATCGGTGGGAACCTCTGGTGGAACGTTTGGAGGGACATAATATGTCGAGGCATGGAATGTGCTACCGCCCGCATTATAGTTAAGGATGATACCGGGGAAGGTTGGCAGTCTGATCATTGTGGTTGGGAGCAACTCCTTGATGAAGGCATTGAGTTGCATCTCCCTTGCCTTGGCATATTCAAAGTAAATTTTCATGTGGTCCTCTAGGCGCCCGATCTTTTCACGCGTGTGCGTGACCACAACAGCCATTCTAGCCGTGGCAATCGATTTTGCTCCTTGCTCCAGACCCTTCTTTGAGTCATCATCATTGAAACTCATTAACTTGGGGACCTTTTTCTTTGTAATACCCTCCTTGGGTTTGATGAAGTCTTTGAATTGTTCCTCAAGAACCTTTTTCTTTCTGCACAGCGTGGTTATAAGGTTTGGGAACAATAGGTTACCACGGTTCTTCTTGGCACAGTCATGGATCTACTCGAAGAAGATTTCACCTACATCGATCGTTCTACCGTATATGATCGAGTGCAACAACATCAGCCACTTGACAAGGACAATGGTGTTGTGGGACGTTGGCATCAGCTTGCCTTTAAGAAAATGGTTCCATAGTTTCACGTGTGGTTTGAGGGCTCGGTAATCTACTCGCTTTCTTGTGGGGGCATTCCCTTTGAACTTGGCCTACCCAAAACATAAATCCTATAGAACTCCACTATACATTTCTTGATCTTCCTCAGCCACAAATCCCTTGTGATGGTCATCCACTTTCCCCAACTTAAAGTTTTTATTAAGTGCAAAAGGGGAAAAACGAATGAGTTTTCCTCGAACATATATTGTGTGGTTGGAGGTGTCTGTGAGGTGGGCATAGAACTCTCTCACCATTGCTGGTGTTACGGCGTTAGGATTACGAGCAAACGTCTCCTAGTTATTCTTCTTTATGACGTCCATCACCTCAGGGCCAAACTGTTCTTCTCCCTCGGCTGGAAAAATAAATCCATCTTCCAAATACACTTGGCGTTGCTGAATGGTTTTGAAGCGTGCCTCTGCTTCGGCTGTTTAGAAATGATTGAAACTCTGTCTGGGGCTGGGGCCGGTCTCGATCTCACCATTTTTCTTGGCTGATTTTAATGGTGGCGATGGGGAGGTATTTTGAGAGAAAGAAAAGAAATTTTCTGGTTTGTAAAGAAAGAATGAAACAAGATGAAGAAGAAAAAGAGTAGGTAGTTTTTATTGGAAAGTGATGGGTGGTTTTGGGGCATTTTGGTCTTTACAGGGTGGGGAAAATATTTCATATTAAATGAGAAATATTTGATAAGACATAAAGGGGAAGAAAGGATTTCTTTCTTTCTTTCTTTATTCTACCGCCAAATCACGTACCCTAGGGCTTTTTTTTTCTCTTCATGCATGCTTCAACTCCCCATGTTACCACGTGTTCCTTGTTCACCTACAATATGAAAGAAGAAAATAATAAAATAAAATGGATTAAAGCATAAAATAACTTAACTTATTTATGTACAAAATTCAGATTTTCGTTGCCTAGGCAACTTATATTTGCTCAATTAAGAAAAGCAAACTCTTGGGCATCATGTGCCAACGATGACGATTTGTCGCGCATGACTGAGGCTCCTTTGTACTCCTTGAGTCTCTGCCCTTTCACTTTGAAGATGGAACCATCGTTTTGGTTCTGAATTTCAATTACTCCATTGTCATGGACTTGGTGTACGATGAATGGTCCTGACCATCATGATTTTAGCTTGCCTAGGAATAACTTAAGGCGTGAATTGTAGAGCAGTACTTGTTGTCCAGAATAAAATTGCCTCGGCAATATTTTTCTGTCATGCCATCGTTTTGTTTTCTCTTTGTAAATGCAGGCATTCTCGTATGCATGTGCTCTAAATTCATCTATCTCATTCAGTTCCAATAGTCTTCTTTCTCTAGCAAGCTGAGCATCCATGTTTATCTTTTTGATGGCCCAATAAGTTTTGTGTTCGAGTTCAACCGGTAGATGACATTCTTATCCATAGATTAGCTTGAACGGGGACATTCCCAGTGGTGTCTTGAATGATGTGTGATAAGCCCATAGTGTTTCATCTAGCTTCGGCGACCAATCTTTTCAACTTGGGTTAACCACTTTTCGAGGATCTTCTTGATTTCTCAGTTAGATACTTCGACTTGTCCATTCGTCTGAGGGTGATACACCATAGCAATTCTATGTCGTACTCCATATCTTTTCAGTGCCTTGGCAATCAATTTATTATCAAAATGTGTCCCTTCATCGCTAATAAGAGTTCGTGGTGTTCCAAAGCGGGTGAATATATTTTTGTGCAAAAACAACACCATCTTGGAATCATTCTTAGGTGTTGTAATGGCTTTAACCCATTTTGATACGTAATCCACTACCAAGAGATTGTACATATCACCAAATGAGGTTGGAAAAGATCCCATGAAATATATGCCTATACGTCGAAAATTTTGATCTGCAGAATGTTTTGCCATGGCATCTCATGCCATTTCAAGATGTTTCCTGTACGTTGACATCTATCACATGACTTGTAGAATTCATGCGTGTCTTTGAACAGGGTTAGCCAATAAAATCTCGACTGAAGCACTTTTGTTGTTGTTCTCATCCCACCAAAATGCCCTTCATATAGTGACGAGTGGCATTGGAGTAGGATATCTTGCTGCTCCTCTTCTGGAATGCACCTTCAGATTATTTGGTCTCCGCACTACTTGAATAGAAATAGTTCATCCAAGTAGTAATGTCGTACATCATGTCAAAATTTCTATTTGCCCTGGCTAGATAAATCAAGATGAACAATACTACTAACAAGAAAATTAACGATGTCAGCATACCACGGTGCAACCGTGACAAATAATATTTTCTCATCAGGGAAATCCTCTTTAATATCTGTGATGTCAGGACAATCATGTTTGTTATCTAGCCTAGACAAATGGTCCACCACTTGATTTTCAATACCTTTTCTATATTTGATCTCTACATCAAATTCTTGCAGTAATAATATCCACCCAATTAGTCTAGGCTTTGCATCTTTTTTATTAATTAGATATTTAATAGCTGAGTGATTTGTGTGCACAATTACCTTAGTGCCTATTAGATATGGCCTAAACTTATCGAATGCAAATATTACTGCTAAGAGTTCCTTTTCAGTGGTGGTATAGTTCACTTCAGCATCATTAAGTGTTCGGCTTGCATAGTAGATAACATGAAAAATTTTACTTTTTTGTTGCCCTAGCATTGCTCTGACTGCATAGTCACTAGCGTCGCACATAAGCTCAAATGGTTCGTTCCAGTCTGGTGGGATAACTATTGGCGCTGCTGAAAGCTTTTTCTTTAAATCTGTGAAGGCATTCAAACAATCATTAGTAAACTCAAATGGATGATTTTGTTGAAGCGAAAGATATAAGGGTTTAGAGATTTGAGAAAAGTCTTTTATGAACCGCCTATATAATCCTGCATGTCCAAGGAAATTGCGTACACCTCACACATTAGTAGGTAGGGGAAGATTTGCAATTGCATCCACCTTGGCTTTGTAGACTTCGATGCCATAGAATGAAATTTTGTGTCGCAACACCATTCCTTCAGTTACCATAAAATGACATTTTTCCCAATTCAGTACTCGGTTGGCTTCTTCACAACGTTTCAACACCTTGGATAAATTGTGGAGGCATCGGTCAAAGTCATCACCCAAAACGGAGAAGTCGTCCATAAATATTTCCATGCACTTTTCCCCCATGTCTGAAAAGATTGCCATCATGCATCGTTGGAATGTAGCTGGAGCGTTATACAGTCCAAATGATATTCGCCTAAATGCATAGGTACCATACGGGCATGTGAACGTTGTTTTCTCTTGGTCTTCGGGTGCTATGGCAATTTGGTTATACCCCGAGTATCCATCGAGGAAGCAATAAAATGCCTTTCCCACTAATCTATCCAATATTTGATCGATGAAAGAGAGGGGAAAATGATCATTCTTTATGGCTTTTTTGAGCTTTCTATAATCCATGCATATGCGCCAGCCCATGACTGTTCTGGTGGTGAGTAACTCATCATGCTCCCTTTTAACCACGGTTACACCACCTTTCTTTGGCACGCATTGGATTGGGCTAACCCATGAACTATCGGATATAGGATAAATCACTCACGCATCCATCCATTTTATTATTTTCTTCATGACTACCTTCTTTATGATCGAGTTGAGCCATATTTGGGGTTCCACCGAGGTGTTGTGGCTATCTTCAAGATTGATTTTGTGCATGCATATGGTTGGACTGATTCCTTTCAAGTCTGCCATCGTCCATCCTATAGCTTTTCTGTGCTGTGACAAAATATTCAACAAACTCTTCTCCTGTTTAGAAGTTAGGTTGGCAGAGATTATCACTGGTAAAGTTTCATCAACTCCTAGATAAGCATATTTCAAATGTGATGGTAAAGTCTTAAGCTCCAATTTCGGTGCATGTTGTGAAGATGACTCTTGAGATTTAACTTCATCATAATCTAAATGTTTGAATTTCATACCTGACCTATGAAGAAATCTCAATTGGTTCTTTGTCTTTCCTTCGCATCTTGCCTTGGTATCGCTTTCAGAGTGTTCAGTGTGCAGATTTTCGTTGTCGTGGCCATGATTATCAGAACCGTCTTCTGAAAATATTTCATCAGGGCCAAAGTTTTCTGCTTTATGTATTTCAGTTGTAGGTTCATAGTATAAATTGATGTACTCATCGAGCCTTAAGGATTCACCTCATCCCAGTATTGCCTTTTCTTCAATCTTATTAATGCATTGGTATTCCTCTGGATCGTCTGCGTATTTCATAGAGTTAAATACATTGATCGTGACACTTTTCTCGCTAACTCTAATGGTGAATTCTCCCTTTTCATAGTCTATTAGGATTCTGCCTGTGGCTAAGAATGGGCGTCCCAGAATGATTGGTACGTTTTCATCAGCTTCGCAATCCAGAATGAGAAAATCCACTGGAAATACGAATTTATCTACCTTTACTATGACGTCTTCGGTTATACCCTCGGGTTGTACATAAGACCGATCAGCCAACTATAGAATGACCGAGGTGGGATGGGCATGATACCCGTCTAGTTTCATGAATATCGATTTTGGTATCAAGTTTACACTTGATCCCAAGTCAATGAGAGCTCGTCTGATGAAATCATTAACAATGGAACATGGTATTACAAAGCTGCTAGGGTCTTTTTGCTTTGGTGGGAGTTTGCTCTCTGCCGAGCAGATTTCTGTTGTAGTGGCGACACATTCTACCTTCCTTTTCTTTATAACAATTTCCTTCAGATACTTGGTATAGGAAGACATTTTCTCGATGGCTTCGAGTAGGGGCACATTGATACTCAACTAGTCCAGAACATCAACGAATTTCTTGAACTGGATTTCATCATCATGTTTCTTCAACCGTTGAGGGAACGGTGGTGGAGGTTTCATATCGACTACTGATGGTGCAGGGAAATCGCTGGCCTTTACCATGAATTTCTTGTTATCCGGTAGATTCTTTTCTGAGCCTTTACTTTATTCCTTCTCTTCATACGTTTTCTCTTGTTCAGCATTTTCAGATTCCTCATCCGGTTGTGTTACGCCTTGGCGAGAATTGTTCAGCTGTTCTCCCCCAAACTTTTCATCTTGATCAACTTATTTTTCACTCCTTAGCGTAAGTACATTGCGTTGCTCTTTCCCATGATGTTTAGTGACTTCAGTATCACTAGGGAGATTTCTGTATGGGCGAGAATGTAATACCGTGGCAATATGTCCCACTTGATTCTCCAATGCTCTGAGAGATGAACTATGGCTTTGCAAAAGTGTTACCTGGCTTTGTAACAAATTTCCTTGATTTTTTATTGTTGAAGAATGTTCGTGCATCAAGGTTTTTGTAGACGCCATGAAATCTTTTGTTCGAGGCAATGAATTCTTGCAAGGATAATTCCAAGGAGTTAGTATTAGAATGAATGTTAGAGGAAGAAGTTATACCTTTGTTGTTCTACCAGGGTTGCTGATGTTGATTCTGAATATGCTGATGGTCAGAATTATTTTGCTGTGGCCTGTAATTTGTGGCTTGATTGTTGTTGTTCCCTTGATTATTCCATGAAAAATTTGGGTGTTGTCTCCAAGCAGGGTTGTACGTGCTCGAATAGGGATTATTGTTGTTCTTATTGTAGTTGCCCACAAAATTAGTTGACTCATAGTTTTAAGGATATTCATTCTCATGATGGTTGCCTTGACAGAATAGACACACATTATTGGTCGCCTTGACTTCTTTTACCTCATTAGGATGTTGCAAATTTTTCAACATATTGGTTATGGCAGAAAGTTGGGCTGCTATTGAATCTTTTCTTTCTAATTCATATGCTCCAGAGGTTTTTCTACCGGTTCCCAATCTTGCACTTGGAAATTGATAGTCCTTATTTTCTATTCTGTCGAGAATGTCAAAAGCTTCCTCGGGTGATTTGTCTAGTAGGGTGCCATTTGCTGAGGCATCTAACATCATTCGAGTTGGTGCGTTGACTCCATTATAAAACATCACCACTTGCGTCCAATCATGAAATCCATGATTACACATTTGCGAAGTAAACTTTTATACCTATCCCAAAATTCGTACATTGATTCATCATCGCCTTGGCAAAAACTCGTAATGTCGTTCCGAAGTTGTGTATTCATATTGGGCAGATTATATCGGAGTAGGAAACTCTTACATAAATCTGCCCATGACTCCATTGATCCGGAAGGAACTCCACTGAGCCAAGCTCTTTTTTTATCACGTATGGAGTAAGGAAAAAGCTTCAGTTTGAGCACATCTTCATGTACTCCTTGTTGTCTAAATGAATCGCATTCTTCAAGGAAAGCACACACATGATGTCTAGCATCTTCATTGGGTGTACCACCAAATTGGCCGATAGAGTTCAGCATATTAAACATCACCGGTTTGAGTTCAAAATGAGTGGCTTGTATCTCAGGTGCCACTATGCCATGATTGAGGTCATCAAGAATTGGGTTCAAATGATCTCGTATCGCTTTTGGTCTTGCAACTTGATCTCCTAAATCTTCCATGTCATTTTGCATTTGATTCAATTGTTCTCTGGTTCTTTGGGCATGCAACCTTTGTCTGAACAATTGCTCAACTTCGGGGTTGAATGGTTCCAAAGGCTTACCAGCAGATCTCAAGGTCATGCAATAATAAAAAACTATAAAAGAAAATAATAAACTACGTTAGACTAAATAATTATAAAGTGACACAAAAAACTTGAAATGGCTGGAAATTTCATCAGTTGCCAATCCCCGGCAACGGCGCCAAAAACTTGATCGCTTGTGAATGTATATGCTAAGGCAAGCTAATATGTACAAGTATACACAATCGATGCAATATTAGTGAGTGAGTATCGTCTCCACAGGGATTGGATTAGAAATATCTTTTCACCACAACTAGAACTAATGGCACAAATTATCCTACTAAGTATTAAAGCTAAGAACTAATATTAAGGAGCTAAGAATAATGATTCAATGATTTCAGACAAGTGTGGTCGAGACAAAGAAAATATGCAGACAGATAAAACAAAACAAAACAAGTATTGGATTAAATATAATGCAAATAACCTCACATATTCAAACGTGTCACAGAGCACTGATGCTAAACAATTGTCTCGGCAACAATTATTTTAAGCCCATAATGAATTATTATGACTCACTAAACTGCCCGACAGGATTACTAGGTATTCTTAGACGGTTACTATGGCAATACCTCTCGGCGTTAACTATAGACGTTGTCTTAACCTACTCTAGCCTTTATCCCTTTTAGTCAATTGAAACTCACTCCTTATCTCAAAGGTAGACAAGTTAGAACGTCACCCTCCCGGATTCATTCCTTTGTTCACGCTGGTCTCTCTTAATTCTCTCGAATTAAATAATCACTTTCTAGACAAAAGGCTATCTCTCGATGCTCTTACAATGCCCAGACATGTTTTACCGAAACCCCAGGTGATCTCTCGATGCTCTTACAGTGTTAAGGCAAAATATTTAAACTATGAGCAAAACAGTCATAAGCAAACATAATTCATCATTCATAAACATAAAATATTGTTCAGACAAAACAAAGTTTAACACCAAGTAAAGCATTCATGGTGTTATCAAAGATCATCCAAGATTAAACCGTTTAATACAACCCCAAATAAAATAAGAGTTTAAGAACAAAAGAAGAACGACTCCCAAAACCGAGGGCTCTATCACAACAATCCTGATCAGCATCATGCCTGCCTTGGTGATCACCCTCTCTCGAGGCCTGATCACCGCTCTGCTATCGTCTGGCTATGGAGGACACCAAGGAAGACTTGGGGGTAGACGGAGGGAAAGCACTGCAGTTTCTTACTCACGCCTAAGGTAAAGCTCTTCTTTCTTCTTCCTTGCCCTTTTTCTTTTTGTGGCTATGGCTGGTAATTATAAGGAGAATCTCCTAGGGCTTTGCATGCTTTTGGAGTTTCCTTAATTAGCCGTTATTAATTTCCCAAACTTAAAAAGGAAAGGTGGCTAACGGTTGTCAGGATATTCAAGGCTTGCTTGCACATGAAGCAGGTCATCCAGCTGACATGTGACATAGGTAGTTTCGCCATATTTACTTCAGACTTCTTCAGATAAATCTTGCCTAGGTGAGATAAATCTACTCCTCACGTTCTCATCTGCTCCATTGGCCTTTGCAACTTTTCATTGTTACGACTGAAATGTTCTTCCTCTGTAGAATTCCTGCACAAACACAACTCAAACAACCCCTTCTCCTCAGCAGAATCAGTTAAGCCAAATAAATCTTGCCTAGGCAAAAATTCTCCACCACAACCTATATATAGCTAAATGCAACTAAAAATGCAGTGCATACTTTGTTTAAACGAGCAATAACTTAAGTGAAAAGACTAAAATTTAAGTCTTTTTACGAAGTTATCAATGACACTAACATTTTCTATCGGATTTGACTTCATTTGAGAATGTAATTTCCCTTGTAATTCTAATATTCCCACAGTTTAAGCTATTTGGCTCATTTGTTTGTACAACTCTTGAAGATTGGCCTTAGTGCAATTTTGGAATTTTTACTAGGACAAGACCAAACGTTCAATAATGG
This sequence comes from Hibiscus syriacus, assembly GCF_006381635.1. Lineage (NCBI taxonomy): Eukaryota > Viridiplantae > Streptophyta > Magnoliopsida > Malvales > Malvaceae > Hibiscus > Hibiscus syriacus. The sequence continues at coordinate 279,635 of NW_024063379.1, read as the reverse complement.
ATTCCAGAGAGGAATTTTGTGGTTTAAATGTTTGTGGGGGCATTTACTTATAGGCTTGATTCTGCCTTGGGTTTTATCCATAGCTCAGATTTGGATGGTCTCTTCATCCCGGGTTATAAGTATTAGAGTATGGGTTATAGGGTCTCTAGAGAGGTCCTGAAAAGTTCTCTACAACATTTTCTTCTATGCCAACTTCCTCTTATAGCATTGGACATCAGTATGTCAGATGATCTGGAATTGTGCATATTTCACATACTCTTGCTAATCCAAATTTTCCTGCAACCAAAGAATTAACAACATCAGTTGACTTATCGATTTGGTTTTCTAAGGAAACAATGCTTATCTCATAAACCCGACGATTGGGTTCACTTGAAGTGCCAAACTGCTGAGAGTTGGATGTCATTGTCGAAATTAATTCTCTTGTTGTTGGTGGTGTTTTGTTCAAAAGAGCTCCTTCACTAGCATCATATTGGAAGCAACCCTTCATAGAAATACTGGAGGAGTGTTTGCTCGGATAATCTGTAGTATGGATAGCTTTCATAAAGCTTTTTAAATCACTCTCAGTAATCTTCAAGCGATTCTCCATCTTTTTGTCTTATTTCCATAATGCTACTCCTTAATTAACTTGCTTTTACTGCTGGGAAAAACCTATCAAGAAATGTCCGAGTTAAATCAACCCAAGTATTTATAGAATTAGGAGGGAAATATAATAGTCATTTTTTAGCTAAACTAGATAAAAAAAGTGAAAACCCGTAGATTTATTTGGTCTTCAGATACTCCCTGAGGTTTTATGCTTGAACAGGCCATATGAAACTACGTGAGATGTTTGTGTGGACTCTCACTGGGAAGCTCATGAAATATAGAAAGAAGATGAATAAGGCTCGTTTTTAAAGTAAATGGAGTTGTTACTTGAGGAAAAGTGATGTAGAGAGGTTGTTGTACAGTACGTGACGTAGCTAACTAGCGAATCGTTTGATCTTCCATTGGTTATGGCATGATGTCTGTGCCTAGTGTATCTTCGGTTATCGGTTCTTCATTTGTTTTAAAGGAAGATAATCCTTCCAGACTTAATTCTGGATATGATTGCTCCAGTTGTTCCTGTTGTCGTTTTCTTCTTTTTTCTCGAATCGTTTTTGCATGAATTCGTCTAGCTCGAGCTTTGATTTTTGGAACCAAATCACCTAGATTACTTCTGGTGATTTTTGGAACTAAAATAAACAACTTTATTAGTTACTTTATCTGAAGTCCCCAGAAACGGAGCCAATTTGACATGTTTCATGTTATTATCAAATAATTCATTCTTCTCAAAAATAAATAAATAAAATGAAATAGTAATAAAGAGAAACATGTCCGGTCTACAAGGACTTTAGAGTTTCTGAAGTTGTGGATTTTTCGATTTTAAATCTGGATAAAGATGAAAAAGGATAGGGATTTGGATAGAAGGGAAAATAAGAAGGAGATGAGAGGAAAATAGGGGATTTAAATTGTTTAAAAATAATTGGCGATAAAGATAAAGTAAATAAATAATTAAATAAATTTAAAATAAATCGAGATAATAAAACTTATTGTAAAAACTGCCTCAGGCTTCAGCTTTGCCTCAATTCATCTAATCATCATAATAGATTTTTACTTTGGATATCTATCGGTTACAGTCTACAGCGCCCAACCCCTGTAACTTATTTTTCTCTCTTGTGAACTAAAAATCCAAAAGTTATCTTTGAATTCCAGTCCTTTTGTGAACTAACTATAACTATTGTTGTCAGTACCAAATCAGTTTTAAAAGCTTTGGAAAAATCTGACTCGGACTATGTTGTCTCAATGAGAATCGAGTCCGGTCTCAATTTCCCTTAGTAGACCGCTGCTAAGTGTGTTCACAGGAAGTCGAACTTGATACCATTCGACTCTTCCTCCCAACTTTAAACCAAAACAATATCCAAACCAACGAGCTCTTTTTGATTTAAAAGCATTTTGATTTTAAAAGATAGGTCGATTACCTATCTTATTTCTCTAGAAATTTGAGAAAATAACCGGAAGGTATTTTAAGTGCTTTTCAATCCTCACAATAAGAATTGAGTAATCGCTTTAGCCCTTGGCTTATGGATAAATTAGCTAAGTATGACAATCATACTTAACATCATTAAAAATAAAAATAAAAATAAAACAAAGAAAACATTTTTAAAACCCAGAGGAAGAAGAAGAATGAATTCTGAATGTGTTTTTTGGCTTACCCTGAGAGGGTATTTATAGCATTTAAAAATCCTAAAACAAAGAAAAGATAATTCCTAAAAATAAGAGATAATTCCTAAAGATAATTCTTAAAATATTTAAACTAGAATCCTAAAAACATGAAATTAACTTGAATCCGAATTTCAAAAAACACGGAAGACCCATATGTCCTTCTAGAAGCGTTGACTAGACCTTCTGGAAGGTGTTGACTTAACGCCACGTCAGATGTGTCATGCCGCTAATCCATCCTTGATTCTGAAAAAAAAAACTGTAGAATTATGTCCTTTTAGTGTAATTTCCAGAATTTAATGAGATGTAAAGAAAATGAATCAAAACGAACAAATCAATCACAAAAACCAACAACTAAGGAGCAATTTAAAAGCAAAATAATAACTAAATAAACCACCTATCACAAAACCATCACCTATCCACTACCCACAACATATATAAATTTTTACATGTACACCCACCCACTACCCATTAAATTTATACCCATTTTCACCCTAATTAGAACATATGAGATGTGAAATCTATGAAATTGTACAGTCTATTATCCCTAACTTCAAAAGCTCTTATGGAACTCCGGAAATCTCGATAGATGAAGAATTAGGTATAACAAAAATAAAACATCAAATATAAAAATTATAAAAACCAAACGGTTAGTGATTTAGAATTCATGTATAGTAATCCATATCCAATGTATACGCACATATGATATTAACATTGGATTTTTAATCCAGATAACTTCCAACAACATCGAAATTAAATGCAAGAACATATTAATTTTGTCTTGTCTTGTTCGAGTGAAATGTTAGGGCATAACATGGAAAGATTCCATGAGACTCAATCATAACGAATAACAAACCCACTCAACTCACAGTGTTTAATTTATTAGGACATGATGGGGTATGATCTGTATTGTATATAACCCTAACATGGAAAGGTTCCTTCCTCTGTCAGTACTTGCTGGTTCAGAACTCAAGATCTCACGTCCTCTTCACTAATTAATCCCCCATTTCCCTTTTTATTTATTTATATTCCTTTTCACCTTCTTCATCAAAACAAATGATAAGCTTGTTCCATTTGAAACCAGCCAAGTTTGTTCAGCTTATGACAATGGTGTTGTGAGAGATTAATGATGGCAGTTAAGAAGAACACTTTGTACTTCAGAATCCATTTCTTCATCTTGTTCTTCTGCCATGCCATTAAGGCTGAAAAGACCAACTTGAATGAGGAAGCATTGGCTTTGATATCGATCAAAGCTGGTTTCATTGATCATTTGAATAGACTTCACGATTGGAGATTGCCAGAAAATGAGGGTCTAAATGATTCAGCTCAATGCAGCTGGACTGGTGTGTGGTGCAACTCCGATGGGTTAGTTGAAAAGCTTCATCTTTCTCGTATGAATCTCAGTGGCCGAGTTTCGGATGATATCGGAAACCTGAGAAGCCTCAGATCTCTTGAATTGTGCTGCAATGAACTGTCTTCGCTTCTACCGAAATCCATATCGAATCTCACATCACTCGACAGCATTGATGTGAGCCAAAATCTGTTCACCGGAAGCTTTCCTCTTTGGTTTCGGAAGGGCTTCGGGGCTGACTTTGTTGAATGCTTCAAGCAACAATTTCTCTGGCATTCTCTCAGAGGATCTCGGCAATGCAACTTCATTGGAGATTCTAGACCTGAGAGGGAGCTTCTTCCAGGGTTCAATTCCCAAGTCTTTCAAGAACTTGCAGAAGCTGAAATTCCTTGGCCTTTCCGGGAATAATCTCACCTGCCAGATACCGGGAGAGCTCGGGGAGCTTTCATCGGTGGAGACTATAATTCTGGGGTATAATGAGTTTGAAGGTGGAATACCAGTTGAGTTTGGTAACCTCACTAATCTTAAGTACCTTGATTTGGCAGTTGGCAATCTTAGTGGTGTGATTCCTGCTGAACTAGGGAGGCTTAAAGTATTAGAGACGGTTTTCTTATATAAGAACAATTTGGAAGGCAATATTCCATCATCGATCGGAGAAATCGGTTCGTTGCAGCTGCTGGATTTGTCTGATAATATTTTATCCGGTGAAATTCCTGCTGAGATTGTTGAGCTCAAGAACTTGCAGCTCTTGAACTTGATGTGCAATCGGTTATCAGGCTCGGTTCCTGCTGGACTTGTAGCGTTGACAAAATTGCAGGTGCTTGAGTTGTGGAACAATTCATTTTCAGGACCATTGCCGGTTGATCTTGGCAAGAATTCACCATTGCAGTGGTTGGACATATCGTCGAATTCGTTCTCGGGTGAAATCCCGGAAATGTTGTGCAATGGAGGCAATCTCACCAAGCTCATTGTGTTCAACAATTCATTCTCAGGTTCAGTTCCAGTCAGCTTATCAAATTGTCCATCACTTGTTCGAGTCCGAATGCAGAATAATCGTCTATCCGGGATGATTCCTGTTGGATTTGGCAAACTTGGGAGCCTTTAGAGGTTAGAATTGGCAGATAACAGTCTCACTGGTGAAATACCTGATGATATTGCTTCTTCTAAATCACTTTCTCTTATTGATGTTTCGAGTAATCGCCTTCGATCTTCACTTCCTTCTACCATATTTTTGATCCCTAGTCTGCAATCGTTTATTGCCTCGGACAATAACTTGGTTGGTGAGATCCCAGATCAGTTTCAGGATTGCCCCCCACTAGCTGTGCTTGATCTCTCATCAAATCATTTTACAGGAAGTATCCCGGCTAGTATTGCTTCATGTGAGAAATTAGTTACTTTGAACCTGAGGAATAACCAATTGGCCGGAGAAATTCCGAAATCGATTGCTATGATGCTGACATTGGCTGTTCTTGATTTGTCTAACAACTCTCTCAGAGGTGGGATACCTGATGATTTCGGGACTTCTCCGGCTCTAGAAATGCTCAATGTCTCATATAACAAACTAGAAGGTCCGGTTCCTGCAAATGGAGTGCTGAGAACAATCAATCCCGATGACCTCGTCGGCAATCCTGGCCTTTGTGGCGGTGTTCTCCCCCCATGTAACCGATATTCACCGACTTCATTGAGGCAGAGACGCTTGCGAGCAAAGCATATAGTTACAGGGTGGTTGATTGGGATCTCATCAGTTTTAGCCACCGGAATCTTACTTATCGGAGGCCAATTGCTATATAAAAAGTGGTATTCTAGTGGCGGCTGCTTCGAACGAAAAGCAGGCAATGGAGAATGGCCATGGCGATTAATGGCTTTTCAAAGACTTGGTTTCACAGCTGCAGACATCCTAGCCTGTATCAAAGAATCGAATGTGGTGGGAATGGGAGCCACTGGTGTTGTATACAAAGCTGAGATGCCAGAGTCAAATACAGTAGTGGCAGTTAAAAAGTTATGGAGATCAGGAACCGATCTCGAAACAGGGAACAGCGGGGATTTCATCGGAGAAGTGAATGTCTTGGGGAAGCTAAGGCATCGAAATATAGTTCAGTTATTAGGATTTCTTCACAACGACACTAGCATGATGATAGTATACGAGTTTATGCAAAATGGTAGCTTAGGGGAAGCCTTGCATGGCAAGCAAGCCGGTAGGTTGCTGGTAGATTGGGTATCACGGTATAAAATAGCCCTCGGAGTTGCACAAGGGCTCGCTTATCTCCACCATGATTGTCATCCATCGGTTATCCATCGAGACATCAAGTCGAACAACATACTGCTTGATGCAAACCTCGAGGCAAGAATTGCCGATTTCGGTTTGGCAAAGAAGATGGTGAGAAAGAATGAAACAGTCTCAGTAGTGGCAGGGTCTTATGGGTACATAGCTCCTGGTAATTCACCAACTTTTCTGTTTACATAGTCGTCAGTGATTTCATATATTTTAGCTGATCTTAATTCTCTCAATGACTGTTGCAGAGTATGGTTACACCTTGAAAGTCGATGAGAAGATCGACATTTACAGCTTCGGGGTGGTTTTACTCGAACTTCTAACCGGAAAGCGGCCGTTAGATCCCGAGTTCGGAGATTCCATAGACCTAGTGGAATGGATTAGGAGGAAAGTTAGAGATAACAGAGGCATAGATGGGGCATTAGATCCCAATTTTGGAAACTGTAAGCATATTGCAGAAGAGACTCTGTTAGTAGTTAGAATAGCACTATTTTGCACAGCCAAGCTCCCTAAAGACAGACCATCGATGAGGGATGTGATTACAATGCTTGGTGAGGCAAAACCCAGAAGGAAAAGCAACAGCAACAATGGTGGAAACACATCTAACAATGAGAAGACAGCACATCACCTGTAAATGGCCATGTTTAGGGCCAACTAAACTATATTCTTGTTTGTATGTAGTAGCATTGTATTTTTGTTGATGCTTGTAGTCACCGGTTCATATTGAAACCCTTTGCACCTGAAATTGTTGACTCTCCTTGTCAAAACTCATATGTATACAATTGTGATGGTAAAGATCCAATATGTCAATTCTTGGAAACTCCATCTTCTGCTATTACAAATTCTTCACAAGCCTGCATAACAGCAAAAACGGACGCAGGACGAACTTATGAAATTTCAAGGAGTGAAAATAGATTTTTAATAGAAAATACATAAAAAAAAAACCTAAAATATATGGAAATTTTAATTTTTTAGGGGTGACTGTCCCACCCATCCTCCTTTGGTCCATCCTTACGTAACAGTTGTGAATTCTTTCCAATAACTTGAAAGAAAAAAATTACAGTAAAATGGCTCTGACATTTACAGCAACAACAAAGATAGAGCAGTTGAATATGAACCGAAAACAATATTTTAGATGTGTTTGTTTCATAGTACTAAATTATAGTTGTGGTTGTCATCACAGTTGGGGCTATGGTGTCACGGTTGTGGTTATTGTGGACGTTACGACATGATTTATTTTTAAAAAAATAACTATAATTTTATGTAACGGATGTGGTTTGCGAGGTCATGATAACCTTAAAAAAGTTACGATGCAACTGTTACACTATATTAAGACTGCAATTTAATACTATAATTTGTTTCTTTGTCTCTCGTTTGCCTCTTGCAGTCGTGGAGCTGTAAGTTACGAATTAAAGCAACCTTAGATATGAACTGAAAGCTAGAAAACATGGTCATAAGAGAATACATCTTCCAAAACTAGAATAATTACGGTTACGGCTGAACATATCACTGAAGATGATAAGTCGTACTAAAGTTAAGCTTAGAATTTAAATTCTCTTGCAAACCTTTTTAAAATCTCGAAGTAAAACACAATTTTTTTAAAAAAAAACTGAAACCGAAATATCATTCAAAAGATGCGAAATATGATAATTAGATTCAAAAGAAAGTATATATTTAACACTTTCGACGTTGCCTTTTTAGATGTTTGGTCCATCACGACCTTTAAAAAATGTTATATAACATGCATCACATATGCATTTAAAAAAAATGATTTTTTTTTAAATTGAAAATATTATTATTTTTTCAGAACAACCCAACTTCTTTTTAAATCTAAAAAAAATCCCAGTCCTTAAATCTCCTTATCGTCCTCGGCTCTCTATTACCATCACCTACGGTGCCCATGGGCAGAACTTCCCGTCAATTTTTTTAAGTATTAATTAAAATTGAAATATATATATATATATATATATGAAAAATAAATAAAGAAAAATTTATCCGACCCCGTTCAATTAAAAAATGTATTCATGAAAAATAAAAAATACTTTGACCCCATCTTAATAAATCCCTAGTTCCGCCCTTGACGGTACCAGCCATCGCGGTCTTCATCACCGGTCACTGAACAACCCTTCTAAATCAAACGTCAATGCCATATACACTCAAATACTTCCACAAACCCACAAATACACTCCTACATAATCGTCGTGAATTGAAGCCTTAAACCATCTGCAAACCAATGCTTTGGGCACATAATCGTCGATGCCATACAAACCAGACCAATGCAATTGTTCAAACAATTGTTGAACGCAGACCAACGCTCCAATCATTGCTGCTCTGCAATTGTTGTTTGTGCTAGTAAGGATGAGAGAATCTAGTGATTAAGTTTACGAATTTATGTTGAGTTTTGGGAATTTAGAAGTTTGAGGCTACGGCAAGAGCAATGGTCGATTAGTGGATGAACAACGATGGATAAATGGTGGCTCAACAATGGAGGTAGGGGCCAGAGATGGCATACGAAGGCAAGAAAAGGGATTGGAATTTGGGATGTTAAAGAAATATTTTTTTTTTTTTGAGATTTTAGGAAAAAAAATTATGTTTTCAAAAAATAAGGCATAATATAAAAATAAAAAAGTACCCGAACTATACATATTTTCCCATTTAGGTGCATAAACTTTTTTTGGTCATTTTAGGTGCCCGACGTTTCCAATGTTATCATTTAAGCGCTTGGACCGTGACAGACGTTAAAAAAATCATCTCTTAACGAATTCTATTTCAGTTCTAGCTGCCTCAAAATGTCAAAATCAATTGTCCTATACCATATTTTTATGCTACAAATGATTGCAAAGTTTTCTCAAATTTTATTCTTCTCAGGCACACATAAGATTTCATCTCACTAGTACTAACAAGATAAGGGTTGAAATTCCAATGAAAAGATATATCACCTCCTTGAGTGTGGATTCTCATTTCTTGTCTTCATTCTCAGATGGTCGAGGCTTGCATTCAGTGCATGCAATGCAAGCTGGAGGAGGGGAGTTTTCAAGGAGACTAATTCGTAACGTTTGCCGCTTCTCTTCATTCCCAGGAACATATAGCAGGGCTTCCATGATTAGGATCTCCCAATCTCGAGGTAGAAAATAGGAAAACCAATCATTATCTGTAAAAGAATCCCATTTCAAAATCATATCAGGTTGAAACCAACTTATGAATTGTTTGGAATAAGCCAGTTTCTCACTGAAATCGGCTATAAAAACCCAGAAAAATGCTAATACAGCATTTTCAGATTGATGCTATAAGCAAAAAGGGCTTAGCTCCAGCAATGTAGAGGAAATTAGAGTAGATTTGCAAAACTAGATAATGATACATCAAAGGTGAGTGATCTCGGATTATGCTTGTATGGGAATGTAATTAATTTGAGAGAGAGAACAAAAGAAAAAACAGATGATGTAAACAAATGCACAAAGTGGAAGAACCTAACCTTTGTTTCGAACTGCCTTCAATTGTAATACTCCATCGCCTTGTGGTCCAGACACGGGGAATGTGCAAGATACAGACTGCCTCTTGTGAGCTACAGCAAGAGAAGCATTATACCATGGTCCCTTCTTAATTGGTTCTCCGATAGCATTTATGATTGTTTGATTCTTACTGGCTTTCTCCATTGCCTTTCTAAAAAATTGTTGGGTCCATTACAAGAATAAGTTGCTTATCATCGCAAATGGAGAACAAAGAATGGGATGAAAACCCAACATTAGACATCAACATACTGAAACATCAATAGCCAGACATGATCGCTCGGAGGATGCTAAGAAAGACAAAGAAGTGGAATACTTGGGAATATGACTTTCTATTAATACAACAAAAGAGAAAAAAAAGTAGCTATTTCCATTGGAAAACAGAAATTATAAGACAATAAATTATGCCGATTAGCTCGATTTCCCTCAAACAATATTTTTATGTCCATTGTGTGCACAAGGAGATTGTAAAACAATACAAGTAACAAAGCTAAAAAAATTCTAATATTTCAAAGATGCAATGTTCTGCAAAACAAAGTATTATAATTACAAGAAGGTATTTCTATCTAAGGCATATAGATTAACACCTCAATTCAAGACAGATGGAACATACAAGCATCGATCGTATTTGAAAAATAGAACTCAACAGCAGAACCGGATGAATGGATCGTACCTGCTACAGCCATGGTAGATGGCGAGGTCATCAAGAGCACTCAAGGCGACACCGCCTGTTACAGTAATCAAGACAAAGGAAACTGCTTTTCGAGCAAACGACTTGTTCTTTTCATCATTCACAGGATTCCCATTGCTGAATAATTCAATCAAATAAGTAAAAAATGATGAAGTTTAGCTTATCTCTTGGAGGAGCCTAAAAACACGTCACAACAACAATTACACCTACTTGAAGAAAAAAATTCTACTTGTAAGTTAAACAAACTGAACATTGAATTTCTAATATTCTGTCTGGGATTTGACACGGAGCCTATAAAGCAACTTGAGTAGAATTTTATGAACAAATCCAAAGTATAAATAAATTTAGGTCCTTTTTGTTGGGTATCAACCCAGTTTCAGTATATAAAGAAAACCGATGGGTGCTTGACATAAATGGATTCAAATATTCAATACCAGAAAACAAAATGCTAAAATCTCGGAACTGGGAAATCTTAAAAAGAGAAGTGAGAGGAAAAGTTGCACCTGGAAAGCTTCGAAGATGGAGAATTCCTGAAGAACAAAATCAACCTTTTCGCTAACATATCCCTCTCTGTGATATCCTCCCCAATGGCTGTTGGCAAACCCTCCTTCCTACTTCAAAGCTCTTTTCTTTTTTCCCCCTTTTTGCGTTAACGGTGTATGATTGATGTACATAGAACTAAGAGGAAATATGGGTAAATTACATAAATGGTCCCCCACTATATGATGTTATTCTTTTAAATCCTCCAACTATTAAAAGTTATAAAATAGTCTCCTGACTATATGACGATGTTTTATTGAGTCATTCGACTATTAAAAGTTACAAAATGGTTATCCAACTATTCATATGTTCTAAAATCTTCCTTTTATGTTAAAATGTTGATGATTGTTTAAGTTAGACGTTAATATGTTAATTGAATTTGATAAAATATGACCTTATAACAGTTTAAGCTATTTTTTGTTGATTTTACGTTTACATTATGTTGTCAAATCAGTGCTAGCAATTATGTCATTGAGTCAGTTCTTGAAAGCAATGATGGTACCACTAGACATGATTAAAATATGATTTTGTCAACAAATTAACGTTCAGCTCAAATAATTGTCAATTTTTTAACAGAAAATGACAAATTTACAACATATAAATAGTCAATTGACTATTTTGTAACTTTTAATAGTCGGGTATTTAAAAAAACAATTTATAATCGAAACACTATTTTTTCACTTTTAATAGTCGAGAGAATTAATAAAATTAACATCATATAATCGAAGTACGATTTGCGTACTTCATCAAGGAAATATTTACTTTGATCGACGGGCTTTATAAAATTCTTGAGGCCCAATGGTGGTTTACTTTTTCAAGTGTTTACAACATCCATTCCAACAGTAGTATAGAAACTATTAAAATAAATAAAGAGCCATTAAAACAAAAAACAAAAAATTGGATCTGTAATGAAAGACAATTAGGGATGATAATTTAATTCGGATTCGATGAATTTTCGTTCGATTCAACTCGATAAAAGTGAACTTTTCTTTTAAAATACAGATTATGGTCGAATAGAATTTAGCATATAAAACTTTTAGGTTGAAGTTAAAATATTTCTGACGTGACCTAATTCAGATATTTTAATTATATTGTATAATTTAATTTATTTACAGAAATATCATTTTTATATATATAAATATTTAGAGCTTCTTCCATTTCATTTATTCTTTGTAAAAGAGTTTCTTCATTTCCTTCTCTCACTCAAATGTTTAATTGCTAAATAATTTAATTTAATTTTCTGTTTTTTAATACAGTAATAACAGAAGCTAGGCTATGGAGTTATTATCCATTTCAATTAGTGAGTCGATCCCACTTGGGGGAGAATGAAAAATGACAGCCCCTAACTCTTTCCCTCTCGCCATCGCAACCAATCTGTCGGCTACAATATTTGCCTCCCGATGAACGTGCTTGATCGATCTCTCTCAGTCCCTTTGCATAAAGCTCCTTTATCAAACATACAATTGCACCACACGCCATAGCTTGGGAGTTATTGTTTAAAATCTCCACCGCCTTAACACAATCTGATTCTAACTCAAGCTTTCTGAATCCAAGGTTTCATGCATGGCTTAAAGAATCATGAATAGCCCACATTTCTGCCATAAGAACCTAGCATATACCAAGGCTACGAGCGAACTCCATAATCCATTTACCTTGGTCGTCTCTCAAAACTCCACCCGCCGCTGCCATCTTCAAAGGTCCTCCTACAGCTCCATCAGAGTTAAATTTAACCCAACTCGTGGCAGGCCTGCACCACCGATCAGTAGCTCGAAAAGTACCTCTTAGTTTCGATCCAAAGACTTCGCTTGATAGTATTTCATTCTTTGAGTCTAACACAATACACCAGAAAATCTTCATGTTCGATGAAATTCTCTTGAAAAAGTATATTACACCTACGTTTCCAGAGTTTCCAGCAAATGATAGCAAACAAAATATTCCACTTACTTCCAGTGATCGAGAACTCACCTTGGCTCTTCACATTTATATGTAACCAGTCAACATAGGGCATGGACAAGAAGAGCTGGATTTTATCCTCACCGATCAGTCTGCGCCAAACACCCAAAGCAAACGGGCATCTTCGTAATACGTGATTCATGTTTTCATCTTTAACTTGGCACAAGGAGCATCTAGCAGAACCAGCAACATGGCAATGGTGTCTCTCCTTGTTTGTCATCAACCGTCCATGAAGGTCCAACCAAAGAAATGTCCTTATTCTTTGCGGAACATTTATCTTCCACACCACCCTTCAAGGATTCGCACTCTCATTTGAGCCACTAGGGGATAATGCATTATATGTGGATTTAACATAAAATTTATGATTCGCCTCCCACCTCCATTCTGGTTTGTCGCTGCCAAGGTCGAGTCTGGGTGAACACATAGCAGCAATATGATTGCAATCCTGCTCAGGGACGCATGTTTTTAACTTATCCCAATCCCATGCACCAGAAGCAGTGGTCATCTCGCACACTGCAGTCGGTTGAGGAAGGTTATTCTGCAACCTGTGGTCAACGAGAGGTCCGAAGTTATCAAGCCAAACATCCTACCAAAAATCAGTTCGATATCCATTTCGGACCCTCCAATAAATACAGTCTAAGCCTTTCCAAAGGCGCGAACATGTTCATCTACCAATGTTTGTAGGGATGTCTTCATTCCATCGATATTTGCTCTTAAGAACATTAACCTCTTTGACTCAGATTTTACCGGATGACTTCTCTGTGTTCTTTATCTTCTTTTTTAGGGGATTTTTTTAATCTAAATTTCTCTTGAATATATATATATTTTTTTTAAAAAAAGATCTAATTTTTATTGTTTCTTTGCTTTTTTGTTTAACATTATTTCCTTTATTTTCATCTGATTTTTTATTAGGTGTCGTAACCATCTTTCGGTTGAGCTCCGGAATTGGGCTTCGACGTGGATTAAATGAATTGGGAGTCGCCATCGATCATTTAATTTACGAAAAGTGGGTTGATAGGATACCTTATTTCTTATCTGATCTACGTCTTACCAGAGACATGTCGGATTCGGGAGTCGGTTACAGTCAAGAAAGGGTTAGCAACCTTGAACTGCCCTTTCGGTACTACGTAATTTCCAGTTGTTATTAAGTAAGAAAATTGAAAGTTTAACTCAAAAGGTAAAATTACGATCCAAAATTACTTACCCTGATTCGATTTGAAAATATCCCTTTTAAAAAAAAGGCGAGAAATACGTTAGAGGAAAAAGACAATAAAAGTAAATAAATAAAACAAAGAAAACACATAAATAACACGAATAAAAAAATGAGATAAAAAATAAGAAAATAAAAGAAGTAAAAATAAAAATAAACAAGAAAAAAATGAAGTAATGAATCTAATAATAGTAAAACAACAATAAAAATAATGAGGAAAAATACAAAGAAAATAGAAAAAAAATAAAATAAATAAAATAAAGAAAATAAAAAAAATAAAAAAAAATGTAAGTTAAAAGTAAAATAGTAATAAAAATTATAATGATAATTATAAAAATATAAATATATACGTTAATAGCAAAATTAAATTGCAATGATACTAGTTATATGAATATATATATATATATAATAACTTATAAACAAGGTATAAAAAATAATAGTAATAATAAGTATTAAAATAAAAAAATAGTAATAAATAAAAAAACAGAAATAAAAGAAATTATAAAGAATATGAAAATCAAAGTAAAAAAAATACATATATATAAATAAATAAAATAAAGTATAAATGAAATAAATAATAATAATAATGGAAATATAAGTAAACATATATGATATTAGTAGGGGATTAAATTAAATTAAAAGATAAATCAGTTGACAAATGTCAAATAACATTGAAGATTAAAACTGGCAAAAAAAAGTTTTCATTTTTTTAATAGATTTTCGCACCCTCGTTCCAAAAATGTAATTTGTTTTTGCGAAATAGCCTCTAGGGAGCGTAGATCTAAAATCAAAGTTTCGAAAAACTCCCTCCGGGTCATCGGCTAAAACATTTGTCTTTGGGATTCTCAAGCAAAGAAAACGCGATTAATAACGCATGCAAGTGAAGAGTAAAGAGAAACAAACGAAAGGTAAAAAGCTTTCACCTTTATTATTTTGAATCGTTTACAATAGCCTCGAAATCACTTTTTCTTTGCTCGTATTTTTCTGGTGTTCCTTTTGTGTAACTCCTGTGTGTTCTGGTGTGGTAATTACAAGGCTTATTTATAGTACTAAAAAATCCTATTTTAGACTAGTATTTGAGTCCTAATCCAACTCTTCTTTGTTGGTTACGTGAAGACTCCTTGGTTGGCAGGACAAAATCTGGTGTCTTCAGCTGCCCCTCTTTGCTCATTATCGTGTAACGAAAATGGAGCAAAGATTACAAGACATAAATTTTGTCCATATCGAATATCCTCTGTCATAGAGTTGAAATCTGATATTGAAACTGATTTGTCAATTACAAAATAACTCCATCATTGTGAGGTTGAGTCAAAATTGGAAAATTCTGAGCACGAAATCCTTCATCGTAAAGTTGAAAACGAGCTCAAAGCTTTTGACAAGTGGCCTCTGAATCATCTTCTGGCTCAAGATACTTTGTCGTGAAGGTGGAACTTGACCTGAAGACTTTGGTGTTGTGATGTTACAAATGGCCCCTTCGTCGTGAAGTTGAGCCTTAGAATTAGATATCCTTCATCGTGAAATTGAAATCCAATGTAAGTTGTGTTGCTGCTTGTGTGCACGGTTCCCTTCGTCGTGAAGTTGAAACCGCGAGTGGTCCCTCCGTCATGAAGTTGAGCCTGGTAATTGGATATCCTTCGTCGTGAAGTTGAAATCCAAGTAAGTTGTATTGCTCCGAGTCCAATATTCTCCGTCGTGAAGTTGAAATTGGCTCTGGAACCAGGAAATTGTTTGTTGACAGTTAGCCGCCCCTTCGCTGTGAAGTTGAGCTTGTGATGTCTCGAGTCTAATATCCTTCGCTGTGAAGTTGAAATTGACTCGTAAATTGGGAAGTTATTTGTTGACAACCAGCCGTCCCTTCGTTGTGAAGTTGAACTTGTGTTGTCTTGAGTGTTGAGCATGGTAATTGGATATCCTTCGTCGTGAAGTTGAAATCCAAGTAAGTTGTATTGCTCCGAGTCCAATATCCTCCATCGTGAAGTTGAAATTGGCTCTGGAACTGGGAAATTGTTTGTTGACAGTCAGCCGCCCCTTCACCGTGAAGTTGAGCTTTGACTTGAATATCCTCCAAGTATTGAACGTTACGGGTGGACACTATTTCCTTCACCGTGAAGTTGAAAATGTGGATGACCCCTTTATTGTGAAGTTTGGCTTCGAGCTAGATATCCTTCGTCGTGAAGTTGAAATATACTCTCGAACAAATTGTGTCACTTCGAGTTCAATATCCTTCGCTGCGAAGTTGAAATTGGCTCTAGCTAAAACCTGCAAAGTGATGCATATATGTGATGGATGCAATGCCCTTAGGTATGCCTAAAATGCATATGCAACATATGTTATTTTGGGTTCTGAAGAAAAATCTCGATCTCCGATTGCATGTCTGGAATCTTGACTCTGGAATCTTGAAGTTCTGATCCCTGATCTCAAATTCTTCAAATATTTAAATCTGATGTGCACATTCTATTTGTTTCTTGATTTGTTAAATGCTTCTCAACCAATCTCAAGTATGAGCCTTGATCGGCTTCCGAGTACTTGTACTTTTCAATGAATCTTTGTACAGTAATCTATGAATATATTTTGCATAAGTAAATAAATCATTAATTTAAGTTCAATCAAAGATGCTCAAAAGGAATTGGTGTAGGGAAAAAAGATTGTCTTTTATTCATGAGGGAAAAAGAACAAATAATACATGAAAAACATTTTGGAAGATGAAGACATGATGAGGTGAAAATGAATGTCTTAGATTTCAATAATGTGGGCATTTCTGAGCTGAAAAGTCATTAGGTGACCTTGAATACAGCCTTTGCCAAAGGATCTTCAAGAATGCGACAACATTCAGGAGAGTGCAA
This sequence comes from Hibiscus syriacus, assembly GCF_006381635.1. Lineage (NCBI taxonomy): Eukaryota > Viridiplantae > Streptophyta > Magnoliopsida > Malvales > Malvaceae > Hibiscus > Hibiscus syriacus. Next base: position 263,034 of record NW_024063379.1, on the reverse strand, counting down.
CCTTTCTCCGACTCGTTGAGTCTGTGGGAAAATTCAGATGCCGGGGAGTTTCAACTGTCTGGATTTCTTGAATTATCCAAATCGCCCTTTCGGGTTTTCAACTTGGACCCATCCTTGGTTGCAAGACGCCCTTTGCGGGTTTTCATCTTGAACCCACCTTATTTTTTGTTCTTTCTCTTTTTTCTTTTGTTCTCTTTTTCAATTTTTTCAATTTAGGGCGTCCTTTCGGGTTTTCACCCTAAACGTTTTTTCATTTTTTTGTTCTTTTTTCCTTTTTCATTTTTTTGACTTAGGACGCCCTTTCGGGTTTTCATCCTAAGCGGAGTATTTCTTGACTACATCTAAATTGATGGGATACGACAGTTCGAGTCCGTCCATTTCAACCAAGACAAGGGCTCCTCCGGAGAAGGCCTTTTTCACGACATAAGGTCCTCCCCAATTTGGTGTCCATTTTCCTCGAAAATCTTTCTGGACTGGCAAAATTCTCCTTAGCACCAGATCTCCTTCACGGAATATTCTCGGGCGTACCTTCTTGTCATGTGCTCGAATCATTCGTTTCTGATAGATTTGACCATGGTGAATGGCTTTCAGTCTCTTTTCATCTATCAGGTTAAGTTGATCATATCTGGATTGCACCCATTCTACGTCATCCAGTTTAACTTTTGTCAAGACCCGTAATGACGAAATTTCTACTTCAATGGCCAGCTCTGCTTCCATTCCATAAGCTAATGAGAATAGAGTTGCCCCAGTCGAGGTTCGTACTGAGGTTTGGTAAGCGAACAAAGAGAAAGAAAACTTCTCATGCCAGTCTTTGTAGGTCTCAGTCGTCTTCTCCACTATCTTTTTAATGTTTTTGTTTGCTGCTTCTACTGCGCCGTTCATCTTTGGTCTATAGGTAGTAGAATTTTGATGCTTTATGTTAAATTGCTCACAAGCAGCTTTCATCATTTTATTGTTAAAGTTTGTAGCATTATCGGTAATGATCCTTTCAGGTAAACCATACCGACATATGATCACTTTTTTTCAAAAACTTGCAAATACCGGATTGATTGACACTGACATAGGAAGCAGCCTCTACCCACTTGGTGAAATAATCGATGGCTACAAGGATGAAATGATGACCATTCGAAGCCTTCGGATGGATTTGCCCAATAACATCCATGCCCCACATAGAGAAAGGCCATGGTGACATCATGACATGAAGTGGATGAGGTGGAACATTTATTTTATTTCCGTAAATCTGACATTTATGACATTTTCTAGCATAGCTGATGCAATCACTTTCTAGTGTGGACCAGAAATATCCACATCTCATTATTTGTCTGGACATCATATGTCCATTTGCATGTGCTCCATAAACTCTGTCATGTACTTCTTCCATTATCATTTTTGCCTCTTCAATATCGACGCACCTTAACAGAACTTGATTATGGCTTTTCTTGTACAAGACCTCCCCATCAAGGACGTATCCAGCTGAAATTCTTCTAATGGTTCTTTTATCGATTTCAATGGCTTCCTCTGGATAACTTCGATGCTTGATATATTGCAAAATGTCGTAGTACCAAGGCTTAGTGTCTTTTACTTCTTCAATCTGGTAGCAATGAGTCGGGTACTCATACGACTGCATGTCAATTGGAATCATTTCAGACTCCGCGCCAACTTTGAATGCGGCTGCCAAGGTAGCCAAAGCATCAGCCATTTGATTTTCTTCTCTCCGCACATAGTGGAAGGTAACTTCGTCGAATTCTTTGAGCAGGTTCAGTATTAACTTCCAGTATTCTATCAGTTTTGCATCTTTGGTTTCCCATTCTCCACGGAGCTGATAGATTACTAATGTCGAATCTCCGTATATTCGCAAAGTCTTTATATTTTACCCTAGTGTAGCTCGAATTCCCAAGACACAGGCTTCATATTCTGCCATGTTATAGGTACAATCGAAGTTCAGTCTGTTGGTAAATGGGTAGTGACTCCCTTCTAGAGAGATCAGTATTGCCCCGATACCATGTCCTAATGCATTGGATGCCCCCATCGAAGTACATTCTCCAGGAACTGTCTGTTGAAGTACCTGTTTCTTCTAAAGATAAAGCCATTAATTCTTAGTCTAGGAAATCAAAGTCTAATGGCTCATAATTCTCATCAGTTGTGCTTGCCAAGAAATCTGATATGGCACTTCCTTTTATGGCTTTTTGGCTCACATACTCGATGTCGAATTCAGACAATAACATTTGCCATTGGGCTAACCTTCCAGATAGAGCAGGTACACCCATCATGTATTTTAGTGGATCTGTCTTGGAAATCAGTCAAGTGGTATGATACAACATATATTGTCGGAGTCTTTTTGTAGCACAGACTAAAGCACAGTAAACCTTCTCAATAGGAGGATATCTGGCCTCACAATCGGTGAACTTCTTGCTCAAATAGTAGATGGCTCTTTCTTTTCTTCCAAATTTATCATGTTGACCCAGGACACACCCCATTGAGTTCTCAAATATGGATAGATACAAGAAAAGAGGTTTGCCCGGGATGGGAGACATTAAGATAGGAGTATGAGACAGGTACTCTTTCACCTTCTCGAATGCAATCTGACAGTTTTCATCCCACGCTCCAGGGCTGTTCTTTCAGATAAGGCGAAAGATTGGATCACACTTGTCGGTTAACTGAGATATGAAACGAGCTATGTAATTCAATCTGCCCAGAAAACCTCGGACTTATTTTTGTGTTCGAAGTGGAGGTAGATTCTGGATAGCCTTAACATTGTCAGGATCAACCTCAATGCCTTTTTAGCTGACCATGAAGCCTAACAGTTTCCCAGATGTCACCCCGAAATTGCACTTGCTAGGGTTTAGTCGTATCTGGAACTTACTTAATCTCTAGAAGAGCTTTCTCAAATGTTCAATATGTTCATTCTCGGTTAGTGCCTTGACAATCATGTCGTCGATATAAACCTCGATTTCTTTGTGTATCATGTCATAGAACAGGGTCACCATAGCTCTCTGGTATGTTGCCCCAGCATTCTTTAATCCGAAAGGCATCACTTTGTAACAGAAAGTTCCCCATATTGTGACAAAAGTGGTATTCTCCATGTCTTCAGGATGCATCTTGATCTGATTGTACCCCGAAAATCCATTCATGAATGAAAAGTAGTTGTTCCCAGCTGTATTGTCCGCCAGAGTGTCTATGTGTGGTAGAGGAATGTTGTCTTCAGGACTTGCCTTGTTAAGGTCACGGTAATCGACACACATGCGTACTTTCCCGTTCTTCTTCGGCACAGGCACTATGTTGGCCACCTACTCCGGATATTTGGCCACTTGAAGAAAACTGGCATCAAATTGTTTCTTGACTTCTTCCTTGAACTTAAGGAGCATTTCTGGTCGCATTCTTCTCAGTTTCTGTTGCACGGGTTTGCATTTTGGTTTGATAGGCAGTTTGTGGAGTACCATATCTGTGTCTAATCCTGGCATGTCTTGATACGACTAGGCAAACACCTCTTTGTACTCCTGAAGCAAGGCTATCAGGTTTTGTCTTGCTTCGGTCGAAAGAGTTGCGCCTATTTTAACCTCCTTTCGATCTTCCTCAGTACCCAGATTCAAGATTTCGATCGTCTCTTTATGGGGCAGTATTTGTTTATCTTCTCTTTCTACAATTCTCAATAATTCGGTAGACAAGTTGCACTCCTCTTCACTGCCGCATTCATCAAATTCCCCGAGACAATGGCTGATTCAAAATCCACCTCTGGATCAGGATCATTAGTGCCTACATTATTGTTATCTGGGGATCTGAAAGAAGGGAAAATGTGCATGTGTGAGAGGAATATATCCCACACGAAATAGTCAAGAATTAAATTCGAGAGAAAGTGGAAATGGAGTACCGAAATGTAGAAGATAGACAATGAATTCAAAAAGGAAATAAAGGAAAATTTTGTTTTCCATGAGAAGAGAAAAGAATATGCATCTTTTATTGAACTTAAACATAATGTTTATTAACCCTTACAAAAGATCACCTATTGCCCCGGGTATAGGAAAATAGGAATAGTTCGAATATTACTCTGAAATACTCTTGTAAACAACAGGTAATTCTTCAACCGACCAACAGCTAGGTACGAACCCAAGTGGCAGAGGGCATATCCCAGATCTAACTGTGTCGTCAGCATTTCCAGTGGTTATGGCATTGATGCTCAGTCTTTCAAAGACGCTCCTAAATCGGATGAGGTGATCTCAAACATGTAACCACCCAATTTGAATGTGTGGCAAAGAGGCGGGAATGTCATGGGTTCCCATTGAAGTTCACTTCCAGTCAGTCTGTCCAGTCTTTTCTCTCGGTTCTTCTGTACTTCCTTTCTCTTTTCATGGTAATTGGGCTGAAAGCCGAGCCCAAATTTGTCTAGCTTTGAAATAGAAAGGACTGGAGCAATCATTCCTTGCAGAAATCTCCCAAACCCTCTTTCAGTCTTGGCACCTCATCCTAATATTTGCATGATCTCCATTCTGGTACACTTGGAAAGTCGGGGTATGGGGATCGTTCTTCCTTCTGCCACAAAGGTGGCATTCACAAATTCCAGGAAAACAGAATGAACACTTCACTGCTTCCTCGTCCACTTCGATGTATGGGGCCTCCATGGTCACACTTGCCATAATATCTTCCTCAGCATTGATAATTATTAAGGCCCCGTCAATAACAAATTTAACTTTTTGGTGCAGTGTGGATGGTACTGTACCAGCTTGATGAATCCATGTCCTTCCCAAAAGACAATTATAAGAAGACATGATATCTATCACCAGAAACTCAATCTCATAGGTGGCAGGTCCGATGGTTAAGGACACCTCGATCTTGCCAATAACCTCTCTCTTGGTCCCATCAAATGCTCGGACCACATTCTGACAGGCTCTCATATGAGAGGTATCTATTGGCAACCTATTCAATGTCACCAAAGGCATCACATTCAAGGCTGAGCTGTTATCGATCAACACACTCGGTAGGGCATGCCCCTTACAATAGATAGTGATGTGTAATGCCTTAGTTCGGCCTCTTCTTCCGGATGGAATCTCATCATCTGAGAATGAGATGAGATTATCAGCTTGAATATTATTTACCAGTCGATCCATCTTGCGACTGGTATGTCTTGTGGCATGAACGTTTGATTCAGGACCTTCAATAGTACCTCCCGATGTGCTTCAGAGCTTAGTAAAAGTGCCAACATTGAAGTGCGTGTTGGCAAGCTGTGGTGGTCTAGTGGTCTTCCTCTTTTATAGGTTCATTGATAGTCAGCACATCTTCCTTGAAGAGCTCTAGTGGTCTTTGCCCCTACCTTATTGTCACATTCTATGGAAGTGCTCACCTGGCATTCATACTTCCAAGGCACTTGCCGACTATCCTTATATTGAAAAGGTCGAGGTGTCGTGATCACCACCTTTGCTTGCAGAGTTGCTGTTATCATCTTTTCTTTAGGGGTAATAACCAAATGACTACCCCTACCGAGTCTTTTGTCTGATGATTCTCCGGTTGCGTAAACATCTGATTCCAGGGAATCCTGAACTTCTTCGTAAAACTCCAACTCTTTCTGGTCCATCATGAGCTAGACTAATGTCCTAAATTTATAGCATTCTTGCACTTTATGCCCCTCTTCGTTGTGATAACAATAATAGTTACCCCATTCACTCTTTGCTGCACCTGATTGCGGTATAAGAAGCCCTTCTTTTACCATTTGGCTCCATACCCAAGCCAAAGGAGATTTGACTTCTGAAATATTGGTTTTAATTCTCTTGCCGTTTTCGGTGGTGATTGCATTAATTCCGACCTCCGAATGATTAGGCAAGGGATTCTGGGCGACGTTTGGTGTTTCAGAGTCGAAAGTGATCCAATTCTTGTTCCACATTCGTTGTACAAGCCTCTTGAATGTGAGATAACCTTCGATTGAATGCCCCTGCACACCACCATGATATTCGCAGTGAGCGTTCTCATCATACCATCTCGGATATGAGGGCTTCATCAGATCCATTGGGTAAGGCGACACTACATGAGTGTCGAAGAGTTGTTGATATAACTCTTTATATGTCATGGGAATGGGATCGATCTGCTCCCTTTCCCTTTCTTTCCTTGGTTCTCTCTGAACCTGGTTTGAAGTACCAGATGGTACAGCTGCAGTGGTTTTTGAGCTTGAGACCGTAACACCCTTGTTGACGTTGTAAGTGTTGACATTGTTTATCTCTCGGTCTTTATTCTTTGTGGGAAGTTTTTTACTGGACGCTCCTCCCTCGATTTTTCCTTGTTTAATGGCCAACTCGATCATTTCACCTACCATGACTAGATCTGAAAAACCTCCCGACGTAATTGCCACCAAGTGCCCAAAGTAAGGTGTCTTCAGGGTTTGTACAAACAACTTTCTAGTCTCATTTTCATCCAAGGATGGATGAACCTGCACAGACAAATCCCTCCAACGCTGTGCGTATTGTCGGAAACTCTCGTTGTGTTTCTTCTCCAGGCTTTGTAACATAACCCGGTCTGGTCTCATATCGTTGATATGCTTGTATTGCTCCTGGAAAGACTTAGTTAAGTCTTTCCATGCCTTGATATGAGTTCGGTTGAGCTGGTTATACCACCGGATAGTTGAACAGGACAGGCTCTTCTGAAAGCAGTGGATCAAGAGTTAGTCATTCTCCCCATATCCTGTCATCTTCCGACAGAACATAATAATATGGGTTGATGGGCAGTTGTTCCCATCGAACTTCTCAAATTCAGGAGGTTTAAACTTTGGTGGAAGCACCAAATCTGGAACCAAGCTCAGCTCCCTTGCGTCCACTCCATAATAATCATGGTCTCTCTAGACCATCTTCATTTGATCTTCTAACATCCTGATTTTTTCTTCTATCTTTCTTGCTTTGTCATCTTCATTGAAATCCGGGATGTTGTAATCATCCGGATGGTTATCAGGATTAGTTGTGGAAGTTTGCACCTCCATAGCAGATAATGTTTTTCCTTTGACAGCAGAAGAATTTTCTCGTGGCTTGGGTAAGATCCCATGTGAAATAACCATATATGGGGTTGGTGACATGGTTACCCCTTCGGAGGGACTTCCCCCTATTGCACTAGCTTACTGTAAACCCGATAACTTGGCCACGATTTGGCCGACCAAGGACTCCTAGTTTTTATTGATGGACTCCAGAGTACTCTGACTGTTTTGAGCCATTTTATCTTCCAGTTCTTTTTACAGTCTTGCCATGTTCTCCTTGATTTTTTCCATTCTGGCCTCCATTTGTCTTTTCTTTGCTCGAGTATTGTGCGAGTGATACGTATTTAATGCTTGCGGTGGTAGACTTGGTGTTTGCTCTTTCTCTTTCTGAGACATGTTCTATTTGTTAATACGAATGTAAAAACATGGAAAATATAAAAAACAAACATAAAATATAAAATGCAAAGTATGCAGTGTATGATGTATGTAATTTAGAGGCATTGATCCAGAAAAGTGTCCATTACTATAGATAATCCTTATTTTGGACAAAAATGTTTTATCTTGTAAGAGACATAAATCCTCTAGACCCCGAACATCTTCTAGTAGATTGACAAGTCTTCTGCCTTCATCTGTTACTGCTTGAATGCCTTGTCGAACGACTCCGGCTTCAGGCCGTGAAGATGACGGGCTGCCTTCTGTACTTGATCTAGGAAATCTCGGATGACTGCGTCTCTAGCTTTTACCCTTTGTTGTACTTGCTCCCAACGGAAATGCCACTGTAAACCCCCGTCGAATGGCACTAGCTGAAGCTCGGCTGCTTGCTTCTTGAATCCATCCACAATAACTTCTAACTCGGCTATTGCTTTGTCATCTCTCTCATGTTGTTTTTCTAGGTTAGCCATATGGATTCTCAAGCATTGGTTTTGATGCTGACTGTCTGCTAAGCGTCTCTGAGCAGTTTTCAACTGTTTCTTCCAAGCTCTTTCATCAGACCCCTTAAACTTTCTTTTCAGGCTATGAACTTCGTCTTTACAGTATTCAGAGGTTACTTTCAACTTGGAGTTATCCTTGACTTTATCTTGATACCCCTTTCTCAAATCTTCGAGCTCAAAATGAACTATTTTCTGTTCTCTTTCCAGTTTGTCTGCTCTATTTTTCTGAGAGTCGGCGTCTAGCTTCCATTGATAACGTTCAGCTTCAAGTTCCTTAATCCTCTGCTTCAACTCGTTATTCACAGCTTCAAACTCTGCCTTGACAATCTCAAGTTCAGAAGGGACAAGCCTGATATGTTCCTCCATGGTCCGGGTGTCTTCACAGTCTGGTATCGGGATGTTATAATTCTTTCTCAATCTTCGCCACTCCATATAATCCGGAGTAAGCATATCTCTAGCAGCCACGACATTCATTCAGGATACTTTCTTTCATGACTCGACTACTTCTTTGATCATCTTCTTATAATTGTCACCGCTATACACAAACTCTGATTTAATTATTCCGTATGTTGCGGGGACAAACTGGCGTGCCCCATACTGTCTCAGTGCCAACAACAAATCATACCCAACTGCACCCCAAAGCCCAAGCAAAGCCATAGTATCATAATCCCCACACCGGAAAAGAACGTCACCGAGGAACAACCAGGGGGCTCTCTAGGTAATATCTCGATCCTGAAAATGTGTAAAAACTTTCATCCACTTTTCCATTGAAGCACCTTCATGCCATTTCATTGTGATGAACTCTCCCAAAGGTGAATATGTGGTGCTAAATCGGCGGTAGACAACCTTGTTAGTCTTCCAGAAGTGGTCGTGAATCCAGACTTGAAGGAACTGGACACACCCAACGAATCTTCCTCCGCCAGATCTTCGACAATGGTTGAGAGATCGAAAGGTTTCAGCTAAGATGGCTGGTGCTGGGTTAACCAGTTTCGGAAGTTGCTCGAACAATTCCACCACGACTGCGTCAATGTAACCCAAAGCCTTTGGAAAGATAATCAACCCGTACAGACCTAGTGCAAAAAGGTCTATAGTCTTTCACTCATCAGGGTGGTTCTTTATTAATTGCCTTATGTGGATCCATTAAATTCCTTCCCCACTGCCTCTGCGCTGAGTCCGGTCAATTACCCATTTTTCGTCAACCCCGGTAACCTTGGCTAGTGCATTCTTGAAAGGTTGGCTCTTGATGTGTTTAAGGTAGGCCTTCTCTAGTCTGATACTTTCACAGTGCAACAGTGTAGTGTATTCTTCAATGGTGGGCACCATGTCCTCCCGATTAAAAGTGAAGCAACTATATCCTGGGTTTCAGAATTGAACCAGGGCTCTGATTAAAGGCTCATCAGTCTTAACTTGGAGTAAAAGCGCAATGTCACCATACCGTTAGCTGAACTTCTATTTCAGATCATTCTTCCAACTGTCCCAGATATCTCGAAGCTCTTGCACATTGTTCTGTTTTAGGCTGATAGAGGCGTAGCTAACCAGCTCTGACACATAGCTCTCTTGAAGACTGTCTCCCTTTTCCTTCTGAGTCTTCTCGGGCCATAGTCGTACCTCAGGGTTTTTAATCTCTTGCATTACAACACCTTTGTCCATTTGTTCAGATTATTTTGTATATAACAAATACCTTTTTAGGGATCAATGGCCTCTTATTATGATACAAATGCTAAGAAAACAAACACAAAGACAAACAGGTCAGTAAAATGAAAATACATAAATAAATAAGAAATGGCGAAAGAAAAATAAGAAGAGTAAGAAGGAAAAAAAACATGGTTAGGGTAAAAATGTCTTAGGGTTTGAATTGGGGTTTTGGGGTAAGCTCTATTTCTCCATAGTCTCCCGGTTTAGGTTCTAAAAATGATACCCGAGTTCTCCTTGCCGGTGCCCCTTTGGGCTTGCCAGACCCTTAGTCCTAAACCCATCACAGGCTTGTGTGGAATAAGTTAAACTCGTGAGGACACATTCCCTTATGCCCATACGGAAAATAAATTCACACGAAGGCATAAGGTATATGAATCCCGAAGGCTACTTGCTAGGCTCATACGGTGAATAAATTCACACGAAGGCGTCGCTTTCACTCCCACTTAAAACGAGTTTGAAGCTCGGGTTTAGAGCCTTAGATGAAAAAATCTTTAAGGGCTGAAATCATGAGAAAACGATTAGTACAACTATTTACCCGAAAATATAATCAAAAGTAAGTAAAAAAGGATCGAAATATTACCTTAAAATTTAAACTTACCATTTTCGTTAAAAAGACAACTGGAAATTACCTTAACCTCACTTACCTGTCCCCAGTGGAGTCGCCAAGCTATTGTAACTGTCTTTCGGTTGGGCCCGGAATTGGGCTTCGACATGGATTAAATGAATTAGGAGTCGCCACCGATCATTTACTTTACGAAAAGTGGGTTGATCGGATACCTTATTTCTTATTTGATCTGTGTCTTACCAGAGATATGTCGGATCCGGGAGTCGGTTACAGTCAAGGAATGGTTAGCACCATTGAACTGCCCTTTCGATACTATGTAATTTCCAGTTGTCATTAAGTAAGAAAATTGAAAGTTTAACTCAAAAGGTAAAATTACGATCCAAAATTACTTACCCTAATTCGATTTGAAAATATCCATTTTAAAAAAAGGCGAGAAACATGTTAGAGAAAAAAGACAATGAAAGTAAATAAATAAAACAAAGAAAACACATAAATAACACGAATAAACAAAATGAGATAAAAAATAAGAAAATGAAAGAAGTAAAAGTAAAAATAAACAAGAAAAAAAGAATGAAGCAACGAATCTAATAATAATAAAACAACAATAAAAATAATGAGGAAAAATACAAAGAAAATAGAAAATAAAGAAAAAAATACAATTACATAAAATAAAGAAAAAATGTAAGTTAAAAGTAAAATAGTAATAACAATTTAATGATAATTATAAAAATATAAATATATACGTTATAGCAAAAATAAATAGTAATAATACTAGTTATATGAATATATATATATATATATAATAACTTATAAAAAAGGTATAAAAAATAATAGTAATAATAAGTATTAAAATAAAAAAATAAATAAAAGAAATTATAAAGAATATTAAAATCAAAGTAAAATATATATATATATATATATATATATATATATATAAATAAAGTATAAATGAAATAAAAAATAATAATAATGGAAATATAAGTAAACATATATGATATTAGTAGGGGATTAAATTGAAATAAAAGCTAAATTAGTGAGCAAATGTCAAAGAACATTGAAGATTAAAACCGACAAAAATAAAAAAGTTTTCATTTTTAATAGATTTTCGCACTCTCATTCCAAAAATGTAATTTATTTTTGCGAAATAGCCTCTAGGGAGCGTAGATCTGAAATCAAAGTTTCGAAAAATTCCCTTCGGGTCATCGGCTAAAACATTTGTCTTTGGGATTCTCAAGAAAAGAAAACGCGATTAACAACGCAAGTGAAGAGTAAAGAGAAACAAACGAAAGGTAAAAAACTTTCACCTTTATTATTTTGAATTGTTTACAATAGTCTCGAAATCACTTTTTCTTTGCTCGTATTTTTCTGGCGTTCCTTTTGTGTAACTCCTGTGTGTTCTGGTGTGGTAATTACAAGGCTTATTTATAGTACTAAAAACCCTATTTTAGACTAGTATTTGAGTCCTAATCCAACTCTTCTTTATTGGTTACGTGAAGACTCCTCGGTTGGCAGGACAAAATCTAGTGTCTTCATTAGGCTTAATTTTTTAAAAAAATATATAAAAATCAGGTCATTTTCTTCGTATGTAGAGTTTTTTTTAAAAGAATTTAACGAGTTCTTTAATTGCTAATGAGATGGTAGTTAAAAAGGAGAAGATGAGTTGAACTGGAAATAATGTGAGCAACGATATGGTTATCTTCGGGGATTTCCCCTTTTTTTTCCAAAAAATAACTTAAATTATATATATATATTGAGTTGGGTTTATATTTTATTTTTGGAATCGAAGTCAAGTCAAATGAAATAATATTAAAATCGAAATCGAATCAAAATCAAAATCGAATTATAATTTTATATGTGGCCAATTAAAGTCAAAATAAACAAAAATCTAACCCAACCTGTTTTCATTCCTGAAAACAATATACAAATCATGATAAAAACCTCTCGAATTTCTTGAAATATTACATAATTCTCATAATTGAGTCGCGTCTTCAAACAATAGTCATGTCGAATCTCTCTTTGTTATTGTCGAATTTAATTACATTAAGTTTTCAAATTTTAAAACCTTAACAATTTATATGATTAAATTAAATATCACTCGTGTATCATTTATATCATTGAATTTAAAAAATTAACAAATAAAAAATTTAATTATAATACTAAATATTGATTTTGATTTATACTACTAAACTGTTAAATTTTTAATGGCATGACAATATAGATAGATCATTCTTTCATTGTGATGACATGAATAAGATAATATCATTTTAATACGATTATTGATGTCCATAATGATATCATTTTAAATATTAAACTTTAGGGATATATCAATAAAATGTTCAATTTTTAGCACTACTTTTTCAACCATCGTTAGTAGTCAATCTCCGTTAGTCACTAGTCATCTTTCATAACAAGATTTATATCAAAACATTCCCATTTCATTCATCTTTCTTCTTTTAAGGTGATTTTCCACAAAATCCACTAAAAACGATGTTTCTCGCCATTCGAATTTTGGAACAAACTCCAAATCCCTCAAATTTAAGAAAGCCCTCAAATCCTTAAAAAGAACAAAAAAATTTTTATTTACTTTCACCAATTTTAAATGGGTTTCATGAAAAACTCATCTTAAAAAAGATGAGTAACCTAGGTACATTTTGGCATCAATTTTATCTCGAAAAATATAGGTTACAAACAAATCGACGGCTAGAAATGTGCAATGCCAAGAAATAATATATTTAAAAATTTAGTGACAATCGATACACCAAAATTTAGTTCCTAAAATGACATTGTAAATATTATTTTTTTAAAAAAAATACTAAAGATTGTACCTTCTTTTCACTCAAATATAGGTGTGCCAAGTCAAGTTGGTCATACAAGAGCTCAAAAACATAAAAAATGATGCTCCATTTGAACTGCATAATAAAAAGCATTCAAGAGGAGAAAAACGCACACACCCATCCAAGGTTCCCCCAACACTTCTTTTATGAGAAATAACAAAAATTACAAAGCTGCATATTAATGGGAAATGTTCAATTAGATATTCATGCAACAAGTTGAAAACTTCATTCACCCACGCATCATATATTCAGTTCCCCAAGACGCTGTCTTATCTAGAACCTCGCTGACCGAAACCATTACCTCTTGATCTGTAGTCGCCGAATTCTTGGTCGTTTCCCCTACCCAAACCACGAGAACCAAACCGACCTCTCAAGCCCTCTGGTGTATAACTGCCCCTGCCTCTTCCCCTTCCTGATCATTTTGAATGGCAGAATCATGTTAACAAAGCAGTTGCACTTCGATAATGAGAAAGTAGACTACCATTTTGTAACCCACGAATGCAAATCAATTACAACAAATGCATGTTTAAGATATTCAGGAAGAAGTGTTTTTTTTTCGTTTTTCTTTTTGGGTCTTTTGCCATAAGGAAGAAGAATGTAGAAAAGCAATCCTACCATAAGTGGCTAATAATGCCTCTGTAAATGAATTTCTGTAAATGAATTTCTACGATACTTGATTTGAATTTATTGATCAATAAATTAAGTATCGATACATGGCGAGTAAGGCGAGAGGATCTGTTGGGAAAGACTGCATTACAATTATCATTTTCAACATTCCAGAGTTTCTTCATTATCAAGGCCTTTGGCTAATTTTTTATAAATATGGTGAGGTGGTTGATTCTTTCATCCCTAATAAAAGAAGCAAGGGAGGAAGCAGGTTTGGTTTTGTTCGTTTCACCAGATTGGAGGATGCGAGGAGGGCTATCTATTGTGCTGATAGATCTAGGATTCAAGGCAACAAGGTTAGAGTTTTTATGGCGAGATTTCAACCTCGTGAAGCTTTCTGGAGAAAGAAGTTTTCTGTTCCAAAACCAGCTGTGGTCAAGAGTAGAATTGAGGATCCCATTGTTGGTGTTATTGATGTGGATAAGATAGTTACTCTTAAAGATAGTTTGGTTGGTTGGTGCAGAAAATTTATCAAATTGAAGGAGCTGGCTTCTATCATGCATAAGGAAGGTATTTTGCGTCCAAGAATTATGAGTTTAAGCGGTTCAGCTATTTTAATCATATTTGAAGATGAAGAGAGTATGAATTTTACTCTAAACAATCAGAATGAGGCTCTGCAAACTTGTTTTGACAAAGTGGAGGTGTGGTCGGAAAATGTTCGATGTAGCAGTCGACGGGCATGGTTATTGTGTAAAGGGATCCCACCATTTGTGTGGAGTCCTTCAACCCTCAGAAACATAGCAGGAAAATGAGGTGAGCTAATTTCCATAGAGGAAGGAACTTTTAATCCTGGCTAATTAGAGGAAGGAACTTTTAATCCTGGCTCATTTGATAGGGCCTTGTTTCAGGTTATTACGAACCATCAATCTCGAGTGGAAGAAAATATTGAATTGATAGTCGAGGATATGATCTTTACAGTATTTGTTTCAGAGTTTGAACTTTGTTTCAAACCAGAATCTGTTTGGGAAGATTCGTTGTTGTTGGATGAGGCAGTTGCTATCCCGGTTTCTACGGTGGGTGAGCTTGACAGTGCCACGCCAGTTAAGCCTCCCGAGCTGGAGACATGTGCCGGATTGGCTTCCCATGTAAATATTGATTCCATTCATATGGGGGATGTTCAAACAGATAATCGAGAGCTCCAAGATGACTTCAGTGCTGGTGATGGTTCGGGGCGCTCAGTTGCTGTGAAAGCAACTGTAGGTTCTCGTTTTGAAGTTGAATGGGCTAAGGAATCAGATTCCCAAGCAGCTCGTAATGGGGAAACAACGCATGTTTCTTTGTGTCAGTGGAGTGGCATTTCTAATGCGGTGGAGGAAGATTTTTTTACGATCGTGGATCCTATAATGGAGTTAAATGCTGGTGGAGACGATGATAAATTAGAGCTGGCGCTGTCGCCTAATATAGTGCGCACGAACAAAGTGGCACATTCTTTGTCCTGTCAGAGGAGCGGTAATACAAATGTGGTGGATGAATTAAATATTATACATGCGGGCTCAGTAGTGGCTTTGGAGGCTGCTCACGAGGTTAATGCTTTTGAGGGACCTTTCACGCCTTTGGATAAGTTGGTTATCAAGGGAAATACAATCATGGTGCAGGAAATTATTAATATGCATGAGGGTTCAGTAGTGGCATTGGACGTTGCTCACGTGGTGAATGCTTTCGAGGGTCCTTCGACGCATTTGGGTAGGTTGTTAAACACGGGTATTGTCGTTGGTTCGAATGTAGAGTTAGGTTTTTTCCAAAATGCAGAGGGGACTTTATCTAAGACTCTTGGTGGGGGTGATTCGGAGGAGTCGTTGGTATTGCCGTATCGGTCATTTACTAAATATTGAAATTGAAGAATTTGGATCAATGCTTGACATCCAGGGCAAAGTTCTTTCTAAAGCTGAGAGAAGAAGAAGAGATCTAGCGCTGAAGAAATTCAATTTGAATAAATCGGATCTATTATTATCTAAATTATCAGGTACATCTATTTCAGATTCTGTTTTAAAGCAAAGGTGGGCTGAAGCTTTTGTTGAAACACAGGAGGCAGTGTTTGTAGGTAGGAAACTTAGACTTATGGTTGGTAGTCCTGAAATGATGGTTCTTTAGAAGCCTTTGTTGTTAGTTATGCATTGACGTTTCTTAGAGTATTGTTGGGGTTTTTTAGGTGATTGCTTTCGATCTTTGAGAACAACTTAGTTTCTGTTTTTGTTCGATTGACTAATTGGATCTGGAGCCGTTGGAATGACAGTTTGGAGTTTTGGTCGATATTCGTGGCCTGTGCAGCTCCCTTGATTTCCAGGATTTAATTCGAAGTTTTAGGTCATTTTATTATTAAGTCGTTATTGTTGAGTTCTGCATTGGTGTCTCTCCGTAGGTGGTTATGTGGTAAGTTGTATTGTTGCTCTTCATTATGTGTTCTTTTTGGCTGGTGTTTGTAGCTATTTTTAACAGCAGGTTTGGAGTGTTTTTGTAGTATCCTGTATTTCAGGCAGTTTTTTCTTTCTCAGGAGCTAGTCTTTGGCTTTCTGTTTTTTCTAACTCATTTCACTCTTTTTCCTCCAAATAGGTTTAGGAAGGTTTTTTAATGAGGTCCATGGGTGGTGTACCTTGTATCCTTATCAATACAAAATACTCATCTTTCAAAAAAAAAAATGTTGCCAAAATTAGTGAGTTTATATTGGAAGTTAGTTTACCACCTAACAATCGACCTAGAGGATTATCAAATAAATGCAGAACTTTAGTGAAACAGCCTGTAAATCGAGGCAAAAGAATTTGGCAGCTCAAAAATTTTGTGAAGAGTGCCTTGTTTTGGATAAGTAGCAGGAATGCTTTTGTGGATGTTAGAAAGATACTCAAAAGCAGCACCATGAAAAAGCATTTTACTGAAAATATACAAGAAAATTCTAGAGTGCATAAAAGAGGAGTGAATTAGGGCACATACTTCCTCCACGTGTACTGCTGCTATTTGGCCTGCGCTCCTCAAAGTAGACTTCCTTCCCCCCAACAGAATAGGAGATGCCTATAGAAGGAACAGAACTTGGTCAGTATTAATATAAAATACCAATTACAGAAGCCAAAAGTAAAACCATAAAAGCTTCAGCATGGCAACACATATACAAATTATATTCTTGTACATCCATGTATATACAGAGTCCTTATACATTAAGAAACTAAAAGAGGGTACTATACGTCAGTTTTGGCTTATTTCACTTCTTTTTTCGTGCATTTACTCAAGAAGGTCTTTCATGGCTATGCTAGCCCAACCCCATCTTATCCATCATAAGCAACACAAAGGCACATGGATGAAGCTTAAATTTGATCCAACAAAATGAACAACCAGAAAAAGTTAAACTAAAATGTAATTACAATGGAACAATGTTAAAAGAGTGTTCAAAGCTCCTTTTCCAGTGAACTCAAACTTATAGACAAAAACAAGCCAAAGTAGTTACAAACATACAATGGATAATTTAAAGAGGAGATTAGCAAGGAAAGTTAAACTATCATGCTTTTGAAATTCTAAAAGAAATACTGAAAGTAACTAAGCTACTAGCTGCAATCCAACATAGTCGCTTGGGAGAAGGCCCAAACAACAATGAAAATCCATACCTTGATTGCATTTGGAACAGCAGAAATGTCTTCAAACTCAACAAAAGCATAGCAAACACCAGCAACATCCTGCACGCATCTAACACAAATTTAGTTTGTTTGAAGATATTTACAAAAGATACCAAGAAGAGAAGAAAAAGAAACCATAACCACCTTCCGGTTCTGGATAAAAACACCATCAGGCTTGATTCTGCCGAAATTGTTGAACTCCTGCTCAATTTCAGTAGCAGTAACGGTAGAGGGCAAGTTTCTCACATAGACAGATTTGTATTCACCAATATATTCACCTGAAAGGATGAAGATAAAAAATCACATTGCAACATCTGATCCAAGTACTGTAAGTATTTCGACCAGTAAATATTGTCTCAACTCTAAGCATGAAGGGTAATTCAGAAATGGAATGATAAAATATCCAGTCTCTAACTATTAATTTCTCACTGTAGAAACAAAATCCTGATGCTCGGAGGGTCAAATTAAATGCCCAGATGTCCATTTAAAATTTGTCCTTTCCCAGCAACCCATGCAAAGGCAAAATAAGGGAAATTGATAAAAATGCAAAGCAAACTATCAAATGGAAACTATATCACTGTAAGTCCTAATATAAACAAAACATACCAAAGTAGATAGAGCTAGACTAACCTTCTTCGGAGACCAAGCCTTCCTCCATTGTTTTTTCTGCAGTAGATTCAGGCACATATGACCAAGCAAGATGTGACAGTTGACTAGCAGGCTCTGGAATATGGTCCCATCCTGAAGTATTCTGGGGAATCTTATTATAAGATGGTTGAGGTCGAACAGATGAAACTGATTGCTCCTTTGGAACACGCAACTAGACCATTTTTAACACCAAATAAAGTTAATTAACGAATCATAAATACTTAAAGTTCAAAAAAATTAAACACCATTAATCTGTGGTCTGAATATTAAATGGTTAAAAAGTTTGTTCAAAGGGAAGGTCGGATAATTCCCAACTCTCATTTGATAATTCACTGCACGTTTACTATTTACATGCAAGGACATGTTTTGGTAATGTAAGACCGATATTGTATGCCACACGCTCGAGTAGAATTCAAAGGATTCTTTGGTTACAATAAAGATAAAGAAAGTACAGACTCGTATAGATAAAATGATAACATTTTCAACATGTCAAGAATAGGCAATGAGTGAGACACCCTCAATTAGCGAGTCATAAACATACATTGATATGATCCCGGTTATGTGTTTCGAGTCATATACGATGTTGCCCGATCGTGATTCTAGTAAGAACTTCACAGTGCTTTGATTGAAGACTGAAAATGCATAAACGTTATAAGAAGGAAAATATGTATATATGAATATGTGTATGAAAGTAATGGAAATGATAGAATAAAGTTGAAGTGGATTGTAAATGAAAGTAAGTGTGATGGTGATAGTGGTTGAATGAATGTAACGAAAATGGTGAAGGATGTTTGTGGTTGGCATGGAGAATGATAATAATTCAAAAGATGGATTGTGACCCTCTAACTATATATGAGTTTGGAACCAACAATATAATAAAGATGAAATCGAAGTGATAGAGGGTGGAACATGACCCACTAGCTATAGGTGAGCTAGGAATCAACGTTATAACAAGATGAAATGGATGAAGGCTTCAAGACCGATAAGAAACCGATAGAGTTCTAATCCAAGAACTAAAATGAAAGCAATCTTTCAAAGTATTTTCATAAATCAAATTGTGTGTCTACAAATGATCCCAAGGGTGCCTATTTATAGTATTTCTAAGAAGCATATGAAAAGACTCAAAAGATGATAAAATTCTCATCAATTTAACAATTAAATGCACTTGAATGTTTTGTCTTCTTATATTCAAAGTTGGATGAATATTCTAGATCATTTTGGGATGAATATGGCCTTAATTTCGTCCAAGAAGGAGGGGTGACTCTTAGGCTGCCTTGTTTTGCTTGCAAATGGAAGAAAAGAGCATAAATGAAGTCATATGATGAATGTGGACATCCTACATGTCTAAATCAGCTTACCTCTTCAAATTTCTTGCTGATTTTATCACTTAATTTGATGATTAAATGAAATAAAATCAGTCTTCATTGCTTGTTCCTTGGTAGCATGTGAATAGCCTTCAAAGAATGATAAATAAGACTTGAATAGGTGAATTATGAAGGATTGAATGCATTGTCTCTCCAAGAATATGAAAAGCCTTGAAAAGATGAAAAGAATTAATCCTTGAATTGATTTGAATAGAATCATTAAGATAGCCTTCAATTGCTTGTCTCTTGGTAGAAGATGAAAGGACTCTTTCTTGGCTCAAAGTCATCCAAATAATCCATACATGAAATTCCCGTAATGAAAATTCCAGCCTACAATTTCTTTGGTAATTCGATCATATCTCAAGCTCCCGATATCGGATTGAGGTGATTCAAAAGGCATTGGAAAGCTAAGAGATAGATGAATAATGTCCAGTTGATTTCTGGACCCAAAAATATCTGTATCGCATCCAGAATTAAAATACATTCTGACTGATATTCTTGCATCTGTTGAGACTGTTCAGCTTCCCTCTTGCACCTAAACACAAAGATAAATTTTATTCAATCATAACATGTATATATGCATGGGATAATTATGAGTTAGTTTGATTAATGAAATAACATTATTCAATGAACTATATGCATGAATGAAGTAGTTTATTAAATAATTAGATGCATAAATGAACTACTTCCCTAATTGAAATACATGCTTAAATGCAATGCATGCTTTAATGAACAACATACTTATTAAATGCAATGAATGTCATGAAACTAATAAAACTCATGAAAATTCATGCAATTGATGATATCATATTATAAGCATATCCTAAGAGGTAAATACAAACATATGATGAAATATAGTGCATAAATGAGCAGGTATATGATGAAGTAAGGTAGAACTCCCTGTGAATCAACCTTGTGAACTTCAATGATTTAATCAGATCAAGACCAAAGTTAGAGCTGATTGGGATCACATCATTCCCTCCCTCTTTAAAGCGATTTGTCCCCAAATCGACGCTTGCTACAAAAGGAAACAATCTCGACTTCCTTTTAGTTGGGAACTAAGTTTTTCTTGCTTGTGCACTTCATTTCCCTGTTTATCCGAATAGGTGTATGTTCTTTGCACTCCTTTGTGTTCCTTTGAATCATCATGAGGGTGGATGGAAAGTTTTGACCTTTGAACTCCTTCAGGTAGCTAGGTTACACCTTCTCCTTTAATCTTTTTGCCCTTCCACATTATGAACCTTGAATAGATTGATAATGCCCGTTTCATCTCCTTGAATCGATCATCACAAGCAAGAGAAATTCTATGAATCAATGTTCTACAAAATAAATCTAATTTAAAACATGGAACATCGTTAATAAAATGAATGAACATAGAAAATTCATGAAAGTTCACGAATGGAAGTTGGCCCTTGAAATTATCATGAATCAAATTCATTGAAACTTCCCTTTTATGAGGTTCTTCGAATGGATGGAGTAAACTTGGAATGTCAATGAACACGTCTCTTGGAATTTCAAGCGATTCAACCTTTGAAACTTCAAGTGTCACTCCTTTTGGAACTTCAATGGACATGATTCTTGAATCATCATTTTGTAAAGGTGTGACTCTTGGAATATCCTGTAAATCAACAGAATGAGTGGGAAGAAAAGATTGGTTAGTAGAAAACATATTTTCCAACTTTTCACTTTCTTTTCTCTCACTTTCAAGCTTCTTTTGAACTATCTCTTCAATACCACATTCTTGTTTTTCAATGTGCTCATTTTCACTCTCAATTCTCTTTTCAATGCTCTCAATCTCTTTTTCAACTCTCGTTTCTTCTTTTTTACAAACACTTTCATTTTGTAGTTGTTCTTTCAATTGTGTTTATTTGACTCAAATAATTTGATGATTAAATGCATAATAAGCAACATGGGAGTACTTACAATAGAGGCATATGTTTTTCTTGGAGCCTCCCCAACAGGTTCCTCCAAAGGCAAATCTGGGGTTTCTTGCACAGTGATCACCACACCGTAGTGGGTAGCAGGTGTTTCCTCTGCAGGAGCTTCCTCCACCACAACTTCAGCCTCAAAATCTTCTTCTTGTGGTTGCTCAAGGAGACTATATTTGTCAACTGGATCATCATCTATATGAACAGAGTTGACAAACTCCCTAGCCTCTTCCTCCAGAACGAAGTCAGAAACTGTGAAATCCAACATGTTAGACCAAACCAAAAATAAAGCAAAGCAAAATCTCTACCATCAGAAATAGTACATAACAAAGACAAGCGGATAGTAGAATTATTTACCAAAGATTAACTTATTATTTTTACGTACAGACTCAAAAGTGTAAATTTTCTAACCAGAAAAGAATAACTACAATAAGGTTTTGGCTTCAATGCCTCAAGTAGTAAGACTATAAGCTGGCAACTTAAGCTCATAAGAAGAAACAAAAGATCTAATCACTCTTCAATCTTTGTAAAAGATACAAATATTGTCATTTAATATAAAGATATTTAATTGATTCTACCATCTATGTTAGAAACATCAAACTAGTTAGAACATAGTCATCCAAAATTTTTGCATGTGGATATCAAGTCCAAAACATGCTATAGCTTGAAATAAAAATTTCAGATTAAAATGAGATTAAAGCTTGCACACAGTACATGGTGGCTCTGCAACAGCGCTTGACATATTTAGTTGAGCATCAACCTTGTTTTCTTGTAATGTGGAAGCTGGAATTTGTGAAGTCATTCCATCATCAATAAACTGTAAGATATCACTGAGAACAAAGTAACCCTTCTCTTGCAGGGCGAGTAAAAAGGTTTGCACAAATTTCCTTCTACCATTGAGATACTTGATTTTAACAGAACCGGAAACCATCACCAGAACACCTCCATTCCACGAATCAAGAGAATTAATCGTCATGACCTCGATTGCAGTAAAAGTTAGTAACATGACCAAGGTGTGAATTTCCTGCAGATAGAAATGAAAGAGAAAAATAAATAAATTACAAACCCATTATGATGTAAAATATAAGGAAGTTTATTCCTGATAAAGGAAGGTTGAGAAATCTTTGCTAATTATTGTAGAGACCGACCAATATTCATAACTCAAATTGGCAAAAGAAATTGCAATTTGCAGCAACCAGTTAACAGTCAAGTTTGGATTGTAACATCCAAATGATAAAGAGAATCCGTTTTTCTCACAAAGAAAATTGGCAGCTAAAAAAGGGTATTCAAAAGAACAAAATTTCAATCAATATCTCCCAAACTTTACTTATCCTGCGCTAAATCAAATACATTTATGTTATTTAAGAAGATATGGGCTAAAATTATGTAGTAATTGTTACATGGACATTTACTTGAAAACACATACAAATAAAAACATTTAAAAAATGGATATAATTAAGAACAAAAACATAGTGGTGATGCTAAGGCAAATTCACTAGACTGTAAATTAAGAAGAAAACAAAAGTTACCAGTCTTACCAGCATGGAAGAAGCAGATTCGGAGGAATCTCCATCAACCCGAACCACAGTACTTTCATCTGAGTAAAACTGATGAACTAGATCAGGTTGCTGTTGAAGTAGCTGGTAGTACTGTCCAACGAAGTATGAATCAACCTGAAATTATAAAACAACAAAAACACTGATTAATAAAAAAAAAACCATACATCGAAAAATAAAAAAGATTAAAAAGAAAAAATCACCTGAAAGGGTTCAGGGTGGGAAGTGGCGGCCATTGTGAAGAGTTAGACGGTTAGAAGGCCGCAGAACAAAAGCATGCAAGGGAAGAGGAACTAGATCACCCCCAAAGAAAGAAAAAACGAATTACATAAGTGTGATATTCGGGTCGGGTTTAGGGTGAAAAATACCTGACCCGACCCGAAAAAATATATAATTTTATCTTATATATTTAAGAATAATTACAATAATACCCTTCTATATATAATTGTTTCAATTAAGTCACTGTTTTATTGAATTAAAATATTTTTTTATTATTTCGGATCGGGTTTCTAATTTATATATTCAGATCGGGTCGGGTGAAACTTTATTTTGGTCGGGTTAAGTCGGATCTCGGGTGGAGGTTCCCTTGTTCTCGGGTCGGGTCGGGTGGACCAAAAACCCAACCCGACCCATGGCCATCCCTAATTAGGATGATTTTAACTTACGATGTTTATTAGTATGATTTTTATAATTTATTAAAATGAATAATCAATCAATAAAATGAAAATTTAATATTTTTTAAATCTTTATATATGTAAATTATAAAACAAACTAAAATTAAACAAAAAAATAAGGACAATTCTATCATTTTACATTACTAAAATCAAATTCATCTAACATGTCTACGAACCAAAAAGAATATGGAATTGGATTCCAATTCAATTTCCTGCCAACCAAACATGTTTCATATTCAGATTCCAATTCTTTCAAATTTTAATTTCTTCACGGATTTTAATTATCTCATAAACATTCCAACGGACCAAACGTCACTTGAGAGAGGGAGAGAGAGAGTTAATGGAATTCTACTTTGTTATAATATTAAAGCACAATATGAACATCGCAGCCGTCCATCTTAGCTGAGCCCTTATATCCTTCCTCCCCGACGTCGTTTTAGTATCTAAAAGCGGGCCCTTCTACGGCTATAGTTTGTGTCTCTTCTTTTCTTTTCCTTTTTAAAAAAAAAATTATTTACGTATTATTGATGATGGCACACATGTATAATTTTATAGATTTAGTACTGTTTTAATTGAGATTCAGATGGGTATAAATTTAATGATTAATTAACAGATGTGGATGTAAAAAGTCATATATGTTGTGGGTAGTAAAAAAGTGATGAGTTTAGGACATTACTCATTCTACATCTGTTCGCCCCTCGTCTACTAATTATTCACTATATAAATTTTAGATCATTATGAATTTAAATATAATTTTAGAGACTATTATGTAAATCTTAAGATTTTAACCATTATGGGTAGATAGTGTATACAAAAATATTAGGTGAATATGAGGATGGAGAAAGGGGTATTCGCACCTGTCTCACCCATTTACAATCCCTATTTATTATAGGTCTAAATTTGTAATATAGCATTAATTCAGTCATGTTTTAAAATAATTTTACAACTTTAACTTAACATTAAATTAAAGTAAAACAAGAGGTACAATTAGAGCCGCAAACAAGTCGAGTCGAATTTGAAAAATATTGAGCTCAACTCGATTTGAAAAATATAAAATTGAACTCGACTTAATTCTAAAACTCACGAAGTTAAAATTACCGAACTTAAAATTATCGAATTTGAGATTGAGTCTGTACAGTGGGTGGCCAAGTTCGAGGCTGTACGCCATAACCAGCTGGCCACTGGTTTTGCGCATTTGGATTGGCACTCGTCAATGGCTGACCAGGTGATGGGGCACCCGAGTAAGATTTTGCAAGTTTCATCTTATCTGAAGATAAAATGAAATCAAACAGAACACGAGCCAATGTTGTAATGGGAACAAAATAATATGTGATATAACATACACCTATGTTCGACACTAAGAACATTAGTAGTACTAGTAGTATTACAATAGAAAATGACATTTATAAACAGCTTCAGCCAAAGGTGTACTGAAAACTTAAGAAAAGTTGAAGAAATATGCAAAGTAATACTGCTATTCACGTGATAAAACTTGACTCCCTTCTAGGGAGCAGTACAGACGTTATAGTACTCAGTCACCTCATGCCAACTAGGCTAAACAACCTAACTGCACTCTAACAACCTAACGGCACAGCTACCAAACTGACATCTAACAGCCTACACAACAGGGGCGGACCCAGGACAAAAATTCAGGGGTTACCCGGATTATCCCTGGCTACCCCGGGTCCGCCCCTGGAGACAGGGCCAGGTGCACTCACCATTTCCGATGGTGAGTTTGCAGGAGACGAACCCAAAGTAGAAGGGCTAGGACATACGGATGGGCCTTTGGATGACGGTTTAACCAACACATCGACTTTCTGGCCGGCTTGACAGTGTCTTGGGACGCCGCAAAGGAAATAAAAATGGCCGGATCTTTTGAGAGTATTTTTATTTCTCACAATTTGAGGGGTTGCCTGGGCAACCCCTGGCTACCCCCTGGGTCCGCCCCTGCTACACAATATAACACGTGTATCATTCCCCTACTTTTTCTTTTCTTCTTCTCCCTGGAAAACACATTGCACATTAACTTTTGCTCGAAAGTCTTCAAACACATATTTGGCTAGTGGTTTGGTGAGGCAATCAGCAACTTGATGGCATGCTGGAACGTAGCTGATGCAAAGCTGTTATACAGCAACCTTTTCCCTGACGAAATGAACGTCGAGATCTTCGACTGTGCATGGTACATGGGATTTGCACTCAACGCAATTGCACCGGTGTTATCGCACCAATTATCTGGTTATTTAGGTTGCTCCAAACCTAAATTTGACAACAACGCTACAACTCAGGTTACGTCAGCTGCTGCTTCAGTAAGGCTTCGATATTTCGCCTCCATAGTAGAGCGAGAAACAACCTTCTGCTTCCGCGAACTCCATGTAACAAAGTTACCTCCCACAAAGACACAGTAGCCGGAGATGGACTGCCGATCTTCAATACTACCTGCCCAGTCAGCGTCTGCAGAGGCAGTAAACATGATGTAGAACCGCTTTCTGAAGAAAAACGCAACCCATAGTGTAACATTCCTGCTAGGTATCTGAGTATTCTCTTCACATTTAGCAAATGCGATTCTCGCGGAGCATTCATAAACTGTGCTAGCTTGTGCACGCTAAAACAATGTTCGGCCTCGTGGGACACGCATATAACTATGCACCGACGATATTACGATACTCTCGAGCATCTTCAAGAAAATCACCAGTATCAAGAGCTGATTTCGTGGAGACCACCATAGGAGTAATTGTAGAAGTCACCTTCACCATCTTTGTCTTATGAAGCAGCTCGACTATAAACTTCTTTTGACTCAAGGCAAGCGATCCCTTAGACCGCTTTGCTTCTATTCCCAGAAAATAATGGATCTCACCAAGATCCTTAAGGGATAACTTGTATTCAACAAACACACCACCCTATCTATCTCAGAATCCGTGTAACACCCTAATATAGGGGTTAAATTATAAGATTTTGTAAAATGAGGGCTATAATGCAACTTGATGAAAATTTAGGGACCTAAACCCGAATTAAACCATTTTTCTTTAATGAAGTCAAAACTGGTTAATCCCTCGATCGAGCAATTTCCTCCCCAAAATTAGAACCCAAATTAGCCAAATTCCTCTCCCCGTCGACCTCCCTTCTCACCCTCGATACGTCACTGTTCGGCCACCGTTCGCCAATCTGATGCCACCTATAAACTCACGTCGAATGGTGATCAAAACCCGACCCCTAGCTGTCACAAATCGATGTCGTTCGTCGTAAATCACACCATGAAACCCATCGGATAAAACCCCGATTGTCACTCATTTTTGACGATTCCGGCCGAACTGGAGAGCGTCGAGCCTCACCGCAGCCATAATCATGTTTCTAGATCCATTGCGCTCCAGACCCGACTAGTGGATCGCGTCAATACCCCCGTTTTCCCTCCGTCGCGACGTTAGGTAAGTTTCGGTTGAATGTTGGTATTTTAACGCGGTTTTAGGTCGATTTTTGGTTAAATTTTGGTTATAATCGTTAAATGGTTGAATAGGGAGTAATCGGCCGACAAATCGGACCAGCGTCACTGCCGCACGCACCGACGGTGTGCGTGGGCTTGTTTTGGCTAGGGGAAGATTCCAAAATCGTGTCGACCTGCCTGCCCGACCCGCCTAGTCCAGTCTAGTCATCGAGTCAAATTGTTCGAGTCAACTCGATCTGAGTCAATTCGTCCGAGTCAACCCGTTGACTTTGACCATTGGCCAAAAAGTCAACTTTTTCGAAAGTGTCCCATTTTATGTTTTTTAACATCCTGAGTCCGAATCCGAAGTCTGTTTTTGCCAAATTCACAACCGGTAAGCTGTTTTCTAGAGATTTGCCTTCGGACTCAATATGGTTTTTAAATTAAGCTCAATTTCTAACGTAAATTTGGTTGCTTTTTATCTGAGGGATTATTGGACATTGAATTCAAGTTCGAGGGTGAGAGAATGGAGTTTAAATGGTTGATCGGTATGGCAAAAAAATCGAGGTAATACAATACTACATGTTTCATGCTTTATTGAACATGTTAGCATTGATTCCTGCATAGATAAGTTTAATTGGTCACGTGTATGTAGTGATTATTTCCTAACTCGATCCAAATACTATAAAATGTCGGTAACCAGATAGGACTTATAGGGCTCGCTTAAGAAAGTGGAAAATCAATCAGAAATAATAATAATAAGCTCGTTGATTTAATCATGAGTAATTGACTTCAAGATCCGTAAATTTTGATTGGTTTCTATTAAGGTTAAATACCGAGAATATTTGGATAATATGTTACCTAAAATATCCCTAAGGTGTAAAATTACAAAAATGCCCTTGTATTGAAAAAAGACCAAGACTTTCCTTAGTGGTGAAATTAACCTCTAATGAGCAAATGAGTAAAGTACTCTGAACTTTAATGGAACTGGAATACTTTCAAGCTTAAGTTATTCGATGTACTGCCAATGACGGAATTGAATGAAATTATGATAATACCCTTAAAGAGTAAAAAACAAAGGATGGCTATTGATAATGGAGACGACTTGAGAGCTCATGTCTTGATTCACTTGAACCTTAGAATGATTGATTTAAATTCCGAATCTATATTTGATTTATAGAAATGCCCTAAAGTATAAAATGACCAAAATGCCCTTAAAGTGTAAAATGATTTAAAGTATTTCCAGGACATGGAATGACTAAAGCCTCAAGCTCCGAAATGAATGAATCAACCTCGAATACCTATATGACTATATTATTTGACCAAGTTAAGGAATGAAAGTACTATATGTATTCAAATTTGTGGAAACGACCGAATTACTCAGGAAACTCCTAAGCGACCAGGATAAATTAGAATATTAATTGAATAAAAAACCCCGATGACCTTGAATTAAGCGAATAACTTGGATAAGTATGGAAACACTAAAAATTTTATATGTTGTATTATCCCTAAGGGTTGTAACCATGAATTAAAGTACGTCGACAATTCCTAATAATGTTGCAATGTGGAAATGGAATAAAGACTATTGGAATATCCGCACATCTCCTTAAGATGTATTCAAATATGATTCTAAATATGATATATAGACAATAATTGTTGGTATTATATAGTGAATACCACGGAAGGGCAATGAATTGATTAGTCAACATGCATAAGCTTTGGGAGTTGTTCAGCTCGAGTTATTTTGATAATTTGATAGATCGACTCAGATTATAAATATCTTGGATCTTCGTTTCTCCCTTATCAGTTCAAATCACTACAATTATATCTGATCACACAAGTAACTCAGATGCAAAGGATACTGAATACCCTATTTGGTTCATTAGACTTAAAATCCTGATAATTCAATATAAAATCTTGAATACCCCAGATTGTTTGAGTAATAGAATCACTCTATGTAAATCTGAATCTAGAATTTATTCAATATAAAGGTTCCTGAACACCTTCCCAATGCACCTGGATCATAGCGGGATTCTAACATATCAACTCTAAATGTCTGATTAGACCCATTAGTAATCGATCACTTTCAATATGATCTTGTTCCTGTAATCCGATCTAATTACATTAGTTTCATGTTTTCCAATGCTGATAAACTACCAACTATCTCTGAAAAATACTTGGATCCTCTAGTGTGTTTCACATGTACTATATGACGATTTTATATGTTTTGAATTGAGTTTTAACAAAATTATTGCTTTACTGGTTTCGAACCATGACAACATGGTATGTGTTCTCTGATTACGACTTTCACTGAAAATTATGAATTGTTCCTGATTTATGGAATCATGGAATGTACTGGTATATAAACTATGGTTTCATGTTTTCACTGGTGTTACTCGAACTGTTTTATTGGGATATTATCTGGGTAGACTAGAGTATGGAGGTACAAATCTGATCAAGCTGGTAAATCCTTACGGGCCTAAGGTGACCCTTGGGTAGGCTCTCAGGCCCCAAAGCACTCACTTGGGTTAATCATAGAACTATATATGGTGTACAGGTGGATATCAGTTATGAGATATTATTGGATCACGATCCATATATTAGTATTTATGGTTAAAACTGATTTCTATTGGATTTTTATATGGGTAGGATTCTGGAGTATGGAGGTACAAACCTGATCCAGTTGGTAAATCCTTACGGACCTAAGGATACCCTTGGGTAGACCCATAGGCCCCAAGGCATACCCTTAGGTTGGCTCCCTTTGCTATGTGCTTAGGGTAAGCCCTTATAGATGCAGTTCTGGGGAACAGTATAATGGATTTTGGCTGGAGGGTTCCGTTATAGTTTTAAAAAGATTTAGATCTTTTCACTGGTTTTGATTGGAACACACTAGATATCCTATTCGATCTTATGAAACTTGGTACTATGAATGTTCCTATGAACTGAGATCTTCATGGCTTCTACTCGTGAACTACCAGTGGAACCCCAGCTTATTTCGAAAACCTGTATATGTATGTTTCAATAAGGAAATTTTATTGCTCTAAATTTATCTACATGTTAAGTAGTATCAATAGGCAGTTCTGTATTACTGAGATTCCCAAAGCTCACTCCGTTACTCACAATTTCAGGTTAAAAATCGTATCAGTGCAGCTTTCGACATCAGTAAGGGAGTTCCACCGGCGTTGCTTGCGGAGTACGGTGATGTAGGTTGTAATTTGTTTTATATATGAGTCTGAAATATGTTTTATTTCTGAATACTAATAAATTTTACTTTTGTATTTATAAATGATTTTATAATTTTAATTGTTTTTATAAAAATTTTAATTTTTTGAGATTATCTATGGTGGGTCGCTCTGGTGGCCCTAATGTAACTCTCCGGATCGAATCGGGCCACCCGCATCGGTCTGAAAGGGTTACATTTAGTGGTATCAGATTCTAGGTTGAGTCAAAGTTTTTCTAGATAGACCGGCTGGTCGAATTTTAAAAGATGTCTTGTCAGTTCATGCCCCTAAACTACAACTGTACTTCTCTAAGCCGGAACTCCAAGGTCGAGTCACTCTTTGTAAAGAGTTAACCTAAGTTTTCTATCCATTAGGGCTCAACCCATGTATAAAGGAATACTAGTAACGTTTTCCAAATTCTGTACAGTGCATCTCGAGTAATTTGAGAATTACTCATCCGAGAAATTCTGACCCGACTCAAGAAATGAAATCTGGTATGTTATCGTTCTATGAACCTAACCTCGTAACCAAGGTTAAATTGATTCCACAAGGATAATTTTGTTCTGATTTTTTTAATTGGAATGAGGGAGAGTTTTGACGAGAATGTATACTCAGTTGGTTAAAGAATTGTAGAGGATCCATACTTCTGTAAAAGTTATTGGAAGATATGGAAGAACTTATGAAAGTCTCATTTATGCATTCCCGTGACTTGAATGAAATTCGAGGATGAAATTCGATTAAGGAGGGGAGAATTGTAATACCCCAATATAGGGGTTAAATCATAAGATTTTGTAAAATGAGGGCTATGATGCAACTTGATGAAAATTTAGGGACCCAAAGCCGAATTAAACCATTTTTTTGTTGAAGTCAAAACCGGTTAATCCCCCAGATTGAGCAATTCCCCCCCCCCAAATTAGAACCCAAATTCCCCAAATTAACCAAGTCCCTCTCCCCATCAACCTCCCTTCGCACCCTCGATCCATCACCGTCCGGCCACCGTTCGCCACTCCGATGCCACCTATAAACTCACCGTCGAACGGTGATCAAAACCCAACACCTAGCCATTGTAAATTGGCGTTTACCATAAATCACACCGTGAAACTCGTCAGATAAAACCCCGATCGTCGGTCATTTTCGATAATTCTGGCCGAACTGGCAAGCGTCGAGCCTCTTCGCCGCCATAGCTGTGTTTCTCGATCTGTTATGCTTCAGACTCGATTGATGGGTTGCGTCAATGCCGCTGTTTTTCCTCCGTCGCGGCATTAGGTAAGTTTTGGTTCAATGTTGGTATTTTGACGTGGTTTTAGCTCGATTTTTGGTTAAATTTTGGTTGTAATCGTTAAATGGTTGAACAAGGAGTAATCAGCTGACAAAACGAACCATCGTTGTCACCGTGCACATGGGCTTGTTCTGTCCTGGGGAAGATTCCAGAATCGGGTTGACCCGCCTACCCGACTCGACCCGACCCACCTGGTCTGGTCCAGTCACCGAGTCAACCTGTCTGAATCAACTCGTCCGAGTCTGACTTTGACTGTTGACCGTTGACCAAAAAGTTAACTTTTTCGAAAGGGTCCCATTTTATGTTGTTCGATGTCCTAAGTCCGAATCCGAAGTCCGTTTTGCCAAAATCGCACCCGGTAAGCAGCTTTTTCAGAGATTTGCCTTCAGATTCAATATGATTTTTAAATTAAGCTCAATTTCTGACATAAATTTGGTTGCTTTGTATCCGAGGAATTATTGGATGTTTAATTCAAGTTCGAGGGTGATCGAATGGAGTTTAAATGGTCGATCGGTATGGCATAAAAATCGAGGTAATACAGCACTACCTGTTTCATGCTTTATGGAACATGTTAGTATTGATTCCTGCATAGATAAGTTTAATTGGTCTCGTGTATGTAGTGATTATTTCCTAACTCGATCCAAATACTATAACATGTCGGTAACTGGATATAACTTATATGGCTCGCTTAAGAAAGTGGAAAATCAATTGGAAATAATAATAATAAGCTCGGTGATTCAATAATGAGTAAATTAACTTCAAGATCCATAAATATTGATTGGTTTCTTTTAAGGTTAAATACCGAGAATATTTGGATAATATGTTACCTAAAATAACCCTAAGGGGTAAAATTATGAAAATGCCTTTGTACTGAAAAATGACCAAGACTTTCTTTAGTGGTGAAATTAACCTTTAGTGAGAAAATGAGCAAAGTACTCTAAACTTTAATGGAGCTGAAATACTTTCAAGATTAAGTTATCTGAAGTAATGCCAATGATGCAATTGAATGAAATTACGATAATACCCTTAAAGAGTAAAAAACAAAAGATAGCTACTGATAATAGAGGCGACCTGAGAGCTCATATCTTGATTCACTTGAACCTTAGAATGATCAATTTACATTTCGAATCTATATTTGATTTATAAAAATGCCCTAAAGTGTAAAATGACTAAAATGCCCCTAAAGTGTAAAATAATCTAAAGTATTTCCAAGACATGGAATGACCAAAGCCTCAAGCTCCAAAATGAATAAATCAACCTCGAATACCTATATGACTATATTTTTTGACCAAGTTAAGGAATGGAAGTATTGTATGTATTAGAATTTGCAGAAAAGATCGAATTACTCAGGAAACTGTTAAGCGACCATGATAAATTGGAATATTAATTGAATTAAATACCCCGATGACCTTGAATTAAGCTAATAACTTGGATAAGTATTGAAACACTGACTATTTTATATGTTGTATTATCCCTAAGGGTTATAACCATGAATTAAAGTACGTCGACAATTCCTAATAATGTTACAATATGGAAATAGAATAAAGACTATTGGAATATCCGTTTGTCTCCTTAAGATATATTCAAATATGATTCTGAAGATGATATATAGATAAGAATTGTTGGTATTATATAGTGAATACCATGGACGAGCAATGAATTAATCAATCGACATGCATCAGCTTTGAGAGTTGTTCAACTCGAGTTATTTTGATAATCCGATAGATTAACTCAGATTGTAAATATCTTGGATCTTCGTTTCTCCCTTATCAGTTCAAATCACTCTGGTTGTATATGATCACACAAGTAACTCAGATACAAAGGATACTAAATACCCTATTTGGTTCATTGGACTTAAAATCCTGATAATTCATTATAAAATCTTGAATACCCCAGATTATTTGAGTAATGGAATCACTCTCCGTAAATTTGAATATAGAATTTATTCAATATAAAGGTTCCTGAACAACTTCTTGATGCACCTGGATCATTGCGAGATTCTAAAATATCAAGTCTAGATGTTTGATTAGATCCATTAGTAACCGATCACTTTCAATAGGATTTTGTTCCTGTAGTACGATCAAATTACATCAGTTTCATGTTTTCCATTGCTGACAAATTACCAAGTATCTCTGAAAAATACTTGGATCCTCTAGTGTGTTCCACATGTACTACATGACGATTTTATATGTTTTGAAATGAGTTTTAATGAAATTATTGCTTTACAAACCATGGCAACATGGTATGTGTTATCTGATTATGACTTTCATTGAAAATTATAAATTGTTCCTGATTTATGGAATCATAGAATGTACTGGTATATGAACTATGGTTTCCTGTTTTCACTGGTATTACTCGAACTGTTTTATTAGGATATTATCTGGGTAGGCTGAAGTATGGAGGTATAGCTCTGATCAAGATGATAAATCTTTAAGGATCTAAGGTAACCCTTGGGTAGGCTCTCAGGCCCCAAGATACTCACTTGGGTTAATCATGGAACTATATATGGTATACAGGTGGATATTAGTTATATGGTTTATTTCATTATCACAATTATGAGATATTACTGGATCACGATCCAGATATTACTATTTATGGTTAAAATTGATTTCTACTGGAATTTTATATGGGTAGGATTCTAGAGTATGGTGGTACAACCCTGATCCAATTGGTAAATCCTTACGGACCTAATGATACCCTTGGATATGCCCATAGGACCCAAGGCATACACTTAGGTTGGCTCCCTTAGTTGTGTGCTTAGAGTAAGCCTTATGGATGCAGTTCTGGGAAACTGCATAATGGAGTTTGGTTGGAGGGTTCCGTTATGGTTTTAAAAAGATTTATATATTTTCATTGGTTTTGATTGGAACACACTAGACATATTTTTTGATCTTATGAAACTTGATACTATGAATGTTCCTATGAACTGAGATCCTCATGGCTTCTACTCGTGAACTACCAGTAGAACCCCGACTTATTCTGAAAACCTGTATATGTTTGTTTCAATAAGGAAATTTTATTGTTCTACATTTTTCTACGTGTCATGTAGCATCAGTAGGTAGTTCTGTATTACTGAGCCTCCCAACGTTTACTCTGTTACTCACAATTTCAGGTTAAAAGAATCGTATCAGTGCATCTTTCGACATCAGTAAGGGAGTTCCACCAGCGTTGCTTGCGGAGTACGGTGCATGTGATTAGGGGGCATGTAGGTTGTAATTTGTTTTACATATGAGTCTGAAATATGTTTTATTTATGAATACTGATAAATTTTACTTTTTTATTTATAAATGATTTTACGTTTTTACATGTTTTAATAAAAATTTTAATTTTTTGAGATTTTCTATGGTGGGTTACTCCGGTGACCCTAATGTGACTCCCCGGATCGGATCAGGCCACCCGTATCGGTCTGACGGGGTTATAATCCGACTGCCTGATGATAATAATGTCATCGACATAAACTAGCATTAAGTATACATACCTGCCTTGTCTAGAATAAACATTGAGGCATCAACTTTGGACTTTTTAAACCCCATCTACTGCAAGCTATTCTTTAACTCCCTGTTCCAATTCCTGGGCACTTGTCTAAGTCCATACAAAGCACATTGAAGTTTGCAGACAAGTAGCATGTCATCACCATCACGACACTCAAACCCTGGTGGCTGTTCCATGTACACATCTTCGCCAAGACCACCGTTCAGAAATGCGTTGTTCACATCTACCTACCTCAGTTTCCTACCTCTAGTTACTGAAAGAGACAAAACAACATTTACAGTAGCAAACTTCACCACAGTGTTGTAGGTATCCCAAAAATCTTGTTGGGGGACTTGAGAGTAGCCTTCTCTACCAAGCGAGCTTTATATCGTTGAATAGTACCATCAGAGTTCTTTTTCACTTTGAACAACCACTTGCATCCAGCAGCCTTCCGTCCTTCCGGTAATTTAACAAGCATCCATGTGTCATTCCTTTGCAACGCAGTGAGCTCATCATGAATAGCTGCCACCCAATCGGTGGACTGAAGCACCTCATGAATAGTGGTAGGTACACTATCATCCAAGCTGTTGATCAACACATGAGGGTTGAAAATTCCACATTTACTCCTTGTAAGCATAGGATGAGTATTCACACTAGAAATCACATGCTCTTCATCACCGGGCAGTAAAAAATCTTGATTGAGTTCTTCCCCAACAGTCAAACTAGACATAGTTTTGACCATAATATTTGGCATCGTTGAGGAGCTATTTTGAACAGACGATTGACTAGGCACACCCTCAGTCGCTAGAGGTTCTTGTGAGTTAGCAGCAATCAACAAGTCATGACCACCATGACAAGGCATAGTAGAGGTAGCTTACACACTTTGGTTCGACCGCTTCACCAGTTGGTAACTTGATAAGATCAGTCGTCTGAATGCCAGATTGGAACCGTGTGAGGAGTGTAATACCCTAATTTTGTCCTAAAATAAAATAATGAACAAAATATAGGGATCAAGCTTGTAATATTACCCTATTATAATTTAGGGGCTTTAAAAGCCAATCCAAAAATAGATTTCGGCCCCTGTTTTGTAAGTTTAAAAGCAGTAAATAAAAAAGAGAGGATCTCTGGTTCTCTCTTTAGTGGTTACTTTCTTTCGTTTTTTGGCCTCATTATGTAAATATGGTGAGGGTGTAGGTATTGGTTGTGTTTATGTGTCACCGATAGTTCCAGTGTAACGTCCTGACCACCATGGATAGTGGTCGGAGGGACGAACGATGCCCACATAGGGCATTCAGGTTTCATTCGAGTAAGTGTTTTGGTTTTTTTGAGTCAGTTCGGGCTTCGATTTGTTTCGCTATTGGTTAGGGCGTGTGAGGACTACCGATATCAGTGGTCGGTGTTGTTGGCATGGTTTAAGGTCTCGTTAATCGGTCGTGCGTTTAGAGAAGAAAGGAGAGGGAATGGTCTATTTTTATTTTTTGGGTAAATCATGCGTCAAGTCCCCAGTTTTGGTGTTATCACTTTTGGTCTCTATTTTAGGGGCTAATCACCCATAGGCTCTCCATTTCTTCCTTGTTTTGCACTCTGGTCACACATTTTTTTTATTTATTTCGAAGATGCATGCATATTTCACTAACTTTTAATTTAGTCACTATTTGACAATATTATTTATTGCATATTAACCACTAGCTTTTATTTTATTACATATTAACCACTAAATTTTATTTTATTTCACTTTAACCATTGTTATTTATTTATTTATTATTTCTAATATTCGATTCAACCTTGTGGTGACCAGATTTGGGGTATGATTCACATTATTAGGGTTCAGACTCTACTAACTACTGACTTTTATTTTATTACACTCTAACCATTATTTATTTATTTATTTATTTATTTATTGTTTCTATTATTCGATTCGACCTTGTGGTAACCAGATCTGGGGAATGATCTACATTATTATGGTTCGGACTCTGCTAACCACTAACTTTTTTATATTTATTTTATTTTGTTTGAATTATAAGATTTGACCTTGTGGTGACTATATCCAGGGTATGATCCACATTATTACGGTTCAGACTCTGCTAACCGCTAACTTTCCTAACTGCTAACCTTCCTAACCGCTAATTATTAACACTACACCAAAGCTGTTATGTAGCAACGTTTGGAGAGTAAACGCCACAAACTTTAAATATATAGCAGCGTTTATAATCCAAACACCACAAAATTACTTTAGTGGCATTTCTTAAATAAACGCCACGATAGAGTATTACTTTAACGGTGTTTTTATACAAACGCCACAATAAGGTTCATCTATAGTGGTTTTTTTTTCAAAAAATACACAACAGACACTACAATAGAATAGGTCTATAGCGGCATTTTTACAGTAAACGCTGCTAACTCTAAATATATAATGGCATTTTTATAAAAATGCCACTAAA
This sequence comes from Hibiscus syriacus, assembly GCF_006381635.1. Taxonomy (NCBI): domain Eukaryota; kingdom Viridiplantae; phylum Streptophyta; class Magnoliopsida; order Malvales; family Malvaceae; genus Hibiscus; species Hibiscus syriacus. The sequence goes on along the minus strand of NW_024063379.1, from coordinate 225,796 downwards.
ATCTAGTACTATAACGGTGTTTTTGAGACAAACGCCACGATATAATTGTACATTACTGGTGTTTGTAATAAAAAAACGCCGCTAAGGGATAAATATATGCTCTACCCTTTTCCCCTGCCTGATCCCTAACATCATTTCAACTCTTCCTAAAAGATTCTTCTCTTGTACAACAGCGGGCCTCTCACAATTCCAAGCGACGTTGTCTTTTGTCTCTCCCGACGACCAAATCGGGCCTCTCACTGGTGAACTATAACATGATTGCACGGTTTGATCCCTTCTCTCACTTTTGAAATTTTTCATTTTTCTAAATGTTGCTATTCTAAAAATTCGGTTGGGTATATTCTAGGTGACTTAGGTTTGGTTATTTTATAGTTTATTGGAGTTTTTTTTTGCTGTTTTTAGGGAAATATTGGGGTAGGTCTCTTACCCTTTTGTTCTACCATTCTTTTTTATCAAAGTAGTTTGAGTATGGGAACAAAAAGTATTTGTTTAAATGACAAAGAGAAAATAGTGCTTGGTTTTTCTAGTCGTATTGCGTCACAGAGTTTGTTGGTGTTTCATTCAAATGACCTTCAGGAAATGCCATATGAAGTTTAGTTTAGATTTGATTGCTCGTGTTAATTCCATTGGAACCATCCTGAAATCTATTTGATTGTCGTATCAAGTTCTGGTCCTTGTCGAACTCTCACTTGATTATTTTTCTAGCCGTAGTGCGTCACTTGCTTGATAATTTTAAATATAGACTTGAGTGTTTTTGAATTAAAGTAAACTACATTGTATTCAGGAATCAGTTTATGGTTATCAGTGTGTAATTTCTTTTATACATTATTGTTTGTTTGTTATGCTATAAGAATTGGATGTTGTTCTGTTTGTATGGGGTTGGTTTTTATTAAGAATGCTAAATTTGTTAGGTTATATGTTGGATAATTTTTACCATAACACAATTATGTCTATGATTAAATATTTATTTACAAGAAAGCCTAGTCTTTATAATCCGTGGAAACATTTATGGCCACTTTATTTTTATTTTCTTTGAATTTATAGACAAACTAGAGGTTTCTTTTATGTCTTAATTGTTTTTCAATTGTAATTTCATTGTTTTACTGTTGTCTTCTCCATAAACCAAACTGTAATTGCATCAGACTATCGAAGGTTCCCATTATTTTTGGTTATTATTTCTGGAAGCAATTAAGATGCAATGGAACTTTGTTTGTAGGATTGGGGTTTTGTTCTTTATAGGGAGTTTGATCTTTTGTGCTATTAGTGGGAAAAACAAAAACTAAAACATATGAAGGAAAAGAACCCTATTTTAGGACTACTTCCAATTTCTCATCCAAATCCATATTGAGTGTGTGATGGGTTTAATCCTTTCAAAATCATGAGTACTTCATATAGTACTTGGCCTGTTATACTTGTTCCATACAATTTGCCTCTGTGGATTTGTATGAAACAATCATCTTTTATCTTATCCATGATAATCCCAGGTGAGAAAGGTCCCGAAAATGATATTGATGTTTATATGAAGCCGCTTATTGAAGAGTTGAAAAAGTTATGGGAAGGGGTCAAAACATATGATGGGTTGAAGAAGGAGAACTTTAATTTACGCGCGACTTTATTATGGAAAATTAATGATTTTCCTGCGTATGCAAATTTATCTGGTTAGAGTACCAAAGGTCGTTATGCTTCACCTTGTTGTGATGCACAAACATGTTCAAAATGGTTGTTTAATGGAAAGAAGTTCTCTTATATGGGACATCATCGGTGGTTAGCTGATAATCATAGATTTAGAAGTTAAAAGAATATGATTGATGGTAGTGAAGAGTTTTGAAGAGCTCTTGACCAAACAACTGGGTCTGATATATTCTCCATGTTGAAATATATCAATTTTACTTATGGAAAGATTAATCAACCACCGAATACACGATCAAAGAAAAAGGTAAACTAGGTTAATGAAGAAGTGGATGTTGACCAATAGAGTGATGATGAGTCTGATGAAGAGGATGATCTAAATGAGGTAGACTTATGGAGAAAGAGGAGTATATTCTTCGAGTTGCCTTATTGGAAGGATCAAATTTTGAGACATAATCTTGATGTAATGCATATTGAGAAGAATGTTTGTGAGAATATTATCGTGACCATTCTTAATATCGATAGAAAATCTAAAGATAATCTAAAGAGATGACATGACTTAGTCGACATGATCTTCATTCGTAATTACATCATAATGGAAAATATTTGTTGTCACATTCTATTTTTTCTCTTTCGAAGAAAGAAAAAAGTGTTTTGCACAGTGTTGAAGGATATAAAGGTCCCAGATGGGTATGCCTCAAATATATCTCGACGTGTTAGTGTTAAAGATAGGAAACTTTATTCTTTAAAGTCACATGATTATCACATATTAATGCAAGATTTACTGCCAGTAGCTGTACGCGGTTGCATGTCGAGTAAGGTGACGTCTTGTATCATTGAACTTTCTAATATAATGAAAGCTATCTGTGGGAAAGTTCTGATGGTTGAAGAACTTGATAAACTACAAGATCGAGCCACCTTGACTTTATGCAACTCGGAGAAGATATTTTCGCCTTCAGTCTTCACAATTATGGTGCATCTGCTAATTCATCTTCCTCACGAAGCAAGAGTTGGTGAACCAGTTTTCTATCAATGGATGTATCCTATAGAGAGGTGTTAATTGAATTATATGTTTCAAATGACTAGTGATTATACCTTTTCATAAAACATATTTACATAGTATGTTGTTTTGTATATAGGTTCTTGTACAAGTTGAAGTCTTGCTATCGTAATAAGCGTTATCTGGAAGGATCAATTGTTGAAGGGTATTTGGAAGAGGAATGTATGACATTTTGCTCTAGATTTTTGGAAGATGTTGAAACAAGATTGAATAGACCAAATAGAAATGATGTGTTCAGTATTAATGACTTACCTCAACATTATTTGTTTGGAAGTTATGGTGAAGCACTCGGGAAAGTTGAAATTTCACACTTAGATGATACGTATTGGGTACAAGCACACCAATATGTTATTTTCCATCACGATTCAATAGATCCCTTTTGCACGTAAGTTTTTTGGACTCAATACTAATAAAATTTCTTAATCTTTTATATTTCTCATTCTTTAACGACATAATATGCTTTATAGTGAGTTTAAAGAAGTCTTGAGATCTCGTGCACGCTCCCGAAGATTACATCAGTGAGAGATACATAAATTATTCATAGAAACTTTTCATGAATGGTTAGGATAGATGGTAAGCAACTAAATCATTCCACATAGTTATAAATAATATATAAGTCTTGCTTTTTTATATTGACATGAATGCACATTAATTCACCATTCATGTACAATAGGTTTGGAGTGAGAGAGAAGTTAGTGAAGATGTTAAATGGCTTTATCAAGGTCCAAATAGAATTGTTAAAAGATATAATGCCTTCCTCATTAATGGGTTCAGGTTCCACATGAAATCTCATGAAAGATTAAAAAGGACACAAAATTGTGGAGTAGTAGTTGCTTCTTCAACTACAAGTTATGCTAGTTTCAGAGACAATCATCCTTTGGAGGGAAATGTAGATTATTATGGAATTATTACAGACATTATTGAGTTAGATTATTATGGAAAACGAAAGGTTGTGTTGTTTCAGTATGATTGGGTTGATGTAATCAGTACGCGAGGCATAAAAAGAGATAAATTCGATTTTACAATGGTGAATTTCTCTCGATTAATTCACATTGGGAAACGATTGATGGATGAGCCATATGTATTTTCTTCTCAACTGAAACAAGTTTTTTACTGTCACGATCCAATGGATGACGTTGGTATGTTGTGCTCCGTAATACCCCCAGAAACTTGATATACATCGTGGATAGAAGTAGAGATGACATTGAAACAAGATCAGAATCTTTACCTTTTTTCTTTTGTAACACAAAACTTAGATGAATCTATCACTAATACTACACAATTTCAATGGGTACGGGAGGACGTTGATGAAGATATTTATGACAATTGATATGACATAAGAATGTCGTAAGATTTTATATATTAATTTGTTAATTTATAATATTATAACTTTTAACATGTTGTCCTTCAATATATTCATTAATTAAACTATTTTCTTATTAAAAATGTTGTTTGTTTATTACATATATCATGCCGAGGAAAAAATAAGTGATTTGATGATTGTTCGAGCTTCTCAAGAGTATGAACAAACAAATAATGAGGAATCGAATGCTGTTGACTCTTCAGAATTTCCTATTACTGTTGAAGAAGCTGTAGAAATTCAAGTTAATATTTGCACTTTATTTAATTGTTTGTTCATTTTGAAAACTTACAATTAATAATTTTTTATATAATTAAAAATACTGGAACACACAAGACTAGAGGACATACAACGTTGAAGGAATTATACCAACTTCCTAGTGGGCACCGTGTTAAAGTTTCAAGAAACGATGTCGGTCAACCTATTGGCCCAGAAGCATGTCTTCTATCCGATTACTTAGGAATAGTTGGACATAATGCTAATCTTTTACCGATCAATTATGAGTCATGACGTGAAATGCCTAATAATAACAAAAACCAGGCTTTGGATTTTGTTAAGGTAATAATGTTATTATAATAGATAATCTATAACAATTCAATAGTACTCTATACTTACTTTTAACATTTATTTTATGTGTAGGAGAAATTTTCTTTAGAGATATCTGACGATTATTTGAAGCAATCGTTAGGGAAGAGATGAAGAGACCACAAGAGTTCATTAAATAAGAAATACTTCAAGAATGATCTCAGCCTTAAAGAGAAGCTACAAATTGTCCCACTTGGAATGCTCAGGTATCAATGGGAAGATACAGTCATATTTTGGAGTTCACAGAAAGGACATATATGATGTATTTTTCAATAATAATATTAACGAATTATAATTTTGACTTTATATGTGGTTGTTTGAAATTGTAGGACCGAGAGCATGTTGGTGTTGCTAGCAGGCAACAACAAAAGTTTACTTATACGACTGGATAGAAGAGCTTTGCTTGTATAGCTAATGATGATGTATTATAGATTATTCACATAGTGATTTGTATTCCCATGTACATACTAATGAAAATTAATTATATTATGCTACATTGTAGGAAAATACATCTGGTTCTAAAGTTGGATGAATCAAACTCTTCGACATGACACATACAAAAAAGGATGGCACTCCTATGACTGCTGAAGCTGCAAAAATTATGGTGCATTTATTGGACAGAGGATTTGAATTATGTTTTATTTATATCTATAGTATGCCATTCTTATTTGAAATAATTATTTACTTTATTATTATGAAAAACTGAGGGATAAAAGGGCGGAGTATGAAGCTATGGCTTCAAGTCATGGTCTTGTTAATGCGGATGACATCAAAAATAAGTTATTAATGACGTTTTGGGTCCTGAAAGATATATCCAGGTTCTCTATCAAGGATCATTTGTTACTCCCACCAAATATTTTGGATCCAGTTCATCTCAGTACATGTCATCACAGTCTCAGTCTTCCCAATTAGAAGTTAGTCGTTTAAAACAACAGTTGACTAAAATGGATCAAAAAATGGATAACATGAAAGCTGAAAATGAAGCGAGGGAAGAAGAGAGAGAAGCAACATATCAGTAGAAAAGTTATGAATTTGAAAATCGACTAGAAGCTATGATGCAGATGATATGAAAAACTCAACCTTAGAGTCCACCATCTTAGGTCTTATTTCTGTTATATATTTTGTTCATGATACTTAACAATGTTGAACTGCATTACCTATTACATTAATTTAAACTTTTATTTAATATAATGGATCTGAAGTTTGTTGTTATGGAATTAAAGTTTGTTATTATAAATGTCATGTTTGTTGGATAATGGAACAGGTTGAAAATGTAACTTTGGGTAACAAAAGAGCGGAAATCAATGGTTGTAAATTATGTGTTAATTAGCGGCATTTGTATAAAAAAAACACCGCTAAATACACAATCAATACCGACGTTTCACAAAAAAACCACAAAAGTTTTAGACAATTTGTGGCGTTTATTCGAAAATGCCGCTATATATCTGACATTTTGCGGCGTTTGTAACCAAAAAATGCCGCGATAGATCTCGACCGTTTGCAGCGTTTGTTCCAAAAACGCCGATAGATATCAACCTTTTACGACGTTTGTTCCAAAACGCCGCTATAGATATCGACCTTTTGCGGCGTTTTTTGACCTATAGCGGCACTGCTTTTGGCGGCTCTTCTTGCAGCGTTTTTTCTATCACCGCAAGAGTTTTTGGCAGCGCGCTTAAAAACGCCGTTATAAGATTAAAGAAAAACAACGCTAATCCTCTGTTTTGTTGTAGTGTAACTACTAACATTTTATTTTTATTGCATTTTATTTATGCTATTTAACGTTATGCACTTTTAAATTTATGCATTTTTTATTTTCTTTATTTAATTTTAGTACTTACATTTTATTTGCTTTAATGTTCTAATCGTTTATTTCTGTCTCTTTATTTTTATGTACTTTACTTTTATTTGTTTAATTACTATGTTTTATTATCTATTTATTTTACTTCTATAATTTAATTTTTGCATAATTAGATTTTGTTTCGTTACATATTACCATGTATGTTTAATTTCTTAGCTTTTATTTTGTTCTCAGGATTACATATTTTTATATACGTATGCATAATTATATATGGGTGCTATATTGTATATACGAGTATTATGACATATAAAGGCATTTTAGGTACTATATTATATGCACGTGTTTTGCCATTTTCATTTGTTATTTTTTACGTGTACCTAGCATATGCATATATATTTACATGTATATATTCATTTATGCCATATATTTTATACTTACGAATTCGTGTACAGATCTCGCTCTGCTTGAAAATAATTTTATGTGTTAGTATTTAAAATAATTTTTTATTATTCGAATATTTTCAAGAATACATATTTGTAGAATGGGTATGAAAAGCATTGTTTGGTCGAAATAGTGCGATCCGATACAACATTCGAACGAAATGTGAACTTGAAATAAATCAAATTTATTTTACTAATTAATTCGTTTTTATTCTAATTCAAATGATGTAATGCGTGTTTTTTATATAGTAATTTATTTTATATAAAATGCAGATATTCAATTTATATTTGATTTATGTTTTTTTTATAAATTGAGAAGGAAATATTATTTTTAGGCAAGAAATAGAAGAGATAGCCTTCCCGTAAGGAGGATGAGCAAATCTCCATATTTTCTTTTCTAATTAAAGGATTTTTCCTAATAATTAATTAAAAGCAAATTAATTAAACTTTAATAAATTTATCATATTCTAACTTTATATTCGATTTATACTTTCTACCATTTACAATGATGTGTAAGCGAATAAGTACCAATTTTGGGCGCTGTGGGGGTGCTTATCCTTCCCCACGTGTAATCGACGTCCAAAAACCCTTAAAGATAAATTTTTGGATAACGCATATCAATTTTTATCTTAAAAAATGATTTTTCTTAAAAAAATTTAAAAGATGTTTTTACGTATTCGACCTACCTAACCCGAAGGTCGATGGCAACTCCCATTCAATTTAATTCAAAATTCCAAAAATTTCCAAATAAGTCATAATTATTTTTTTAAACTTAATTGTTTTAAAAAAAATGATTATTACAGCTTGGCGACTCCACTGGGGACATTTTTTAGAGAGTCGGGCTATAAGTCACTTACACATTGTCGTAGTGGTGGAAATTATAGGTTTGAGTCTATAGTTAACTTATGATCCATCTATTGAAGTTTTTAATTTCTTCATTTTTAATTGTCATACTAATATTTTAATCTTTGTTTTTAGCAATGTCCAAGTTTCTTTTGAAAGTTTTCTTTTTTCCTTTAAAGTCAAAGGTTTGTACGTTCTCCTCAAACACATCACGTGTATTTGCATGATATAAGCTTTAGGCCCGAGCTTCGTTCCAAAAGGAGGGGTGAATGCTTCACTCTCGTAAGAATTTATTCTTCGTATGAATTTTAGCAATAATCCCTTGGTGCATGCCTTATACCTTCGTAGGGATTTATTCCTTGTATGGGTATAAGGAAGTGAATCCCCTCAAATTGAACTCGATCCATTTACGCCTATAATGGGTTAGGATTAAGGGTTTGGTAGCCCAAGGAGTACCGACATCAAAGACAATTCGAGTACCATTTCCTCATAGTGTCGAAACCATGCATATAGTGAACCGTAGAATGGTCACCCTATGTATAGCCATACCGAACCTCTGTCCGTCAGTAGGTGCCAAAATAGGTGTACACGAAGGAGGAATGACTCTAAACCTTTATCTTTTACTTTAAGTTTGTATAATATATTTATTCTTTTCGAAAAAAGGCAAGCGAGCTAGATACCACGTGGTTAGGATCAATATCTTGAAAATAAATCATTTTGGGTAGAAAGCATGTCCGGGTAGGATTTCTATCTAATGAAAACATGATCGATTAGATGTCATGATTGGGTAGGTGTTATATTTAAATAACATCTTTTAATTTTATCAACTATTTTACCTGTACTGACTCATTTCTTTTCTTTTTGTGTCATTTTCATCTTTTTTTGGCATTGCATCGTCATGACAAAATGTGAAAGTGTTGATCCGCAAGGGGATATTCAGGTGAAAATTTTCAGAATGAGAGATAGAAGTTTTCAGTTAAGCAGTCACGTACACAGACATGCACCGATGGCTACAAGAAATTCAGAGAGTACAAGAAGCAAACTTGTTTGAGGATCATGCAATATTTGAGACTGGAAAGATGATCCATTGATCTGAGAAGTGATCCAGTAGTAGAGTTTTATCTACAATCATTCCATCGCTAATTACCATGGAGTGGCGCGTGACTTCAGCACCACACGGGGTATTAACGGAGTTAAATTACATAACTCTTGAGGGGCATCATTTTCAAGGATGAAGATCCGAGATGAAGCACCGACCCATTTCAGACTGAACATCTAAGTGAAAACATGTCTTTAAAATGGACTATATTGTAATGTGAAGGCTTTTATCTCTTATGAAAATTATTCTATGATATTCATCATTGGGATCAACACTTTTGCATCTACATTTGTATATTTACATTCTGCACTGCATTTATTTAAACATTTTCACATGCATCATTCATGAAAACATGGGATTAATTCATGGAGAATTCGATGGAAGTGGTACTGATCACGTGACGCCACATTAAGAATAGAAGTAAGGTTCGAACAATTAAAATAAGAAGCTAAAATCAGTACAGTAGGAGCCTATTCAGCTGGTCGTAGGGCTGAGCCTTATAGGATGATCCAAGAAAATAGTTAAATTGATCCAATTCCAATGACTTATGAGGAATTACTTCCAATAATAGTTGAGAAAATCCTTGTGAATCTCATTCAATCCAATCCAAAAGAGTCCCTATATCTTGACGTCTATGATATTGATGCCGTATGCAGTTACCACACAGATAGTTCCAGACATTTCGTTGAGAACTATGGGGGCATTGAAGCAAGGTCCAGAATCTGATTGATTCAAGGGCATGAATAATCAAAAAATGATGGGGCATTCTAATGATAATCAAGAAGAGATTTTCGCATCTACCAGGAAGCATTTTGCAATTGCATTAAGAGCATTATTTTGTTTGAATTCGTTTTCTTATGTCTTTAAAATTTGCTTAAATATTTTTTAAATTTTAATGATTGAATTTATGCTACCTTCTAAGGTTGAATAATTGAATGATTTTTAATCTTGTAGTTCTTCGAATATTGAATGAATTACAGATTCTTTTAGTTCTTCAATAATTATAGATTTTTGACATATGACAAGATTATACCATTTTTATACCATCTAAAACCTCCCGATTCTTTACCCAAAATAATTCATGGTCACTACCAAAGGACCAAATTTTGATATTACCTTCTTTGAGACTTTGGAATGTTACCTTTATATTTTTTTGAGACACAAAAAAAGTCATACCCTTACCTTTCGTTGAGCTAATAAATTCAAACCATTGTCTTCTTAGACGTAAAACCAACATTTTTCTACTAATAAAACCTGAAGGCATTGAGTACAAAATGTTCACTTGAATGTGAACCTTCCTACGAGAAGAAACAATGTGGAGCATCTCGAGTCAATTTTCTAGAGAGAAGCCTGAACAATTGAGAGATGCTAGAAGCAGGAAGAAAAAGGAAATTAATTCAAAAGAATTCTATCATGCATTAATTACATTATTATCATGTGAATAAAATTAATCCTGAAAATCTATCCCCCTAGGGATATCTTTTCTGCAAGGAATTCCGTGTATGAAATGATGAACGACTTTCTTTCATTATACCATCACAAAAGGAGAAAATATATATCCCTTGTGTCCCCATTTAAGCCTGAATTATATTTTCTTCTGATTCAAACCTAATCAAGGATCACCCTTCACGCTGGGGGGCAAGGCGAATGAAATCTGCTCACCGAGTGAAGACTATCAATCCAGATAAGATACTGAAAGGTGAACCAAATGTAGAGCGCAAACATTAAATCAAAGCAAAGAGGAAAATAGCAAAAAGCAAAAAAGCAAAAAGAAAAAAAGCAAAAACTAAAAAGCAAAGAGAAAAGAAAAAAACAAAGAAAAGAACAAAGACAAGAAAGAAGAAAAAGAGAAAAAGAAGACAATAAGCACATGCAAAGAGTCCATTGAGTCAAATGGCACATCAAGCCTCAAACCACAAGATTGTGCAATTACAACCGGTTCAAAGATCCAGAATCAATTCACCAGAAGATTATGGAACATCAAGAGAAAATAAAAGACATGCGAGCGGACTCAATTCGAGCAAGACGAGATTGAAGGCATTAGAATGAAATGATCATTGGTTCAATTACCCTTAAGCACTTGTTTGGGCCTATTTATCCATTTCTTTTATAACCGTGAACTATAGCCTACATTACGTGCCTTAAAAGTCCCTTCTAATCATACATGGATTTCTAAACAGAAGATACTATCTTCAAATTTCATCTCACCCATCCGGATTAATCTTTTTGTAATACCCTAAATATTGTGTCAGTGACTATATTGAAAGGATTTAAAAATTTAGAGGATTAAATTGAATAAATGATAAATTATAAGAAATGGTTTAGAAATTATTTTTAAGACTAATTAGTAAGAATGGAAGAATAAAATGATAATTTAGTCTTTTAGAATGAATGAAGTTAATATTCTTTTAAAAGGGGATATTTAATAAGTTGGTAAGGAGAAATGGGGAAAAGCTGGCGAAGTTCTTTTCTTCTCCTTCTTCTTCCCCCTGACCATGCTCTTCCCATAGCCAAAGGTAAGGCCTCATTTAGCTAGTTTTTCCTTTAGTTTCTGGTTTGGTCTTGAAACCTTAAGTGATGTGGAAGCTTAAGGAAGGGTTAAAGAGGATTAAAACTAAGAGATGGATGATTTATATGAGATTGAAGAAAATGAGTTTTTGAATGATATGTTGAAATATGAGTTTTATTGAGGTTTACAAGTATATTTGACTTGTCAAATAAGTAAATAAGAGATTAGAAACATTGGATGTGATTAAAAATATATATGAAAAAGTAGTATGATTCTTGGTTTGGGATGTTGTTTGGAGAATTTAGATGTTATAAGAAGCTAAATGGAGGAAAGTTAGTTGGGTTAAGTGATGTTAAGTTTAAGGGTATTGTTTGAGGTAAAAATAAGAGATTTAAACGAAATTTGGGTAAAAATTGAGATGGAAAATGGAAAATCTGGGTAAGGTTATCGGTACTGGAAGAACAGTACTGATACTATAGGTTTAAAATTGGGGAAATAGGATGAACAATATCGATACTAATGCAGTTAGTATCATACTACTATGGGTATCGATACTAAGAGGAAGGTATCGATACCATTGATTCCAGAATGCAGAAATGGTATCGATACTGAAAAGGAGTATTGGTACCATAGTAGAGAAGTATCAATACCATGGTAAGGGTACCGATACTATTGATTCTGGAAAATTTAAGATATGATGAATTTTGATAGAAATTGAATATAATAGTACTTTTGAGTATTTTTAAAAGTATAAATGTTAGAGAGTATACTAACATTGGTATGGTATGTGTACTTAATGGATGCTTGTATAGATCATAACCAATCTCCTAAGTCAAGCAAGAAAAAGGGCAAAGATAAAGTTATCGAATAGTTGGACATCATTACAGTATACTAGTGAGGCATATCAGGTGAGTGCATTTATTTTACTTTTATAAAAGGAGGAAGACTCGCGATGAGACAACCTTGAATGTTTTGTTAAATGTATGTTTTACAACATTTTAGTATATTTTCATAACGTATATAGAAATGATATTATGAATAAGTTTTAGAGTATGAACTGCTCTAAAATGAATATTGATGTTGTGCAATGGTTATCGATGTTGCCAAAATAAATGGTTAAATCTGTGAATTTGACTTAAAAGCCCATTGTATGTGCATTTAGAGTCATAGGTACATATCGGTATAAACGGAGCCATTAATGAAAATTATTGATCGATTTTGATTAATGCATATCAGTGCATTATTGGCATAAAAAAGTTCCACTAATGAAAATTATCGATCGACTTTGATTAATGCATAACGATGCATTATCGACATAAAATGTGCCACTAATGAAAATTATCAATCGATTTTGATTAATGCATAACGGTGCATTATCGGCATAAAAGGCGCCACTAATGAAAATTATCAATCGATTTTGATTAATGCGTAACAGTGCATTATCGACATAAAAGGTGCCACTAATAAAATTATCGATCAATTTTGTTTAATGCATAACGGTGCATTATCGACATAAAAGGTGCCACTCATGGTATTCATAAAAGGTGAATGACCAATTCGACACTTCGGTGCAATGTATGTACCTTACATTCTCATTTGATAGTCATTGGGTAAAATAAAGGATAATTGGAAAAAATATACATAAAGATAGGTATGTTGGGCATACTAAGAATAGTTTCGATGATTATATGAAATAAGCTCGGTTTAACTGAGATGGTTAATTGATTCTTATGAAGTATACAATTTAGTTCGTATTTCAATAGCCATGATATGCTTATGTATGAATTGCAGTTCGTTTACATTATATTGCATCACTAAGTAAATACTTAGCGTGTGTTAATTTCACGCGTAGGTAAGAGCAAAAACTAGCCGAGTAAGGAGTACATCAACAACTATCATCAATCTAAGGTTGACTCATCAGTAACAGTAAGACAATCATGTTTATTTTGAAAATTAGCTGTCATGCATTTGAATTTAAGAAAAATGCTCTGGAATGCATTTAAGTGATAATTTTTGGTAATATTTTACAAAGAATATTTTATTATTATATCAAGATGTTTTGTTATATTTTCGAAACAAAATCTTATGGGTTTTACAAATAAGTAAATGTTTTTTTAAAAGTCATGTGACACATGTGACTTGTGTACGGAAACATATACAAGAAATGGTTGTTACACTTTTATTTACAAAAAAAGGTTTTCTAAATTCCTTAATGCATGATAGAGAAAAATGACAAAGGGGGGTTCAAGACGTAAAATGTTGAATAACGTCTTGAAACCAAAGGAGGATTTGAGTTGAAAACTTGAAAAGGCGGCTCGAATATAAAGATGGTGCAACTGTTGTATAGGAGGCGACCTCACAAATCCCTTTACAAGACTTCGTATAACCCGAATGTGCACATGAGAGCTGAGAGCCAGAGAACACTTTTGGTAGATAAGTACATAAGCTACTCCATCATATCATTGAACATCAAAGAAATGAGAATTCCAAACCTTTGTCCAAAGATAACAACCCAAGACACCTTGTTCTTTCCTTACTTAACCATACCTCAAAGATAGCATTAATCTTGACACTTGTCAAACAACTATAATTTATTGAAGGATTAAAAGTGTAATTAATTATTTGATATCCAATGAACTCTTGTTTTATGATTTGTCTCACTTGTGAAACTTAGAAAGAGGCAATATTTTTTTTTTTCATTTTTCAAAATTATTTTTGATATTTTTCAAAATTTTGAAAATAAAAAAAGAAGAAAAACATTTTCAAACTAGACAATCTCTTTGGAGTGGGTATGGAGAATTGACATATGTCTCCCAAACATAGAAGCTTATGCTTAGAATCAGTGCTGAAGTAAGAAATGATGAATGTTGGGGCCTTTTTTAGAGGCTCATATCATCCAGGAGTACAACATCATTGAATTAAACGGACATCAATGAGTCAGAAAGATGTGACGACTGAAAATAGTGAAGCAGAAACAATGGAGCTCACTATATGTGTTTGTTTTGTCTATTATCACAACATACAAGTTGTATTTGTTCTGGTGATTTCCCATGCATTAATGTTGACAAGACAAAACGTCCCACTTATATTACTACTAAGCTTTGTTCTTTGTGTCCTTGAACGCTATACAAAAGCCCTAAACACCATGCAAAGAGCTTCCCTGGTTGAAAAATCTAGACAGAAGCCACAGGAAAGGATGAATAAGTTGCCAAATGTTTGAGGACATCCAAATTTCCTAGAGCTCCACAGTTTCTCTTTTTTGTTTTATCTAATAAGAAAATTCTGATCTCTATGAGTCTTGCCGAGTTTGGCATTATCGCACATTTATGGCTCCAACTAGGGTTAAGGATAACCACCTTACAAATTTACTTCTAAAAGTCAATGCAAAACTTGCAGGATTGAATTTGATGTTAGCAATTGAGTAAAAACCTTTAATTCCAGTTGTTTCAAAGGGTCCAACTATCATCCTTGGCATAGATGTGTCTTGTGGCCCTTCTAGGCAGTTTGATATCTCATCAATTGTTGTGGTGGTTAGCTCCAGGCAGTGGTCTTTGATTTCCCGCTACAAGGCAGCTATGCGTATACAATCTCCGAAGCTTGAAATGATATATTCTTCTTTCAAACCATCTGACGAGGATGATAATGGAATCAGGAGGGAAACTATGTTGGATTTCTACACAAGTTCAAGCAGAGAAGGTTAATTTTTTTATCAGGGGCAAAACTTCCTGGTGCAAAAAGAAATTGACACGTGTCAAGAATTGCAAGAATGCATACTGGTACAAACAAAGAGTAAAGGCAACCGAATCATAGATAAAATGAAGACTGCTCATGCAGCAATTCCCATCACAGATCAAGAAAACGTGAATCAACATAAACATACACATCACATGAATTTGTACATTTGCATCATACATTCATCATCACATTGCAATAAAAAAATTTCCCTTCTCATAAGGATTCTTTTATAATTGCTTTTAAGAAACTAATTTCATCTTTTTCAAGATTGTTTGTCTAAAAAAATAAATCTAGTATTTCTTAAAATTGTTTTTCCTAAAATCCTTATTTTATTTTCTCACAAAGGCCTTTTTCTCCTCTCACGAGGACATCATCTAATTTTTCCTTTCTCAATATCATTTTCTCCTATCACAAGGATAAATTCAAAAAGGTCATTTATATCAAAATAAAAATCAATTCAAATACATGAAATCAACATCATCATAACATCCAAGATAGTCATTCATAAATGAATAATTTTTTATTGATCTTTCAGGAAATCAAAGTTGGATGATGATTAGACGTCTTCAACATGAAGTAACAATGTCATCTTCAGATTCGACATTCTGAAGTGAACGATCAGATCTTCTAAAGGCATTTCCTCAACATACAGGAACAAGAAGACAGTCTATAAGTCTTTGAGATTATTTTTCTCAAAACAAATTTCGTCTCACTTGAGAAGGTTATCCACAAATTTTGAAAATTTTGAAACAAAATTGATCTCACTTGAGATTGTTTATTTCAAAATGAACTTCGTCTCTCTTGAGACAATTTCCTTCAAAACACAAAATTTGAAATTGTTTCACTTGAAACAAAATTGGTGACATTTGATATTGTTTTTTCGTCTCCCTTAAGACAGATTTCCACAAATTTTGAAATTGTTTTTCTTGAAACAAAATTGATCTCACTTGAGATTGATTTCTTAAAAATAAATTTTGTCTCGTTTGAGACAATTTTTCTTAAAAACAAATTTTGAAGTTGTTTCATCTGAAACAAAATTTATCTCACTTGAGATTTGTTCTCA
The DNA here is from genome assembly GCF_006381635.1 of Hibiscus syriacus. Lineage (NCBI taxonomy): Eukaryota > Viridiplantae > Streptophyta > Magnoliopsida > Malvales > Malvaceae > Hibiscus > Hibiscus syriacus. The sequence continues at coordinate 209,675 of NW_024063379.1, read as the reverse complement.
AAACAAAATTTGTCTCACTTTAGACAGTTTTTCTTCGAAACAAAAATTCTAAAATTGTTTCACTTGAAACAAAATTGATAACATTTGAGATTGTTTTTCTTAAAAACAAATTTCGTTTCGTTTGAGACAATTTTCCCTCAAAACACAAAATTCTGAAATTGTTTCACTTGTAACAAAGTTGATAAACCGTTGAGGTTGTTTCTCTCGAAACAAAGTTTCGTCTCGCTTGAGACAGTTTCTCTTAAAACAAAGTTTTATCTCTCTTGAGATAATTTCTTTTGAAACATAAACAATTGAGATTGTTTCCCTTGAAACAAATTTTGTCTCGCTTGAGACAATTTCTCTCGAAACAAAGTTTCGTCTCGCTACAGTTTCTCTTGAAACAAAGTTTTGTCTCTCTTGAGACAGTTTCTCTTGAAACATAAACAATTGAGATTGTTTCCCTTGAAACAAATTTTGTCTCTCTTGAGACAGTTTCTCTTGAAAAAAAAATATCCCTAAAGACGGCTAGACGTCCTCATCACGTAGGAATAATGACGTCCACCGAACAGATCTCCTCAACGCGTAGGAGAGTCATCATCCTCAAACAATCAGACTTCCTTATCACGTAGCAACCGTGTTGTCTCCAAATTATCCCTAATGATTGCTAGACGTCCTCATCACGTAGGAATAATGTCTTCCATAGACCAGATCTCCTTAACGCGTAGGAGCATCGTCATCCTCAGACAATCAGACTTCCTCATCACGTAGGAACCATGTTGTCTCCAAATCATCCCTAAAGACGGCTAGACGTCCTCATCACATAGGAACAATGTCGTCCACATACCAGGTCTCCTCAACACGTAGGAGTAGTGTCATACTAAGATAATCAGAATTCCTCATCACATAGGAATCGTGTTGTCTCTAAGTTATCCCTAAAGTTGGCTAGATGTCCTCATCATGTAGGAACAATGTCATCCACTGACCAGATCTCCTCAACGTGTAGGAGCAGCGTCATCCTTAGGCAATTAGACTTCCTCATCACGTAGGAATCATGTTGTCACCAAATTGTCTCCAGATTAACCTGACGTCCTCAACATGAAGAAATAATGTCATTTTTTTAAATCCTCTGTTTTCATAAAATAAATGGAGCTTCATATGCGAAGAAAACATCGTAGCTAGAAAAAATTAGGCCATTATTTGTCTTTGCTTCGTCGTTGTTTAGACAACATATGAGCAAAGAGGGGCATCTATAATACCCTAATTTTGTCCTAAAATATAAGAAGGAACAAAATGCAGGGACCAAGCTTGTAATATAACCTTATTGTAATTTGGGGGGCTTTAAAAGCCAATCCAAAAGCAGATTTCAGCCCCCCGTTTTGTAAGTTTAAAAACATTAAATAAAAAAGAGAGGGACTTTGGTTCTCTCTTTAGTGGTTGATTTATTTCATTTTTTTAGCCTCATTACATAAATGTGGTAAGGGTGTAGGTATTGGTTGTGTATCCATGTTGTCGGTGGTTCCAGTGTAACGTCCCTACCACCATGGATGGTGGTCAGAGGGAAGAACGATGCCCCCATAGGGCATTTGAGTTTCGTTCGAGAGAGTGTTTTGGTTCTTTTTTTGAGTCGGTTCGGGCTTTGTTTTTTTTCAGCATTAGATAGGGCATGTGAGGACCACCAGTCTTGGTAGCCGGTGTTGTTAGCATGGTTTGAGGTCTCGTTGACCAGTTGTGCAAGCAGAGAATGAAGGAGGGGGAATGGTATGTTTTTTATTTTTTGGGTAAATCACACGTCAAGTCCCCCAATTTTAGTGTTATCACTTTTGGTCGCTATTTTAGGGGTTAATCACCCATAGGCCCCTTCATTTCTTCCTTGTTTTGCACTCTGGTCACACATTTTTAATTTATTTCGAAGATGCATCCATATTTCACTAACTTTTAATTTGGTCACTATTCTGATATATTATTTATTGCATATTAACCACTAAGTTTTATTTTATTGCACTTTAACCATTGTTATTTATTTATTTATTTGTTGTTTCTAATATTCGATTTGACGTTGTGCTGACCAGATTCGGGGTATGATCCACATTACTATGGTTTGGACTCTGCTAACTACTGACTTTTATTTTATTGCACTCTAACCATTGTTTATTTATTTATTTATTGTTTCTATTATTCGATTCGACCTTGTGGTGACCATATCCTGGGTATGATCCACATTATTATGATTCAGACTCCGCTAAACACTAAGTTTTTCTGTAATTATTTTATTTTATTTTGTTTTGTTTGAATTATTCGATTCGACCTTGTGGTGACCAAATCTGGGGTATGATCCACATTATTATGGTTTGGATTATGTTAACCGCTAATTTTTCTAACAGCTAACCTTCCTAACCGCTAATTACTAACTACTAGCAATTTATTTTTATTGCATTTTATTTCTGCTATTTAACTTTGTGCAATTTTAAATTTATGCATTTTTTTTCTTTATTTAATTTTAGTACTTACATTTTATTTTCTTTATTGTTCTTATCGTTTATTTCTCTCTCTTTATTTTTCTGTCTTTAATTTTATTCGTTTAATTACTCTGTATTATTATTTGTTTATTTTACTGCTATACTTTAATTTTTACATAGATTTTGTTTCATTACATATTACCATGTATGTTTAGTTTCTTAGCTTTTATTTTGTTCTCAAGGATTAAATATTTTTATATACGTATGCATAATTATATATGGATGCTATATTGTATATATGGGTATTATGACATATAAAGGCATTTTAAGTACTATTTTATATGCACGTGTTTTGCCATATTCATTTGTTATTTTTTAACGTACCTAGCTTATGCATATATATATATATATATATATATATGTAGACGTATATATTCATTTATGCCATATATTTGATACTTGCGAATTCGTGTACAGATCTTGCTCTGCTTGAAAATAATTTTATGTGTTAGTATTTAACATAATTTTTTATTATTCAAATATTTTCAAGAACACATATTTGTAGAATGGGCATGAAAAGTATTGCTTAGTCGAAGTAGTGTGATCCGATACAACATTCGAACGAAATGTGAATTTGAAATAAATCAAATTTGTTTTACTAATTAATTCAATTTTATTCTAATTCAAATGATGTAATGCGTGTTTTTTATATAGTAATTTATTGTATGTAAAATTCGGATATTCAATTTATATTTGATTTACGTTTTTTTTCATAAATCGAGGAGGGAATATTCTTTTTAGACAAGAAATAGAAGAGATAGTCTTCCTGTATGAGGATGAGCAAATCTCGATATTTCTTTTCGAATTAAAGGATTTTCCCTAATAATTAATTCGAAGAAATTAATTAAACTTTAATAAATGGATCATATTCTAAATTTATATTATATTTATACTTTCCACCATTTACGACGATGTGTAAAAGACTAAGTACCAATTTTGGGTGATGTGGGGGTGCTTATCCTTTTCCACGTGTAATCGACTTCAGAACCATTAAAAATGAATTTTTGGATAACACATACCAATTTTTGTCTTTAAAAATGATTTTTCTTAAAATTGTTTTAAAATACGTTTTTAGGTATTCGACTTACCTAACCCGAAGGTCATGGAGACTCCCATTCAATTTAATTCAAATTAATTTAAAATTCTAAATTTTTCTAAATAAGTAAGAATTGTTTTTTTAAACGTAATTGTTTTCAAAAAAAAAAATTGTTATGACAAGGAGTATCTTTCTTTTTCAAATCTGCAAAAGGAAAAGAAGATTCATCAAACACTACATGCCTTGATATAATCACTCTTCCATCAGACATTAGACATTGGAAACCCTTGTGCTGGCTATAACCCAATAACGTAGATGCTTGAGATCAAAACATAAATTTATGTTTTTGAAAGGGTCTGAGATGAGGGAAACAAGTGCATCCAAACACCCACATTGCCTTATAATCAGGCTGCTTAGAAAATAACTTTTCAAACGGAGTTAAACCATCAAGAACTCGAGTGGGCAGCTTGTTCACAAGATACACTACCGTGGTGACCTCATACGACGAAAATCGTAAGGGAAGAGAGGCCTGGGTGAGAAACACCAAAGCAAGCTCAATCAAATGCCAATGCTTACGTTACACAACTCCATTTTTCCCGGAGGTGTGGGGGTAGGTCAAACGATGCACAACGCCCACCTTAAGCAATTCAGATGACAATTTCCTATATTCTCCTCCCCAATCGCTTTTAAAAGCTTTAACAGTCAAACCAAACTGAGTTTTAACCAACTGCTAAAACAAATGCACCGCGGAAAGAGCTTGTGAGTTATCTTTAAGAAAATATAACCAGGTGTGTTTAGTACATGCATCAACGAAGGAGACATAGTAACAATAACCTTTAGATGTTATTTGTGATGGACCCCAGAGATCGGCAAAAACTAATTGAAACGGAGTATCATAAACTATTTGTGAAGCATGAAATGGAGATTTATGACTCTTTCCAATACAACAAGCAGAACCCACTTTATTCATATCAGAAGTGATTGGTACATCAATATTATTACAAACAATTTTCAAAGTTCTAAAAGACGGGTGGCCTAAACGCCTATACCAAAGATCATAGGAGCTTAGAGAAGCTGTGGCTGCATGCACTTCAGCCTTGTGAGAGTCACGTCGCATGTTGAACGTATACAGGCCATCTCGTTGCTTGCCTCGAAGAAGCACACCACCAGAATTTGCATCCCGAACAAAACACTCATCAGCGTGAAACTCAACAAAAACCTGATTATCCCTAGCAAGCTTCGAAACGGAGAGTAAATGCTTTGTTATTTTAGGCACGTGCAACATATCATTTAATAACAAAGCTTGAGAAGAAGATGCAATACGTGAGTTACAAACCATGCTAACCCCTAAGGACTCTCCATTACCAACAACAAGGTTACATGGTTCATTGAAATCAAACGGGTGTAAAATATTCGAGGAGTCAGACGTTACGTGATGGGTAGTGCTGGAATCCATCACCCAACGCTCACGCGAAGTAGAAGCAGCATGAGCTTGCGGCACTATACCTGTCTGAGAACCATAACCATCACCACGACCACCGTTTGAGCAGCACAAACATTTAATATTCTCATAGGCCACATAATGCGCTAAACCAAAATCATCCTACGAATGCGACCTATCAACAACAGCGCCTACACTAGGAAAATATTTATAAAAATGATACCAACACCGATCAACGAATGATCATTCTTTCCACATAACTAGCACTACAATAGTACAATCAAGCATGCCCTCAGCCTCTCCCACAGGTTCTACAACATGATGATGAGGAGTAATGATGATGCTTACGATCATTAGGAGTGCGAGAATTAGAAGAACTACCCGATCCTTTTCCCTGTGCAACATTGACGCTAATCGACAGGTTCTCAAACTGAGATTCAAAGCTAGCAATCTGAGTTTCCGTATCCACAAGCATGTTGCATACTTTATTGACCGGAAGAGATTCACTCGTACTTGTTATAGCCACCACAAAGGGCTGATACTCTCATGGCAAACCCTTTAGAATACTCACAATATGCTCAACCTGAGAAAGGGGGTTACCACAAGATACAAGAGCATCAAAAACCTCTTTAACCCATGTAAGATAGATAAGCAAGCTATCATCAGTCTTCTTTAACGACTGGAGCTTACAACGTAAGTTCATCACTACTGTAGTCGAACGGTTAGAGAAAAACTGGAGAATGGTAGACCATACATCAGCAGCGATTTCTGCTCTAACAAACTGAAGCAACAATGACGCACTGATCGTCGATAATAACCAAGATGCAAGAGCACTATCATGCGTGATAAAATCCTCGTAATCCTTTTTTGGAATCGAAACACCTCTTTCATCAACGATCATTGTAGGCGGAGCTTGCATTTGACCATGATATAAGATACTCATACCTTTCAATTGATTGTGGATATAGGAAGGAAGCAAAATAACCTGCATAAGTGAATGACTCAAATAGATGGTTTGGTGGTAGATGTAAAGGTGAATTGGTAGGCTATTTATGTTATGAGATATGGTAGCAGAAGTATGTTGTCATAGCTATGGTATGGGTGATGAAACAATGGAAGGTTGGTGAGGATAGTATCTTAGAAATGACCAAGGAAGAACCAGTGCTATAGAGAGTAAAGACCCAGCCTTACAAATATTTTCTAAGGGGTGGTAACAAGGACTTTGACTCATTATCTATAGGGAGATAAGAACCACAAGTATCAAGGAAAAGGGATTTATGCCACAAGTGATTAAATTACTTGATAAGTCAATAAAAGTCACAAGGACTTAAGAAAATAGAATAATCTCACTTTAAATTATAAGAAATGTGTGCTTACAAATGAATAGGACTAGCCTATTTATAGTTTTGAAGAGACTTGGCCGAATGGGTACATGATTGTTCGGCCAGCCCATGTGTCCTTCTATAATGACATAATTAATTAATAAATAACACGAAAAATATAGGTGCTGGTTCGATTAGAATGGAGGGGCATGTCTCATGGCCGAATAGCACTTGAATTCCTTCAAGTTGGCACTAATTTGGATGAGAAATGATGCTTGGCCGAATGGTGAGGTTGCCATTCATCTTGATGCCTAAATGGAGTCACACGCATAGCACATGGCATGGCTGATCACAAGGCGTGCACATGGCTCTCTAGGATGCTTGTGGTGCAACCTTATGCATAGGATGAAGACCAAGCATGGGCAGTAGCCTTGGGCATGAATTGAGCTACCTTCAAGCTTGCATGTGCCTAACTAGCTAGCAACGTAAAGGCTGGTGGTGAATGATCTCCTTAGCCGTGACCTCCCAAGCTTCATAGCAGCACATTCAGCTACATTCAGCTACAATTGATGTCACTTTTAGCAACTTATCTTCAAATAGTCCAACTAGCTGAGTTTAGCTAGCCTTGAGCTCCTCCAGCTGAGTTGAGCTTTCCATAGTGTTTCACGAGCTGCCATGATGTTTGTGAGCTAATTGTAAGCTGCATATGGTTTCCAAATACTCCACCAAGCTGTCCCAATGTGTGCCATGCTCCAATGTACCTACATGTGCAAAGAAAACAAGGTAATTCATTGGCATTTGAGCTTGTATGAGCTAATTACCTTGCTTCCGTGCATGATTATGATCTTGTGAGCTATAAATGCATGACATGAACTAAGTATATCATCATATAATATATGTAAGCTAATGTATAAGGTCTAAGAGCTAAAATGAATGCACAAGAGCTAACCAATGAATGATTAAGCATGCTTCCATTTGATGAATGTAATGAATCATGCTTAATATGAATGCAAGACTATTCTAACATGCTTAACATACTTAAATAACAATATACATCAATTATAAAGATGTGTACATGCTAAGTTATTCTTTAGCTATTAAAACATTATACAACTTAACATTGGATGGTGTTAAGTTGTCAAATGAATTAAAAGCTTCAAGACACTTAGTTAAGAGTACTTCCCTGAATTGTTTGACCCTTGATCTAGTAATGGGACCTTGAGGCATAACTTCTGGACCCAAGGTAGGCGTGATCATATCAGACCATAAAAAAAAACGCTCTAGACGGTGGCTTCTTATGGTGAGAAGGATTTGCTGCTTCCAGAGGATAAAGTTCATCTCGTCCAGCACAGCATTCACTTTTTTTTGTGAACATTGAGCGAGTCTTGAGAAAGAAGCACTCAGCGCAGCCAAACAGAAGAAAAAATCTAGAAAAAATGAACCCACATAACCCCAGAACGTTTAGCAAAAGATAGCAAACTGAAAACTTCCGAAAAGTTGAAGAAATATGCAAAGAAATACTGTTATTCACGTGATATAACTTGACTCCCTTCTAGGGAGCAATACAGATTTTATAGTACTCACAGTCACCTCATGCCAGCTAGGCTAAACAACCTAATGGCACAGCTACCAAACTGACAGCTAACAGCCTACACAATATAACACGTGTATCATCAGCTATATTCAACAAGGTGATATATAAAGTTTAACTCAAAACAATCAATGATATTGACATTGGCTCCTAAACCAAAGAAAATCTCATATCCATTTCACATGAACCATATCATAATGCAGAAATTAGGTATCGCAAAGAGAACCACGTACTACCAAGTATGAAAATCTAGAGTATTGTGCATACAGCATCAGTAATGTTTGAAAATGCTCTTTTCCTTTTTCAATGGCAACAGCTTGGTCGTATAAAGAGAAGGCATCTTCAAGTTTTCCCTGCAGAATCAAGATAAGCAACCCATGTGGAACAGGTAAAGACTTTTACCACAAGTAAAAACACGTGAACAACCATAATCATATCAGTCGGTGTTCCATATTTGCATGCTTAATGATTGCTTCAAGAAGACCTGTGAATAAGTTTTTTTATGGTTGCTCTCTTTGTTTTCAGGGTTTTGCCCTAATTAATTCGAACGACTCATTAATTTTAATGGGTAAGTCTCTGAATTAAATAAATAATCTATTTTTGAACAGAGAAGCCCCTCAATTATAATGGGAGACAAGAACACATATAGTTAGAGAGAAAATAACACACCTGCAGGCATAACATTGGAACTTTAAAATATGTAAAATGAATTCACCATTCAATAAATTACCAACCTAAAAATGTCCACCGAAAAAAGAGTGCTTGAAGTACTTAGCCTCAAAGAAACCAAATCGAAGGTCCATGCTTTTGTCTCAATACATTTACCGTTTAAAAAGGTTGCTTCACCCAACGATTTAGCCAATAAGGCAAATGATGCTTTCATAACCATTTTTTTAGAAAAAATAATTAAATATTATTTTAAAAAAAATAATTAAATATTATTTTAAAAAAATAATTATGACTTTATTTTGAAAAAAAATTATGATTTTGAATTAGTTTGAATTAAATTGAAAGGAGTCATCGTCAACCTTTGAGTTAAGTAGGTCGAATACCCAAAAACGTCTTTAAAAAACAATTTTAAGAAAAAATTGTTTTTAAGACAAAAATTGGTATGCGTTACCAAATATTCATTTTTAATGGGTCCGAGAGTCGATTGTGCGTGGGAAATGATTAGCACCCCCACAACGCCCAAAATCGGTACTCAATCGCTTACACGTTGTAGTAAAATAGTGAAAAGTATAAATTGAATATAAAGTTAAATTATGATTCATGATTTGAACATTGATTAATTTATTTTGAAATATTAATTTAAAGAAAATCCTTTAACTTGATAAGAAATCTTGAAATTTGCTATCCTCCGTTGGGAAAGCTATCTCAATTATTTCTCATTCGTAAAAGGATATTCTATCTTCTAAAAAACGCACATCAAATATAAATTGCATATTGGCATTTTGCATAAAATAAAAATAAATTGCTATTTAGAGAAACATGTGTTACATTGTTCGACTAAAAATAAAAAATGAATTAATTAGCAAAATAAAATCGATTTACTTCAAGTTCACATTTTGTTCGAATGTTGTATCGGATTGCACTACTTCGATAAAGCAATGCTTTTCACGCCCATTCTACAAATCGTTGTTCTTGAAATTATTCAAACGAGTGGCATTTGAAATGTTATTATTTAATAAAACATCTAACGAAAATATAAATATGTACATAAACAAAATATGTAAAATAGATGAACAGATATAAACATTCAAACATAAAAATTTTAATATGACAAACCATGTATAGCGATATTTTCCACGAATATACAAACGCTAATTCTAAAGTACTAATCTATAGTAAATAAATAAACAAAGATCAAAGCAACAAAGTAAAACAAGAACAAAGGGTAACATGTAAATATCCGCAAATTTTTAAGCTAGAACAATGATTAATTTACAAATACTAAAATACATAGGGACTGATAACCTAAATAAACCAAAATCAAACGAACATTAAACACTAAGGACTAACATGAAATAAAAACAAATTACTGGATCAATCGAAGTATTTAACCAAAACATTAAAGTATATGCATGATGACTAAAACATAAAAATGGAAACATGAAAGGCTCGAATACATAAAAATCACATTTCATTTCAAGCCAACATACCAGATTACAAAAGTCAGAGACTAAAATCATAATTTTCCCTGAAAAATCCAGAAAACACGGGAAATGAGGGTGCAAAACGGCACTGTTTTGATTCATGTAAATAAGCCTAAATTTAGGGTTTTCCCCACATCCTCTTCATTTGCTTTTTTGCTTCAGAAAATGGAGAGAGATATATATAGTTCCCCAAACTCTCTCAACTCCTCATTACCGAGAGAGGGGGAGCTGCCCCATCACCGGAGGCACTCACGGTAGCCTACAACGGTGCTCACGACGACTCACGGTGGTCGGAGAAAGCAAAAGACCCTAAATAAATTCATCTCCTCACCCTAAAACTGAAACCCAACTCCCCTTAACACAAAGCTTACCCTAAATTCCTAGATCTAAGCTTTTACCTTTTGCAAACTTTGAAAAACCGGTGGCCTTTGGGCTCCCGACATCCTTCCGATTAAAGGTAAAGGATTTCTCTCTTCTTTTCCTCTGTTTTTCCTCTTTTTTTTTATTTCAAATATGATTTTTTTGGTCCCCTTGCTTTCTCTCTTTTCTTTCCTTTTATCTTGCCTGCTGGATATGATAAATCCCCTATTTGTGTGATGATATGATGGACTTTCTGTCCTTGCTTTTATGTTACCACCGATAAGATAAGCCTATGACAGAACTGGATCTCCTCGAGAAAAAGTTTTGGATTTTTTATTAATTTTTTAATGGGTTTTTCTGACTGATTTGTTGTCCTCTTTACTGTTGACATTGATTCCTTGTCATTGTAGATGAAGCGACGGCGTCGGAGGTGGAAGCAGCAGCAGTGACAACGGTAGTAGCTCTCTAGGGTTTAAAAACCCTAAATGACCATTGATATAAACCAACGATTTAGTTTAGATCCAACGGCTGTAGATGCAGGCGGAACAAAGCAGAGAGTGAAAAACCTAGCGGGGTTGGGCTGGATGTTGAGCCTGGACCGGTTCAGATCAGGGTCTGAATAGGGTCGGGTTGATGGGTTTCAATTGGGCTTCTGGTTGGCTTCAGTTGGGCTTCGGGTTGGCTGCTGGTTGATTTGTAATTGGGCTCAACTTCGGGCCTACAAAAAATAAATGTAAATATTGTAATAATAATAATAATAATTTGAATTTGAAACCCGAACAAAAACGAGTGTCTACAGGTGCCCCTCTTTGCACATTCTTGTGTTAATAAGAATAGGGCAAAGACGATAAGACAACGAGTTTTTGTTCGTTCTTCTTTTTATCTTTGAAATTTGATAATTAAGGACGACGTTGCTCATCTACGATGAAGAGTTCTGGTCTTTTTTAGGTAAATTTGGAGATAACACGGTTCCTACATGATGAGGAATTTTGGATCTCTAATGTTGACGCTGCTCCTACGTGATGAGGAGATCTGTTCGGTGGATGACATGATTCATACGTGATGAGGATGGTTGGCCATCTTTAGGGGTGATGATAACACTATTCCTATGCGATGAGGATGGCTGGTTATCTAAGGTTGACGTGACTACTACGTGATGAGGAGATCTGGTCAGTGGATGACACAGTTCCTACGTGATGAGGATGGTTGGCCATCTTTAGGGATGATGAGAACATAGTTTCTACGTGATGAGGATGGCTAGTTATATAATGGTGATGGGGCTCCTACGTGATGAGGAGATATGGTCGGTAGATGACACGATTACTACGTGATGAGAACAACTGACCATCTTTAGGGATAAATTGTTTCAAGAGAGACTATCTCAAGAGAGACAACACATGTTTCAAAGGAAACTGTCTCAAGAGAGACAAAATATGTTTCAATGGAAACATACTCAAAGATTTTGGTTTCAAGGGAAACTGTCTCAAGAGAGACAAAACTTTGTTTCAAGGGAAACAAACTCAAAGATTTATATCTTAAGGAAGATTGTCTCAAGTGAGACAAAGTTTTTTTTGAGAAAAACAATCTCGAGTGAGATCAACTTCATTTCAATTGAAACAAATTCAAAATTTTCATTTCAGGGGAAACTGTCTCAAGCGAGACGAAATTTGTTTCAAGAGAAATTGTCTCAAGCGAGACAAAATTTGTTTTTAAGAAAAATTGTCTCTAGCAAGACGACATTTGTTTCGAGAGAAACAATTTTAAAGGCGACAGACAGTCTGCTTGTTCCTGCATGTTGAGGAAATGCCTTCAGAAGATATGATCGTTCACTTCAGGATGTTGAATTTGTAGATGACATTGTTTCTTCATGTTAGAGACATCTGGTCATTTCCGAACTTTTATTTCCTGAAAGATTAAGAAATGATGTATTTATGAATGACTATCTTGGATTTTATGATGGATGCCAATATGAAGTTTATTTTATATGTTTTCTTTGATGAAATTTTTAATTTGTTCTCATGAGAGGGAAAAATGTCTTTAAGAAAGATAAAATTTCAAGTGAAAATTTTAAAAGTTTCCTCATGAGAGGGATAATCGAAGTCTTTATTGCGCGTGATGATGAATGTATGATGTAAAGATGCAAACTCATGTAACATGTATTTATATGTTGATGTATTATTTCTTGATCTGGAAGGGAAATGGTTGCGTGAGTAGTCTTCACTCTATCCCTGATTTAGTTGTCTTCATTTCCACTAGGATTTACTCTTGCAAACCTCGACCTGAGACAATTTATTTTCCTCGCCCCATCAAATTTTGCCCCAAAAAATTGGCTTCCTTTACCCCAGCTTTGATCACGAACTTTGGAGAGATATTTGTTGAATTCCAAGATATGCTTCAAGAGAGATTATCTTGTTTGAAAATGTTTTTCGTCCTTAAAAACTTGATAAAGAAAGAAAATGTGATTTTTTTATTGTCAAATGAACTAAAATAATGGCACATCTTCGGCCTCACAATTAGAGAAAATCACAAAACATGAATTCATTGAATATAAAAAAATTAACTGTTCTTTTAATCTTTGATAAATGAAACTCTTTGACAAATACCAAGATCGACAAGTTGGATTTGAGGTTAACTACCTACATTTTGAGATTTGTTTCCTTGATTAGTCTTTTTTCCTTTTCTCGGTCATCATGAAAATTAGGGCATGCCCCTCTTTCTTGGCTTGGCATTTTGATCAGAGGCAGAAAAAATGACGCAATTAGCATAATCAATTGCTAGACTTTTTAGAACACTTTTATTTCAGTTCTCTGAAATCTTCTATTTGTTCAAGCTTCGTAGACTCTCTAGCAAAGACAACACATAAATATCGGTCAAAAAATGAGATTCATGAGTGCCTGTGTGAAGTTGACTATAACATGTGTTCCTCAACTCCCTTAGTCCATATTCACCAAAACTCCTTATTTAGTAAATTTGATTTAATTTGCCATGGTTTGGCTAGCTGAATTCAGCTTATTGTACATATATATTTTATAATTGCCTTTATTTGGCTAGCTGAAGGATTCATGTCCTCACAAAGTCTTAGACTTGACAATCACAGTGGAACAAACACCTAATTGCCAAGTACCCGATCAATGTCATGGTTTGAATGTAATCTATTCATAAAGCCAAGGCTTTCGAGTTTTCTTTATAAGCAATTTATTTAGTGGAATAGCTCAGCTTTATTGTATACTTATATATTCTGGGTATACGGATTAAATTTCTTAAGCTTGCCAAGAAGAACCTGTTATAGTCCCAGTATTGATGAAGGTCAGAAAATCTCATCGTTAGAGTTCAATTTCCCAGCAACTGAACTAAACTAGATTTATTTACTCGGCCATTCCATCTGTAAAGATCATGATCATCATTGAATGTCATCAACAGAAGTAGAAACTAATTAGCTTTACAATCTCATGTGCAAGATGCCTCATTTTGTCCGCTCCTAACACATACCTGAATGCCAAGCCCGATTTACTCTACATGCGAGGAGAGAGCTAGCTTGGTCCCTACAAGAGAAGAGTATGTATTATGGTGTAATTCTGGATTAGGATTAGGGTTCTTATTTTACAGGGGTTCAATCTTGTCATTTGTCAAAGATTTACAACCTCAATTATTAAAGAGCTTTTAATTGAGATGATATTCAAGGAATTTCAAGATTAAAATTTTCTCATTGCTCATTTCCTCAGAAAGAAACATTTTATTTAAAATGTTCGAACGTCAAGTGCCTTACAAACATTCAAACATAAAAAGAAAAACAAGTTCAAACAAGATGACATACTTTTGATGGGAATGCAACAAAACTCCTGATGGATGCCATAACCCACCCCTGATAAGAATGCCCCATCATTTATCGAACTTCAATGCCCCTGAATCAATCAGATCTTAGACCTTGCGCTTCAATGCCCTACAATTCTCAGTGGTGTGCCATGAGCTCCCAATATGGTAGATGCATAGGGCATTAACATCATGGCCTTCAGGATATGGGGTCTCTCTTGGTTTGGATTAAATTGGAATCACAAGGTTCTTCTCAACTAGAGTTGGAAGTAATTCCTCATACATCATTGGAATTGGATCGATGTGAGTCTTTTCATGGAACACCTTATGAAGTTTGGTCCCCTGATTAGCTAGATAAGATCCCACTATGTTAATATCAGCTCTTTCCTCAAAGTCAGTAATCCTAGTGCCTCTTATTTGGCCATACAACTCTTTCAATCATTTCTTCACACATGATGATGTCAGAGAAACTCTTAGTAGCAACCCATATCATGTGGTTAATATATGGAGACTTTAATGTGTCGATGAATACAGTGATGAACTCTTTTTCAATCATTGGTGGATGCACTTGAGATGCAACATCCCTCCATCGTTGTGCATATTTTTGGAAGCTTTCACCACTTTTCACCTCCATATTTAGCATGTTGTTCGGTTAGTGGCCATATCAATCATGTATTTGTATTGGCCCAAAAAAGCACGAGCTAAATCCTTCCAAGAGCAGATTTGAGCACGACTCAGTTGATTATACGACTTAGAAGTAGGTCCAGTCAAACTGTCTTGAAAGCAATGGATCAACATCTGATCATTGTTGGTGTATCCAGTTATCCTTCGAATAACATCTTGAGATGGGCATTAGGACAACTGGTTCCATTGTACTTTTCAAAATCGGGCATTTTAAATTTGGGCGGGAGATCCAAGTCATGAACTAAGACAAGTTCTAGTGCATCCATTTCATTATGAGAGCTTTGTCATTTCATTCCTTTAAATGTATCTCTGCACCACTTTTTCAAATTCTTCGAGATCTCATTCTTGGCTCTTTTCATCTCATCAGGATTTGACATATTATGATCAGTAGAATTATCATGAGGACCTACCATGGTGGCTTGAATTTTAGTGGTGGAGAAGCCTACTTGGTGTCTTGGAAGCTTGTCGGGCGAAATGAGTATTCGTGGATTAGCATGTGCCATCACACACTCAGAGGTTTCTCTGGTCGAGGAAATCTTCTCTTTGTCTCTTTCTTGGTTGAACCTAGTCAATTTTGTTACGATTTGATCAACCAGGTGGTCTTGGTTTTGCAAGATACAATCTACTGTGGCCTTTTGTGCTTGCTCCATTTTAGCCTCCCAATATATTTGCATCCTTCACAAATTCTCTTCCAATTCTTTCTTCATGTTCTCAAATTTTGCTTCCATTCTCAGTACTTTGTGAATGAAGTTGCACGGTTAGAAACACCTCCTCAAAGTCCTTCACGATATAACCTATGATTCCATGATTAATGCATGTAAAAATACTTAAATGAATGCCATGTAGAATGCAATGATGCAAATGAAGATGCAAAAAATGTTGATCCCAACGGTAAATATCATAGAACAGTTTTCACAAGAGATAAAAGCCTTAACATTACAATATAATCCATTTTACAGACGTGCTTTCTTTTAGATGTTGAGTCTGAAGTGAATCATTGCTTTGTCTCGGATCTTCGTCCTTGAAAATGATGCCCCTCAAGTGTTTTGTAACCTAACTCCGTTAATGCCCCGGTGGTGCTAAAGTCAGTGCGTCGCTCCTTGATGACTAGCGATAAGATGATCATAAATAAGAATCTACTATTGGATTACTCATCGGATCAATGGATCCTCATTTCAGTCTCAAATATTGTACGATCTTCGAGCAAGTCTCATTCTTCTACTCTTTGAACTTCTCATGTCTGCGTACGCGACTGCTTGATTGAAAACTTTTATATCTTCTTGTAAAACTTTTCTCTCAAATATCCCCTTGCGGATCAACACTTTTGCATTATGTTATGTTGATGAAATGAAATGCAAAAATAATAATAAAAAATAACACAAACAAAAGAAAAAAATTAGTTAGTATAGGTAAGATAATTGATACAGATAAAAATGTTATTTAGAGATGAATATAATCTACCCCGTCATGATATCTACCCGAACATTCTTTTATTAAATAGCATTTCTACCCGGGCATGCTTTATACCTGGGCATGCTTTTACCCAAAATGATTTGGTTCCAAGAAATTGATCCTAATCACATGGTATCTAGTTCACATGTTTATATTTGAAAATGATAAATATATTCTTAAAGAAAAAGGTAAAGGTTTAGAGTTGTTTCTCCTTCGTGTACACTTATTTTGGGTACCTACTAAAGGAAAGAAGTTCGGTATAGCTATACCTAGGATGACCGTTCTACGGTTCACTATATGCATGGTTTCGACTCTAATGGGAAAGGGTACTCGAATTGTCCTTGATGTCGGTGCCCCATTGGGCTGCCAAACCCTCGATCCTCACCCATTAAAGGTTTCGAACGAAACAAGTTCAATCCGAGGGGATTCACTTACTTATACCCATACGAGGAGTAAATCCCTACAAAGGTATAATGCATGTATCCCAGGGGTTATTTGCTAAAACTCATATGAAGAATAAATTCTTACGAGAGTAAAGCATTCACCCCGACTTACTTGGCCCGAAGCTCAGATCTAGAGCTTATGTCATGTAAATGCACATGATGTGTGTGAGGAGGAACGTCTAAACCTTTGACTCTAAAGAAAAAAGAAAACTCTCAATAGAGACTTGAACACTACTGAAAACAAAGATTTAAAAAATTAGTATCATGATTAAAAAATGAAGAAATTAAAAAACCTCAATAAATGTATCATAAGTTAACTATAGACTCGAACTTATAATTTTCATCACAACGACAATGTGTAAGCGACTTACAACCTGACTCTAAAAAAAATCCCCAGCAGAGTTGGCAAACTGTCATAACCATTTTTTAGAAAAAAAACAATTAAATATTGTTTTTAAAAAACAATTATGACTTTATTTTGAAAAAATTGGTGATTTTGAATTAGTTTGAATTAAATTGAAAGGAGTCGCCATCGACCTTTGGGTTTGGTAGGTCGAATACTTGAAAACGTCATTTAAAAAATTTTAAGAAAAATCATTTTTAAGACAAAAATTGGTATGCATTACCAAAGATTCATTTTTAATGGGTCTGGGAGTCAATTACGCGTGGGGAAGGATTAACACTCCCATAGCGCCCAAAATTGGTACTCAATCGCTTACACTTTGTCGTAAAATGGTGGAAAGTATAAATCGAATATAAAGTTAAATTATGATCCATGCATTGAACATTGATTAATTATTTCGAATTATTAATTTAATGAAAATCCTTTAACTTGATAAGAAATCTTGAAATTTGCTATCCACCGTCAGGAGAGCTATTTCAACTATTTCTCATTCGTAAAAGGATATTCTATCTTCTAAAAAATGCACATCGAATATAAATTGCATATTGACATTTTGCATAAAATAAAAATAAATTGTTATTTAGAGAAACATGTGTTACATTGTTCGACTAAAAATAAAAAATGAGTTAATTAGCAAAATAAAATCGATTTACTTCAAGTTCACATTTTGTTCGAATGTTGTATCGGATCGTACTACTTCGATCAAACAATGCTTTCCACGCCCATTCTACAAATCATTGTTCTTGAAATTATTCAAACGAGTGACATTTAAAATGTTATTATTTAATAAAACATCTAACGAAAATATAAATATGTACATAAACAAAATATGTAAAATAGATGAACAAATATAAACATTCAAACTTGAAAATTTTAATATGACAAACCATGTAGAGCGATATTTTCCACGAATATACAAACATTAATTCTAAAGTACTAATCTGCAGTAAATAAATAAACAAAGATCAAAGCAACAAAGTAAAACAAGAACAGGGGGTAACAGGTAAATATCCGCAAATTTTTAAGCTAGAACAATGATTAATTTACAAATACTAAAATACATAGGGATAGATAACCTAGATAAAATAATCAAACGAACATTAAACACTGAGGACTAACATGAAATAAAAACAAATTATTGGATCAATCAAAGTATTTAACCAAAACATTAAAGCATATGCATGATGACTAAAACATAAAAATGGAAACATGAAAGGCTCGAATACATAAATATCACATTTTTTCAAAACAACATACCAAATTACAATGCTCAGGGGACTAAAATCACAATTTTCCTTGAAAATCCAGAGAACACGGGAATGAGGGGTACAAAACGACACCGTTTTGATCTATGTATATAAGCCTGAATTTAGGGCTTTCCCTCTTATCCTCTTCATTTGCTTCTTTGCTTCAGAAAAGGGAGAGACGGAGTTCCCCAAACTCTCTCAACTCCCCATTGCCGAGAGAGGGGGAGTCGTCCATCACTGGAGGCACTCACGGTGGCCCATGGAGACGCTCATGGCGGCTCACGATGGTCGAAGGAAGTAGAAGACCCCAAAACAATTTATCTCCTCACCCTTAAACCGAAACCCATCTCCCTTAACACAAAGCTCACCCTAAATCCCTAGATCTAAGCTTTTACCTTTCACAAACTTTGAAAAATCGACAACCTTTAGACTCCCGACATATTTTAGATCAAAGGTAAAGGATTTCGCTATCTTCTTTTCCTCTGTTTCCTTTTTTTTCCGAATATGATTTTATTTTTTTGTTCCCATTGCTTTCTCTCTTTTCTTTCTTTTTATCTTGCCTATTGGATATGATAAATCTCCTCTTTGTGTGATGATATGATGGACTTTTTGTCATTGCTTTGATGTTTCTAGCGATAAGATAAGCCTGTGACAGAATTGGATCTCCTCGGGAAAATGTTTTGAATTTGTTCTTAATTTTTTAATGGATTTTTTGACTGATTAGTTGTCCTCTTTACTGTTGACATTGATTCCTTGTCACTGTAGATGAAGCGGCGATGTCAGAGGCAGTCGGAGGTGGCAATAGCAGCAGTGGCAGCGGTAACAGCTCTCTAGGGTTTCAAAAACCCTAAATAACCATTAATCTGGACTGTTGATTTGGTCTAGATCCAACAGATGCAGATGCTGGCGGTGCTGAGCAGAGAGTGAAAACCCTAGCGGGTTTGGGCTGGATGATGGGCCTGGACTGGGTCGGATCAGGTTTTGAACAGGGTCAGGTTGATGGGTTTTAATTGTGCTTCAGTTTGGCTTAAGTTGGGTTTCAGGTTGCATGATGGTTAATTTGTAATTGGGCTCAACTTCAGGCCTACAAAAAATAAATGTAAATATTGTATTAATATTAATTATTATTATTATTATTATTTGAATTTGAAACCCGGACAAAAACAGGTGTCTACAGATGCAATAGATGTTACTTAATTGTAAGTCAATATATAACAAACAATACAACTGAACACCACCAACCATGGCTAAATTGAAAGATGAACAAAACAAACTCAAATACCTTATTGAAGTCTCTGTAGACACTCGTTTTTGTCCGGGTCTTTTTTTATTACGATTATTATTATTATTATTATTATTATGTTAATACTTATTTACATTTTCCAGGCTTAGTTTACATATAAGCCCATAATACAAATACACAAACCCAACTACAAAAATTGCAGCCCAAACCCAAATCAGCTAACCCAATTGGATCCCAAAATCTGGATCCATACCCGACCCAGGATCTGACCCGATCCTAATTGGATAACCCTAAACTAATTAGGGTTTTCATCCTATCAGCTCTAGCCACCTTGATCTTAACCCTTGGATCTAGACCCATTCAATGGTCTAGATCACCCTAAGGATTAGGGTTTCTTAACCCTAAATAATAATCTACCACCACCGCCAGACACTTCAGCTTTCAGCTAGTGCGTGCACCTCACTATTCGCCTTCCCAACCGCGTGAGCCGCCACTGATGACTTCCCGAGCTGTCGTTTCAACCATCCATCAAATAGTGACCTATTATGAACCAAATCAAGTCATATATCTATCACCAAGTCAGAAGAGATCATCAAATCCAAGAACTCACCAGAAATTTCAAAACCTAAACATAGGGAAATCAATCCCAACGAGGAGCTCGCCAGAAATCTATCATAAATCAGACATGCAACCAGAGGGGAAAACCATTCAGGGGGAGAGAGAAAAAAATGAAAAAATTCAAGAGTATTTGAACCATAAAAGAAAAAAGAAAAACAAGAGAGAAAAGAGAGAGCAAACCCATTCGGAAAAAAATCAAACAAAAGAAAGAGAGAGAGAGAGAGAAAACTTACCCATATCCAGTCATCGTTGCTTCATCAGAGGGACCAGACCCCATCTCTGAAGGTAAAGGTTTTTCTTTGGATATGTTTTTTTGGAGGGTTTGGTTTATTTGGGGTTTCTTTAAAGAGAGACGGAGGAGAAAGAAAGAAAGAAGGGATAGGTTATTTGTTGTTGTGTTTGAATCCCTATGGTCACCGATCTACGGTGGTCGGGGTGGTGGTTTTCTCTTCGAGTGTGGGTAGCAAAGAAAGAAGAGGGAGAGTAGAGATACTTTCTTCTCTCTTTCTTTCGTGGGCTGAAGAGGAAATGAAACTAGTGAGGAAATGCAAAACGACGCCGTTTGGAAGAGACCCAGAGGGTAATTTTCGCTCATGGTTTATTTGTGAGATAGGTCCTCGCGGTTTGTAATATGTATATTTTGGTCATCAATGAAGCTTTTACTCTCTTTCATTTTGAATTCACTAGTTGACTGGCGTTTTAATTTTATCCCCATTTGTTTAAAAGTATGTTATGGTTATATTCATGATTCAATCATTTTATTTTAATATGTTTATGTTTATGTAGTGCAGGTTTTTTTATTTACAACAGTCACCTTTTTATATTGTTTTGGCTTTTGGCAAAGTTTATGATGTTGGAATGACATTTTAATTATTTTTATTTTAATCCTGCATAGTGTTGTGGATTTATTACAATATTAGTAGTTAGGCTATATGATGTTTGCACAATTAAGTATGATTTTCGATGTGTTCTCTCTGTTGTACATCCAAATTTATTGATTTCATTATTTGATCCTCACTTACCGAGTATGATCAATTTTCTGAGTTTGTATTTTAGCCTATCAGGTTTGTGTATGTACATTTTAGTCCAAAGTGGTAAGTTTATTTCCTTAACAATTCATGTCACTATTCGTAGAATCATATATATATATATATATAAGTTTACAACACTTACTTATTTTGTTATTTTGTTCTTCATATATTTCTTTGTACCTTATATATGTATTTGTTATATTTTGGTCTTTCTATGTATTTATATATTTACTTCAAAAAATGGAAATTTCATTATTCACACTCCTCTAGTTCATTAATAAATATGTTTTAATATTTTATTCGAATATTATCAAGAACGACTATTCGTAGAATGAGCGGGGAAAGCATCACTTGGTCGAAGTAGTGCGATCCGCGATGTCTCTTTTCGGATTAAAATAGTTTTCTCAATAATTAATTCGAAGCAAATTATTTTAATAAATGGATCATATTCTAACTTTACATTTGATTTATACTTTCCACCATTTACGACAACGTGTAAACGATTAAGTACCAATTTTGGGCGCTGTGGGGTGCTAATCCTTCCCCACGCTTAATCGGCTCCTGAACCCGTTAAATCAAATTTTTGGTAATCGCAGACCAATTTTTGTATTAAGAAACGATTTTTCTTAAAATTCTTTTAAAAGACGTTTTAGGTATTCGACCTATATTGCTCAAAGTTCGATGGCGACTCCCATCCAAATTAATTCAAATTAATACAAAATCAACAATTTTAAAAAAAATAAAGTCATTATTGTTTTTTTTAACTTAATGATTGTTTTTTTAAAAAAATTGGTTATGATATTCACCTTTATAACCTCCAGACTTAGCCTTGGAGATACAATTGAATCATGGTAATCATGTTGATCACATAAATGGTTCGCAAATGGAATTTGTTTAATAAATTATTTTTGAAAACATTTACTAAATATAATATCATAAATAAACTCATACTATAGTTAAAGAATATTGAAAATAAATATTTAACCTTATACATTATAAAACCGAGACTACGCCTCCGATAGCCAAATTGGTCCTATATATGGATAATACAAAAATGTAAGACAAAAACAGAGTGAGCTTCATATGGTGACATATGAATACATATATGATAACTGTTATTATCGACAAACTCACCCAATGGTTAGTGATCTCAAAACTGCCTCGAAAATGTATAATATGACCCCTCAACATATCCTCTAGAATCTGAATAACCCATCAGACTACAGATGATAACCTGTACTGAAGTTTAATCGAATACCCAAAACCTCATATAGAATCTTTCAAGTCCATTATATAAATCTTGGTACCCGATCATAAATAAACAGATAAAGAAATCATATGAAGACCAACAATCTCAAAACATAAAATCTAATCAGTTATCAAGAGTATAACTAGTTCGAACTGAAATGAAATGAAATGAACAGACTTGGTGAGACGATTAACGATAACTCATACTAAGTCTTTCTTGGACAGAGTAAAAAATAATCCACTGATAAAACCCATAGTTATTCGCTCATATTTCTGCTCTAAAATCTGATTGAATTGAAGTAAATCAGACGAAAACTGATATTCAACCTTCTTACCTTCAGAACAATATAAAATTGATTTGCTTCATTAAAATATACTTTAGAAATTCATGCTTTCGTAATGCACTCTACCACGAAACAATCAGATCTATAATTCATTCGATAGTAACATGTAACACATTCAACACACAAATAATTGTTTTATATGATCTCCTTAAGAATACTCCAAAACAAATACATAGATTTCAGAATAACATTCACCAAATACAGAGTTAACAAAACTAGAGGGAAGGTGAGCGTAATATTAAAACGTATAATAATATTATATGAAACTGTAAGACAGAAACAGAGTGACTTATAAAGCCAAGTGTGCCTTCCAAGTACAAACATATAATAATATTAAAACATATATAATTCAAACATGACATAATAAATAACATTATTAAAACATATATAATTCAAACACGACATAACAAATAACATAAAAATTAGGCAACAGTAAAACCAGTTGTTCATCAATATAATATCTTAATAGAAGTTTTTATAATCTTACCATTCGTTGTAGATAAGCAGGATAAGGATGTTACCCTCCACAGAGGAACCCAAAACAAAAAACAAGATAAGATCATTACCCTCTAAAGAGAGACCCAATACAGAAAATCAGAATCAGGATGGAATCGTTACCCTCCGTAGATGAACCCAAAATAGAAATTTATACCAACCAACCGATCATGTATAATACAATATTAATCAAAAGTCAAATAAACTAGTGCAATATATATGAATAACATAAAAACAGCTCATAGCATGGAAAAGTAAACAGACAATACAGGTCAAGGAGCACTATTATACCAACTAAATGATATCAACTAAGCCTTACGCTTCCCACGGTCGGTAGCACTAGGTCCTATGAAATGAGAACATGATAATAGATTTTACCATGTGAGTACTATCGAAACGGTATTCGTCAGGTGAAAACAAATGTCGTTATTTTCTAAATCTCGTCTCGAAAAAGTAAGTGTTTTTCTTTTGGCATAAGATAAAACACAAATTTGAGGAGTCGCCACCAATTATTGATCGAGGTGTGATTGGTCACCAAAAAATGCTATGTTATTTTAATAAAATTTATAAAAATATTATTAACATAACACAAAAAGTGTCTACTTACCAGAAAATGAGTTCAAGAGTCGATTACGTGTGGGAAGAATTAGCATCCCCACAACACCCAAAATTGATACATTTGTTTATTAATTAATGTCTTTGTAGTAAAATTTATAAATTAGCATTTAATTTAATTTTTTATTCCATAAAAAATAATAGGGATATTATTTTATACCAATAAATCATTTAAAAATATATTCCTAATTAGTTAATGAAATATTTTATAAAATAAAATAACCCAAATATATGTAATAATGATAAATTATAAAAATACAAAAAATCTACGTTACTATTGATAATTCTTTATATTTTAGGCCATACAATTGCAAATAATCCTATAATTAGTTAAAATATAAAAATTAAAATTATAGTGGTTAAATTATAAAATATCAAATTTAACAGTCCTAATTATAAATATTACAAAAAACTGTGAACGATCAATGTAATTTAATCATAAATAATATTTAGGATCTAAATATAACTTATTAAAATTATAGGGAGTAAAATTTATATTTTACCCTAAATATATAAATATATTAGTTAATGACTAAAACAAAACTAAATAAAATTAGAAAACCAAATTGAAATGCACCAAAATTGATTTCCAGTGACTAAAATTGAAAATATTATAAATCAAAGAGGCCACAAACATGATTTTCCCATTCTGGAATTACTCAGAAACCCCTCCCCAAAACGATATAGTTTTGAGGAGGGTATAAATACCCCTAAATCCAGCCTTTAAGCCTTCATTCTCTCATTTTCTTAATTTGCTTTTCTCTCTCTAAGGAGAGAGAAGCTCTCACTTCTCTTTAAACTCCCTCATCGGAGGGAGAGCCAATCATCGGCCAGCCACTGTCGGTCACTATTCCTGACGGTCACTATTTACGGTGGCCGAAAAATATAAAAATAACCCAAATCGTAGATCGAAATACTCTAACCCCGAAACCACCCTCATTTCTTCCTAAAAACTTCAAAACGACCTAGGTCTACATTTTTACCTTCGGTTAACAATGATTTCCGACGACGTTTGTGCTCTTCGGTAAGCTTCTTCTTTCCTTTTTTTTCCTTTCAATTTGTTTGTTTTTTTCTCTCTCGTTCCCCTCTATCTCTTCGTTGTTTCTCTGTCTTGTTGTTGTGTATTTTCTTGCGGGTTTTCAAGGCTTTTTATAGGCCAGAAGGCCTCAGACAACCGTTCATTCGGTGAGTCATCGGATCTACGATGGTGACTCACCATAGGGAGTGAGGTGTGCGGCTCTCCTACGACTTGTGGAGTTTTCTGTCGAGTTGGTGGAGGCATGGCATCTTCTAGTTGAAGCACCTGGAGGCGGCAATCGAAATCACCCTAGGGTTGGTGAAACTCTAGGGTTTCTGCTGGATGACTATGGGCCGTTGGATCTCTCCAGATCCAACAGTTGAGATCTGCGACTGAGATGTGTGAAACCCTAACAGGGTTTGGGCTTGTCGGGCTAACTCTTGTAAATGGGCCTTCGAGTTATTTTATATTTGGGCCCCGATTTTGTAATAATAATAATAATAATAATAATAATATAATAATAATAATAATAATAATAATAAAATAAAACAGGACGAAAATGACTGTCGACAAGTACTAAACAATCTATCTCATCGAAATAGACTAACAAACCATTTAACCACACTCAAGTGTATCTCGTCAAGTTGAGTTGCAACAAAACCCTATTCTCATATGCAATGGGGTAAGGGGAGGTAGGGTAGTAGGTTGCTCCCAACGCCAGGTTGGGAGCAGCTTCCGTGGAAGACCTCCGGCAGTCAGAAAATTAAAAATAAAGATAAAATACAATGCATGTATAAGTAAATAAATAAATATATAGTTGAATAATCTTCATATGTAGTCAAGCTGAGTTGAATGAGGGTTATTTGGATCTACTGGAGAACGATGCGGAGTTACGAGATCCCCTTCAGAACAAAACATTAGAGAGTGAGTCCAAAACCCCTGAATTTGCTTAACACAAATGTAAATTTAAACAGTAAAAATTGCAAAACAAGCTTTCATGCCAGAATTTGATAAAATGGGCTGCAGAAATAGACTTAGGGTGTCAAAAAAATATAGAGATAAGGATCAACTAAGAAATCAAAAGTCAAAGACAATGGTTAACGGTCAACGTTTCGAGTCAGGTTCAGTCCAGTCTGATTCATTTAGATGGATTCAAGACCTGTTTAGCTTAGGATTAATTTAGGATAGACCGATCCAAGACCATTTCAATAGTTTAAACCGCTAGAATTGTCCCACACGCACAGCGGCGGCACATGGAAGCTCTTCTGGTGGTTGGATTCACACCAAAACTTCCAGATTTGTAATTTAGAGGATAAGAAACCATTTACCAACGTTATTTCACAAAAAAAAAAAAGTGATATAGATGAAATGGAGAAAAGCACGAAAATAACCGAAAGCTTTGTCACCCATAAGTTGAAAACGACGACGTCGTAGGAGGTATTGTAGGGCTCGACTGGAACGGGACGATAAGGGGAACTCCCTGACACCTATGATGCACTCCACGTCGATCTGGCCGTTGATGAAATGAAATAAATCGACCATGGGGAAGAAAGAAGAAATAGAAAGAAAATCTTAGTGGTTGGTGGTCATTCAACGTGAGAAAAAGGGAAAAAGGAAAAGAAAAGAGTATTCAAATGCCCAAACCCTTGTGTTAATTTCAGAATAAGTCCTCAAATTCTTAAAGAATTGCAATCAAGCACCAAAATTTCACAAAGACACCAACTTAGCCCCACCTTTAAAATTAAAAAATTTAACACATAAATCAGGGTGTAACACCCTCTCTTTCAATAAAGTCCACGTAGTTATGCCAGTTTTCAAGATCAACAATATTGAGGGGCCGAACATGAAAGTAGGGCCTTCTAATAGCCATTTCAAAACCAATGATCTTAGAATCAAGCTCTTTGGCAATTTTATATATCTCTTCTCTAATGGCAACATATTTCTCCAACTCTTCTGCTTCTGTTGAGCACCACTTACAGGCTTCGGTGTTTTTTCTGCAGCATCAGGATGAATCTCTCCTCCATAGATTTGTCCACCAGCCTTTGAGAGTGCACCTGATATATCGACAACAGCTTTCTTAGCAGTTCTTAATTCTGACAAAGGTCGACTACCGGTCAACTCTTTAAAACTGTAATACCATTGGCATCAGAGATTAATGGTTGCAGGAACGATAATAAAAAATTAAAAATAACATGATGCATTATTTGCATAATTATCCATAGAATCACTAATTTAGAAGGTAAAATAAAAATGCATTGCACTTTAAACTATTCTCACCCCATAAACATCATTTCCCCACCCCCAAGATTCAAACTGGTGCCGAAGTTGATGTCCCAAACTTTGTAGTGTCTCTTTCAGGATTACATATGCATACTTTAGAAATAAAAGATCAACAAGCGTTAACACTCGATACAAAAATCTATCCTTTAGATGGCCATGATGTGGCCTTCAAATAATTCTGTTAAGACTGTGTAATTCAAAGAAACAACTTCAGAAAAATAAACAGCTACTACTTCAAATCCAATATTTTAATAGAAGATTTTTCACCGTAGACTCCATTTCATATCTACTTTTGATACTGGAAGAACAAATAGATTTGATGGATTACTTTGATAATATGGATATGTATTGGAGAGATGGCAGGATAGCATTGATGACATTGGTATTATTACTTCTGTGTACTTGTCGGCATACTTATGTTATGAATGCATGCAGTATAGTAGATTTATTATGTGACACTGAGCTTGTTAGCTCAATGTTCAAAATGTGATTTTGTTCACAGATTATAGGTTACATGGAGCATGATGGTACAACAATTCGTGCAACGATAATATCGGAGGAGTCTCAGCGGAATGATGACGACTTAGTAGACATATAGAGGTTATGATTTGAAAATGGCTCAACTTGTAATATTTTATTTATCTAATTGCGTATTGGGTTTTTAAATTGGCGTCAGATTTTGTAAATTGGTATATTTTCATGCTTTGTATAAATAGTTGAAATGTCAAGTAAATGGTTTTTTTTAAAAAAATTAATCACTTTGATGATTCCATGTAACACTTGATCCATGAGCTTAGGGTGTTACACCATTAATTGCCAAATACCAACTACACACATACCTTTGACATCTCCAAAATACTGAATTCTTACACAAACATGTATATGAGCTCAATGTACTTTATGGCATGTGTCGACATCGTTTTTCGCCCGGGCGGAGAAAATTTTGTACCGACGTGTCTCGACTTATTTGCGAAAAATTTTATTTTGTGAATAAATGTTTTAGAGTCGTCGTCGACCTTTTGGGTTAGGTAGGTCGAATACCTAAAAAATGTCTTTTAAAAGAGTTTTAAGAAAACATCATTTTAAAAGATGCACCAATCTATGTGTAACCAGAAATTCATTTTTTCTTAGTAATAAAAATGGAGTTCGGGGGTCGATTACGTGTGGGAAATGATAAGCACCCCCACAACGCCCAAAATTGGTACCCCATAGATTATAAATTGTCTCTAATAGTGGAAATCTAAGAATTCAAATATAAATTTAATTTACGATCCTATTATTCTAAATTCAACCATACAATTTTTATTTAACGGTAAATTTTAAGGAGAAATAAAAAATATTCTAATATTTCCAATCGAAGAAAAAATAATCCCTAAAATACTTTAGGACAAATATTTCTCTTTCCAACTAAAATAAAAAGAATATAATAATTTCTCCCAAAAATTCGAGATTAAAATAATTTGATTCGACCAAAATAAAAAAAATTAAGCCAATTTGAACAAATTTAATTATAGATGATGAAAGTTTAAACTCGAATGACAAAAATATAAACACAATAAAAAGCAAAGACCCAAAAAATAAGTATCACACAAATATAAGTGCTTAAATAAAATAAAATCATAAATATCATAAGGATCAAAATACAAGATAGCAAAATAAGGCATTCAATGTGATAAAAATATGAAACATGCATATATATATATTCATGGGACTAAAATAAAATAAACATAAACTATAGTGCAATAATTAAAGGACTGAAATTAAATTACAGGAAAAATAAGGGACATAAATGTAATTAAATAAAAAAATAGTTACCCAAATAAAAAAAAAGTAGTGACCAAAATGCGTAAATTGAAAGGACAGTAGCCAAATCAGAAATAAACAGTTACTAAAATGCATAAAATAAAAGAATAGTGGCCAAATCAGAAATAAAAGTGACTAAGATGCATAAATTAAAATTACAGCACAAAATTCATGAATAAATAATAAAACAGAATACATCAAGTGACTAAAATAAAACAAAACAAAAGTCAATGACCAATTTCGAATTAATGAAAAAAATAAAAATTAACTAAATTAAAATAAAATAAAACAGAATGATAAAAATACAATAAATTAGAAAAGGGAGGTCATGTGATCGAAATGAAAAAGCACGACAAACATAGGGGACCTGTAAGAAAATAAGTCAAAATGTCAGTATAAGAACAATAATATGGTAAAATCTCAGAATAAGGATAAAATATTTAAAAATAAGTGAAATAAGCTGAAATTTGGGACCAAAATGAACACAAGAGAGAACTGAGTGACTGCGCGAGTGATTTAACCATTGGGACCAAAACACACGAGTATGGTCCCCAAAATGACATTATTTCACTTCTGGTATAAATACCCATTTTTCCATTCTTCTCTCACTTTTCATTTCTTTTTTTTTAGAGAGAGAATCTCTCATATAACACCCATAACCCGTATAATTATACCTATATAGATTATAGATGTCACCTGCATTTTTAAAACCATTTCCACTTCAGAGGTGATTTAAAATTTATTTTCTTTAAAATGGTAAATGATATTATCAAAATTATCATATCATATGAATTATGATTCATTATAACAAATTATCATATCATATGAATTATGATTCATTATAACAGTGAACAGTGTACCGATGCACAAAAACTTCGATTTAAAAATGTGTATCGATGTGCTGCTACAATAACTGCTACAATAATTTCAGCAATATATATAAAACTCATAAAATTACCATTTTGTTTCCAAATTTGTTCAACAAATCAAATTTAACATTAATAATTACATGCCATTATCTAAGTCAAAATTCCATCATAGGATGTTTTACTGATATTGTAGTGTATTCCTGGATGCTCGGAGTGCCTTGTACTCTTTACTCTATTCTTGGCTTTTTACCTACGCGTGAAAATCATCACACGCTAAGTATATACCTAGTGAGGCAATTAAAAAATAAACAATGCAATACAACTCATGCATGAATTTCAATGTCATAACCAAATGCCATAAGATCATGTTACATGCATGTCCAATATTTTACCATGATCAACATAATATAAAATTTCTTACCAATATACTTACCATTTAACCCATAAGCTCGTAAGCTTATTTTACCAATATACTTACCATTTATCCCATAAGCTTGTTAGCTTATTTTACCAATATACTTACCATTTATCCCATAAGCTCATAAGCTTATTTTACCAATATACTTATCATTTATCCCATAAGCTTGTAAGCTTATTTTACCAATATACTTACCATTTATCCCATAAGCTTGTAAGCTTATTTTACCAATATACTTACCATTTATTAACCAATAAACCATAATCCATATCCCAATATAAAACCCTGAGGACCCTGGGTACACGAGTCAAATATAAGCACCGTAGTGCTAATCCGTATGTCACATAAGGTCGTGTCCATTATCTGTACTAGGTATCCTTAAGTACAGTCCCATATGACACATAAGGTCGTGCCCACCATATACACTAGGTATCCTTTAGTGTATCCCAATATACAGCCTGCTGCTGGACTCTATGGCATGCCAACTATACCTGTCCCTCAATGACTTACTTGGGCATATAGAATATTTTATTTGATCCATCCTGGCAAAATATATTATCAATATTTAACATTGGGCAGTTCATACCCGAAATAACATTCATGGTAAAATATCACATTATTCATGATCAATGCATTATAATTTCACTCTATGACATATCAATGTCATGTCAATTTGTAAAAATATGACATAATATCATGCTGATATAAACAAGGTCGACTTATCGCAAGTCTTCCTGATGATGTATAAAACATCCATGTATAATTTCATGCATGTATTGCACTCACCTTGACACTTTATATAATCCACAATATGTTCCTCACTAATTGTCCACAGTAAACCCTTTTCTATTTGACTTGCTTCGATCACAAATCAATTACAATATGTATTAATCACAAATTTATAACGATGTATATGTTAGTATTGTACTAACATAAACACATCCCATAACAACTCCATAATATACTTGGAACTCATTTTCTACCAAGTATTTAACACTTAATAATTCCTTTTAACATTGGCACCAACTTTTCCAATTACATAAAATGGTTGTTCACCATTTTATCACTTAGATACATCATGATCGAATACTTTATCCTTTAAAACTACGTTTTCATGATTTTGATTCGATTCAAGCATGAAATCAACTTTCAATCAACCATTTAACATCTCTACAATCAAATTCCTAATCAACTTTCATCAGAAAACAAAGTTCTCCAACTTATAATTTGGCTGAATTTTACATAAAAATCTCTAGAAAGATTGAACACGTTTTAACCATAAATCAAGCTTGAAAACAAATCTACAACCTCTAAATCATCAAGATTTATCATAAATTTCATGAATCCTATCATGAACATAAACCATTAGATTTGGGATTTTTGAAATCCAGCAACAATAGAAAGAAATATTGGTACCAATTGATAGCGTTTTTCGCATTGATCATTTTCCTATTTCACGGCATAACTCCAATTCCAAATGAATTAGCTCAAAAATTGAAAATAAAATATTTTTTTACCTTAGAAGCTATCTCACATCCATAAAGAAGAGATGAACACTTTGACATGATATTTTAGATTGATATCATGCTTATCATCCTTTAATTATCATTTAATGAATGTTAAATTCATTAAATTGAGAAAATACCAATATACCCTTAATAAAACTTCATAATTACCATAAAATCAAGATTACTATCCTTATCATCATTCAAAACAAAGAAATATCAGCCTTGTCATCTTTCAATAGTCAAAGATTAACAAAATAGTTTTCCACTTTACCGTTTTGCCCTTACAATTTCCAAAAATTACAATTCAGTCACCTTAATCCAACGGTTCAAATTAAACATGGAATTAAACCATTAAATAGTATTATCGAACAATTTTTAAAAAAATGTGAAAATGATATTTTTATTTTCTTATTTTCGTGACCTATTTGTGTTGAAAACATTTTGATATTTCGATATAAGAAATTAAGTTAAATGAATTTTAAGATTTTCCAAAATAATTTTCTAAGTATATTCGATATAATTATTCGAATATCAAAACATTACTCAAAACATTTCAAAAATCATTTTTAATCCTTACTTAAGTGTAAAATTAAGTTTTAATCTTAAAACAATTTCAAAATAATCTTTCAAAGTATTTTGAACCATTTCAAAGCCAAAAATTCCAGATTGCTCAGAGGGAACCGATTCCCCCCAAAGGGGGTACCGATTCCCCCCTGAATGGTTTGGCTCCGAGATTTCTAGAATGCTCGGGGGGTACCGATTCCCCCCCTGTTCAACGGTCGAAATATTTGAATTTTATACTTAGGGAACCGATTCCCCATAGGGGGTACCGATTCCCCCCACGCTCCAAACTGTTTTATTAATTGTTTTCACACTAAAATGGCTATATGATATTCACTAATCATCCCCAACGTTCAGAAGTGATTCAAGGTGTATTTAAACAAGTTCTGAAGCCCTTGATCAAAAAGAAATTATAGAGAAACAAGAGAGAAAGCATCAAACACCAAGTTTGTGCAAATCAAGCCAATTTTCCTTTCAATATTCATTTTTTTTTCAAGAACACCATTTGTGCTCATTTGTAATTATCTTTGAGTGTTCTTTTCTTGTTCTAGAATTGTGCAAACATCTTACCTTGTGAAGTTTTCCTTGTAAGTTTGCAAATTTGTAATCTTCTCTTTGGGAAAAGAGTGTTCTCAGGAATTGAGGTATATTCTTGAGGGTGTTGTAAGGTTATCTCTTTGGCCTCAAAAGAAAGAACAAATTAGTGAATTTGTTGGAAAATCCTTAGTGTGGATAACTAAGGTAGTGGACGTAGACTTTGATTGAGAAAGTCGAACCACTCTAAATCGCTGTGCAAATCTTTTCAATTTTCTGCAAAAGCTTCCACCGAATTTTTTAATTGCCAATTCACCCCCCTCTTGGCTAATTCCGTCGATCGATTAACTCAACAATTGGTATCAGAGCCTAACTCATTTGAAGGTTTAATCGCCTCTTGAGTTGATTCGGGAAGAGTTATATCGATTATCAAAGTCATCAATGGCCTCCGCTTCAAACTTCGACTCCGGTCTCGATTCGATGCCAGTCAACAAGCCTCCTGTCTTCAATGGAGCTAACTATGCCTATTGGAAGAATAGAATGATGTACTTCATTCAAGCAAGTGACATGGGAGCATGGAATACTGTAGAAGAATGATACATCAAACCTCTCACTCATCCAAGGTTGTGGAGTGAAGGAGAGACAAGAATGTTCCAGCTCAACTCCAAAGCCATCCATATCATTTTTTGTACTCTTGGACCAGATGAATACGGAAGAGTTTCATCATGTACAACCGCCAAAGAAATATGGGACAAACTTCAAGTCACTCATGAAGGTACCGATGAGGTAAAGAAATCTAAAATTAGTATTCTAACGCATAGCTATGAAAATTTCAGGATGAAACCAAATGAAGATATCAAAGCTATGACGGATAGATTTTCAACGATTGTCAATGGTCTCAAATCATATGGAGAGATCATTTCAAATGAAAAGCTTTTGAGGAAGTTAGTCTACTCCCTCCCAAAATCGTGGCAATCAAAGAAGACGTCAATCATCGAGTCTAAGGACTTAATGTCCTTAACTCTTGAAGAGCTAATTGGGTCACTTCTCACTCATGAAATGATGCTCGAAGATGAGGTGGACCTTGAAAAAATTGACGAGGCACCAAAGGAGAAGGAGAAGAAGAAAAACATTGGAGTTGCTCTCAAATCCACAAAAGATGAGAGTGATTCGAATAACGATGACGATGACGAGGAAATGGCATTGTTTGCCAAACGGTTCAGAAAAATGATGAGACCTTATCGAGGAAGAAAATTCAAATGAAATGAAGGCCTCAAAAATGAACCGAAAGAGAAGGACCCAATCATTTGCTACGAATGCAAAAAGCCAGGGCATGTTAAATATGATTGCCCATAATTGAAGAAAAAGGGTCAATCAAAGAATAAGCACAAGGCTCATGTGGCTACATGGAGCGATGAAGAAAGTTCTGATGAAGAGGAACAAGAAGTAGCTAACTTGTGCTTGATGGCATTTGGGGAAGATTCTAAGGTAACCTCTAACTCATCCGATTTTGATGATTTATCCTATGATGAGTTATTAGAGGAATATAATGGGTTGGCTTCGGATTATGAGAAATTATTTTTAAAATATAAAAACGATGTTTCAAAATTGAAAAATGAAAACAAACTCATATCCAAAACCAACAACAATCTTGAAAGTAAAATCAAAGATTTGCAAATCAAACTAGAAGAGTTTGAAAAGAAAAATTTAGATTTGCAAAATTTACTTTCAAAGATCAATGATGATCATCAAAAGAAAATTGATGATCTTAAAACTTTTTTGATAAAGTTGGAACAAAACATTTTGAAAAAGGTGAAAATTCAAAATCCAACTTTGTTAGAAAAAGTTTTAGAAACTACAATCATAGAGGTCCCCAAAGAACCTCTAATGGAAAAATCGTTAGAAGTATGTGGGTTCCTAAAGAACTCATTACTACTAAAGATAAAAATATCCTACATAAATGGATACCTAAGGGGACTAGGATTTGGAAACTAATGAATATGGACCCAAAGAATTTGGGTACCAAAAATCAAAAATTAATCTATGTTTGTAGGGAAAGGAGCATTGCTACAAGGCACGGGAAACAAATTTAAATTCATGGTACCTTGATAGTGGATGCTCAAGACATATGACTGGAGACAAAAGCCCGTTCATTGAGCTTAACGCCAAAAATGGAGGAGAAGTGACTTTTGGAGACAATTCAAAAGGTCACATTGAAGGTATTGGTACAATAGGTAATACCTCTTCCATACAAATTAAGAATGTTTTATATGTGAATGGATTAAAGCATAATCTATTGAGTATTAGTCAATTATGCGATAAAGGATTCAATGTCTTATTTGAAATTAATGGTTGTAAAGTCATTGACATTGCATCTAATCGGATTATGCTTGTTGGTCATAGAATAGGGAACATTTACATGGTGCATTTAGATTCTTTTGATATGACTAATTTATGCCTAGTTGCTAAAGATGAACATGATAGTTGGTTATGGCATAGGAGACTAGGACATGCTAGTATGAGTGTTTTGCAACGGCTAATTCAAGGAGATTTAGTTCGAGGGTTGCCTAAGCTTAAATTTGATAATGATAAAATCTGTGATGCTTGTGCTAAAGGAAAACAAAAGCGTGTTTCTTTTAAATCCATTAATGACGTATCAACTAGTAGAGTATTACAATTGATCCATGTAGATCTTTTTGGGCCAACTAGGACTACTAGCTTGGGTGGAAAACAATATGCATTTGTCTTGGTAGATGACTATTCTAGATATACTTGGGTTCTATTTTTAAGTACTAAAGATGAAGCATTAGAACAGTTCATCACATTTTCAAAAATAATCCAAAATGAAAAGGGTTACTCTATAACTAGTGTTAGGAGTGATCATGTCACTGAATTTGAAAATCTTGGATTTATTGAATTTTGTAATTCTAATGGTATTAGTCATAATTTTTCAGCACCTAGAACCCCTCAACAAAATGGAGTTGTTGAGAGGAAAAATCGAACTTTAGAAGAAATGGCTAGAACCATGCTTTGTGAAAATAATTTTTCAAAATATTTTTGGGCGGAAGCCACAAATACTGCTTGTTATGTTGTTAATCGAGTAATGATTAGGTCAATTTTAAAGAAAACTCCATATGAAATTTTCAAAAATAAAAAGCCTAACATTAGCTATTTCCATCCTTTTGGATGTAAATGTTTTGTTTTAAACAACGGTAAAGAAAACCTTGGCAAATTTGATGCTAAAAGTGATGAAGGAATTTTTCTGGGTTACTCCTTAAATTCTAAAGCTTATCGAGTATTTAATAAAAGAACTTTAGTTGTAGAAGAGTCTATACATGTTGTTTTCGATGATAATCCCCTTCCAAGGAAGGATTCTTGTGTGAATGATGATGTAGGTGTTATAAATACAAATGATGTTAGACATGAAGTTGGAGAACCATCATCAAAGGAAGAAACGAAAAATGAGGAAACTCATGATCCTCTTGAGAATCCAACCATTGAAGAAAGGGAAGTATCTTATCCAAGAGAGTACAACTATGTCAAGGATGGTGAAATTATAGGTGATCCATCAAAAGGGGTAACAACTCGATCTTCTCTTAGAAATATTTGTAATTATGTTGCATTTATCTCATGCATAGAGCCTAAGAATATTAAAGAAGCATTAAATGATGAACATTGGATTATGGCTATGCAAGAAGAGTTAAATCAATTTGAGAGAAGTAAAGTATGGACATTAGTTGAAAGGCCTAGTAATAAATCTACTGAAGGTACTAGATGGGTATTTAGGAATAAGCTTGATGAGAGTGGTAATATAGTGAGAAACAAGGCTAGACTTGTTGCTCAAGGGTATACTCAAGAAGAGGGCATAGACTATGATAAAACATATGCTCCCGTAGCTAGGATGGAAGCAATTAGAATGTCATTAGCATTTGCATGTTTTCATGAATTTAAATTATATCAAATGGATGTTAAAAGTGCATTTTTAAATGGTTTTATAAAAGAAGAAGTGTATGTGGAACAACCTCCAGGTTTTGAAGATTCAAAATTTCCAGATCATGCTCTTAAATTGACAAAAGCTCTTTATGGTTTAAAACAAGCTACTAGAGCTTGGTATGAAAGATTGTCATATTTTTTAATTGAAAAAGGTTTTTCAAAAGGAAAGGTTGACACTACATTGTTTTTAAAGCATAAAGGTAAAGATTTATTAGTAGTTCAAATTTATGTTGATGATATAATATTTGGTTCTACTAATGATGTTCTTTGCCAAGAATT
This sequence comes from Hibiscus syriacus, assembly GCF_006381635.1. Lineage (NCBI taxonomy): Eukaryota > Viridiplantae > Streptophyta > Magnoliopsida > Malvales > Malvaceae > Hibiscus > Hibiscus syriacus. The sequence goes on along the minus strand of NW_024063379.1, from coordinate 172,378 downwards.
TTCTAAACTAATGCAAAGTGAGTTTAAGATGAGCATGATGGGGGAGCTCTCATTTTTATTGGGACTCCAAATCAAGCAAAGAAAAGATGGCATCTTCATTAATCAAGCTAAGTACATCAAAGATATGCTCAAGAAGTTTGGACTGGAAAATGGGAAACCTCATGACACTCCAATGAGCTCTTCAACAAAGCTTGACTTAGATGAAGGAGGTAAATGTGTAGATGTTAAATTATATAGGTCAATGATTGGCTCTTTGCTTTATCTAACTGCAAGTAGACTGGACATTATGTTTAGTGTTTGCTTATGTGCTAGATTTCAATCATGTCCTAAGGAATCACATTTACTAGCTGTTAAGAGAATCTTTAGATACCTTAAGGACACTCCTAGTTTAGGACTTTGGTATCCTAGAGACTCTAGATTTAGCTTGCATGCCTTTTATGATGCGGATTATGGAGGATGCAAATTAGATAGGAAAAGCACCTCCGGTACTTGTCAATTCCTTGGAAATATGTTGATTTCTTGGTTTTCAAAGAAGCAAAATTGTGTTGCATTATCTACCACTGAAGCGGAATATATTTCAGCCAGTAGTTGTTGTGCACAAGTTTTATGGATGAAACAACAACTTTTTGATTATGAAATTGAAGTAGGTACCATTCCTATCAAGTGTGACAATACTAGTGCTATTTGTCTCACTAAAAATCCCATCCAACACTCTAGAACTAAGCACATTGAAATAAGACATCACTTCATTAGAGACCATGTCACTAAGGAAGATGTAGTTCTAGAATATGTTGATACTTTGCATCAATTAGCAGATATCTTTACAAAACCCTTAGACAAGGAAAGATTTTGGACACTTAGGAGAGAATTAGGTTTGACCAACCTATCTTCACTTAGTGTTTAGAAATATTTTTAACACTTTTAATAAATACTGAAAAATGCTCATAATAGTAATTTTTTATTGCATTCATTGCTATTAGTTAGGGGGAGTTTATGATTCTTGATGAAAAATTAATTTTATGTTCAAATATCAATTAAAGATTAATTTAATTGTTTGAACATAATAATTTTTCAATATATAAGTTGCCAATACCACTAGAGAAAATTAATTTAGCATTTTGGGTGTTTAAAATCGGATTTTAGCTTTTTGGTGCAGAGGGAATCGATCCCCCCATGAGGGAACCGATTCCCCCTTTGAAGGGGAACTGATTCCCCCCACAGGGGAATCGATACCCCCTGGGGTTCTGTTAAAATCGGGCAGAACCCTTCAAAACACGCAAAAATCCTCCATTTTCTTCCTTGCCGACCAAACTCTCTCCCTTTCTCCTTTCTTGCCTGAAATCAACGATATTAATCGGAATTCGCTTCAAATATCATCTTCTAAACCTGTTGAAGTCATTAAAATCGTGCAAACAACATCTAAATCCCCTCAATCTTCATCTTTCAAGGTAAATTTTTCTAAACTCTCTATTTCATTATTTTTGAACATAGGATTAGTTTTAATTAGTTCTAGGTTGAAATAGTGATCGGGCATTGATTGTTTAGTGATTAGAAACTAGATGTTACAACTAATTTCATCAAAAACACAAGAATTTTCCAAATTTTTTAAATTTTCGAAATTAAAAAAAAAATTTGTTGTTTTTCAAATCATTGTGTTTTGATTAAATTATGTTGTTGTTATGAAAACTATACATATATTGTTTCTCAAAACCATATTTTTCAAAAGTTTTTCAAAAACTTTGCCCATTAGGATTTATTTAGAGAACCTTGAAATATTGAGGACTCAATTGAGTTTTGAGATTAATTAAATTGCATACATTTGTTTTTAAAATTGCAGGTTATCCAATATATTCCGATTTCCTTCACCATGTCTAATCCTAAACGTGCTAGGTCTTCATCTAGTCGTTCACACCGACAACCAAATCCACCTCTAAATCCTCCACCTATTCCAATTTCTAATCCTAATCCTATTTATCCTAATTTGACTATCCAAAATTCGTGTTTCAATCATCCTGGTCCTAGAAATCATCGTTTTTGGTATTATCAATATTTCGACTCTTACAAAATCCAGGAAGAACGTATTCCTTCTCGTCAAGCTATGTTAGCTATCAATTTTAAATATCTTCCTCTTTTACAAGAGTGGAAATTTGATAAACTCTTTGACCTTGAACCCATTGTTTACCATCAACTTGTTCGTATTTTCTATTCTAATGCCGTTTGTGTTAAAGACCAAACTGAAACCGAAACCATAGGAATTCGTTCCTACCTTCTAGGACAATTCTTATATATTGACTCGGCTTACATAGCCAATACATTCGGATTAGATAATGAAGGGATTTCAAATGAAAAACAGGTTTTAGGATCTCGTTATAAAAGAAGGGATAGTGCAAGTGTCCTAGACCTTCATGAACGTTTTCTTCATCTAATGATTTCTTGGTGGTTTCGACCATCTGGAGGTCGTTATTCTACTCTTAGAGCCTTAGATCTTTGGTGGTTACATTGTTTCGAAAACAATATTAAAATCAACCTACCTCAGATTATTTTTGCTGAAATTGTTGAAAACGTAAATCTTGTTCCTAATAAAAAACTTTGTTCATCTCTTGTTTACGGTTGTATTTTGAGTAATCTGTTTTCCAAAGCTGGGCTTAGAGTCGGTCTAGATGCCGTTTTTCCTCTTAAGAAACAAATTAACCTTCTTTCCTTAACGAGAGCGGGATGGATTAAGGATAAGAAAACCGGGGAATGGGTTCGATCTTCTGCAACTACTCCGGGAGCTAGTTCTTCACAAGCTCCACCCGAAGCTGACGAAGATCTCGAGCTTGAGCAACTAATGCGAGACATCGATGAAGCTGAAGATGAACCTGAGCAGGCCGAGGAGCAGCCCGAAGAGCAAGCACAACAATCGACTCAAATGCCTCCATATTTTCAATCTTTTATGGAGACATTTGATTACCGATATGCGACCATGGATTCACGCTTTAATTCTATAGAGTCCTATTTATCCTCAATGGGAGCTCAACAATTAGAAATTCTTCGGGAAATGCGTGCAAATAATGAAGCAACCAACGCACGTATTAATGACCTCACTAACGAAATGGCCGCTATGCGAGCTCGTTTTCCTCCTCCTGATCCGGATATGTGATTAAATGTTTTACTTTGTTTTCCAAACTTATTGTTTTAACATTTTGAATATTTAGGAATGTTTGAATTTATGGATGGTGTGAACTTATATGTTTGGTGTGATTTATTCATTATTGCATCATTTACATCATTATTAGCAATATGACCAATTTTACCATATCACACTGTTTATGAATATTGATTATGGAACTAATGGCTAACGGTTCTCTTGATTGTGATCTTAGCAGCTTATGCATACATATACCTAATCAATTGGCTAAATATTTTTCACGTTTATTTGAATCTTTTTGATTTAACAAAAAGGGGGAGAAGTGTGTTTCAAGTGTGTTTTAAGTGTGTTTTTAAAATGATAAATGGGAGAAGTGTTAAAGTAAGGGGGAGTAATTTCAAAACTTGATTTCAAAATCTTAAAATTACTAAAATGTTTTGTTATATCAAAAAGGGGGAGATTGTTGAAAACATTTTGATATTTCGATATAACAAATTAAGTTAAATGAATTTTAAGATTTTCCAAAATAATTTTCTAAGTATATTCGATATAATTATTCGAATATCAAAACATTACTCAAAACATTTCAAAAATCATTTTTAATCCTTACTTAAGTGTAAAATTAAGTTTTAATCTTAAAACAATTTCAAAATAATCTTTCAAAGTATTTTGAACCATTTCAAAGCCAAAAATTCCAGATTGCTCAGAGGGAACCGATTCCCCCTAAAGGGGGAACCGATTCCCCCCTGAATGGTTTGGCTCCGAGATTTCCAGAATGCTTGGAGGGAACCGATTCCCCCATAGGGGGTACCGATTCCCCCCTGTTCAACGGTTGAAATATTTGAATTTTATACTTAGGGAACCGATTCCCCATAGGGGTACCGATTCCCCCCACGCTCCAAACTGTTTTATTAATTGTTTTCACACTAAAACGGCTATATGATCTTCACTAATCATCCCCAACGTTCAGAAGTGATTCAAGGTGTATTTAAACAAGTTCTGAAGCCCTTGATCAAAAAGAAATTATAGAGAAACAAGAGAGAAAGCATCAAACACCAAGTTTGTGCAAATCAAGCCAATTTTCCTTTCAATATTCATTTTGCTTTCAAGAACACCATTTGTGCTCATTTGTAATTATCTTTGAGTGTTCTTTTCTTATTCTAGAATTGTGCAAACATCTTACCTTGTGAGGTTTTCCTTGTAAGTTTGCAAATTTGTAATCTTCTCTTTGGGAAAAGAGTGTTCTGAAGAATTGGGGTATATTCTTGAGGGTGTTGTAAGGTTATCTCTTTGGCCTCAAAAGAAAGAACAAATTAGTGAATTTGTTGGAAAATCCTTAGTGTGGATAGCTAAGGTAGTGGACGTAGACTTTGATTGAGAAAGTCGAACCACTCTAAATCGCTGTGCAAATCTTTTCAATTTTCTGCAAAAGCTTCCACCGAATTTTTTAATTGCCAATTCACCCCCCTCTTGGCTAATTTCGTCGATCGATTAACTCAACAATTTGTAATTTTTTCAAAATTACATTTTGGTTCCTGAACTTTTCAAAGTTTATACTTTGGTCACCAAACTTTACCAAATTTATAATTTGGTCACTAAATAAATCCATTTATGGAATAAAATTCTTTTTGAAAAAGTTACCACTTAATTCCTTAAACTTTTCCCAATTTTCTACTTTGACCATCAAACTTTCAAAATTTGCATTTTGGTCATTATCTAAATTTTTGGGGTATTACATCTCCCTTCTCTCTACTTTCCCCAAAATCTGGCTGGACCTCCTCCATCGGTAACTGTGTCGATCGTTATAGACTGCCGTCGCCGATGGCCGTTGGCCGCCAAACTATTGGGGTTCGTTCGTCTCGTCGTGGTGGTTGTAGATCCGACCGCCATTTCGCGAGACTCAGCCTCAAATGCCACGAAATAAGCTGAGAACCTCTTAGCTTCCACTGCCCTGATCTCCGCCGTCAGGTGCTGGATCGAGCTGCCTTTGAAGTATGTTATTCTCGGGGGTATGATGCTTCTTTCCACCATTCAAATTCATCGATGGTGGTTTAGATCGCCGACGAGGCTCCGGCCGAAAGGTAAAAGCTTACTTTATTCTCTTCTTCTTTTTTAGTTTTTAAACTTATTTTAATATATATATATATATAATTGTTTTTATTGCCTCCAAAAAAATAGAGGAGCACCCTTTACATTATTGTGTGCTTTGAGTTTATATCACCCATGTTACAAATTTAAAAAACTCCAAAAGAAATTACCTCTTTGATTTGGGCATTGTTGGAGCAGTTTGCAGGGAGTGAAGATGACATGGTGGTGGGGTGTTGCAGACGTGGGTGGCAGAGCATGGAAGGCTCGGAGATGTTGGAATTTGGTGGCAGCAGGGTAACCGTGGCAAGGGATGATGGTGGCAGGAACAGTAATCGGGCATAGGATGCTCGGATTTTGTGGGATTTACGTCCCTCTTTTTTCTTATTATTTCTATTATTTGTTTATTTTAATATGGGTAAAAAATTGGTTCTTATAGCATGCCACACATCTAAAACTTGACTTAATTTCCAAAGGCAACATATTAACATGACTAAACTTACTTACATTTGAAGTCACGTAGTGAAAAATATTACTATTATAAATTTGATAACAAATATCAAAATATAACTGTCGGAACGGTCCTTAAGCTTCTTGGGGCTATGGCGGGGATCGATCCAACTTAATCTTGGAAATGGTTGGGTTTTAAAATAAAGAAAAAATAAATAGATTTGGAGTCACCGTCGACCTTTGAGTTAAGTAGGTCGAATACCTAAAAATACCTTTTAAAATAATTTTAAGAAAAATAATTTTAAAAGATAAAAAAATGATATGCGTTTAACCAGAAATTTGTTTTAAAAAAGGTTTCGGGAGTTGATTACGCGTAGGGAAGAATTAACACCCTCATAACGTCCAAAATTGGTACTTAAGCGATTATACGTCATCTAAATATTGAAGTTGGCAAATTCGAATATACATTTAAATTATGATCATTTTTCTTTGAAAATCTTGAACCATAGCCTCAAGTTCATTCATATGCTTCCTCAAGTTTTTAACTTCCACATGGTTTGAATTGCCTTCTCAACTTTGATATCGTCACAATGCTGACTCTAAAATTAAGACCCTGTCCTTCATTTTCTCGTTTTGGGCTCGAATCTCTTGTAATTGTTGCTCTAATGCATTCTTTTCTTTTGTAAGTAACTTCACATGATGTCTACTCTGCTTGAGCTTTTCTTTGCTTTCCCCAGCTTCTCTCTTTAAACTCGCCACTTCTTATCTCTTTAAACTCGCCACTGCTAGTTGTCCCCAGTTGGTTTTCTACTTTTTCAATTTAGTCAGCTTGACCTTTTTGGATATCAATTTCTATTTCTTTTTGGTACACATCGCCTTCCATCTTTTGTAACATTTTTTCCATTGCTTTCTTTCAGCCTCAAAATCACGCCTGGCTAATTCTAACGAAGATAGTATACCTCTAAGATGTTCTTCCATATGCTGAGTATTTTTCAGGATTAACCATCGGGATATTATCATTAACTCGATTTCTTCTCCATTCATCGTATTCTTGTGACAACTTTAAGTCGAAAGTGAAGAGATTTACTCTACGAGTCTGTTTCAATGAATCAACAACCCCTTTGACTTTACTCTTATACTGCTCTCCTATGAACGTAAACTTTGACCCAGATAAATCCCAAGTTGCATAAATAAATTATCTTGACCCATATTGCCTGGAATTCAGAAAAGGAGTATATCTTACAGAACCCCATATGTCTAGAAATAGAACCCAATCTCACTCTCCACACCTATAAAGTATGTCTAAAGAGATGTTCTAAGAAGCGCGCCATAATATATCACTATCTCGGATATCTTTGAAGATGACCTTCCATTTCTTTTCAGTGAAACCCCCAGGCCATTCTCGACAAAAGAAATCTTTCAAGGGAGAAAACCCTTATAGAAACACTTGACCAGGTGCCCTCTCAACGTGTTTGAAGTGATTAAGGATCTAAACTAGCAACAGTGGTGAGCACCCTATGAAGAGTCCTTCTCATTCTCGTCTGTAGTAATTTAAGGAACGGAATGTCTCTGCCAAAATAGTCGGAACGGGATCCACATGTCTGTCCAATCTCTCATATAGATCAACTACTAACACATCAACATACCCCAAGACCTTCAGAAATATGACTAGCCCATAAATACCTACAGTAAACAAGTCAATCGTCTTTCTCTTGTTAGAATGTCGGTCAATTACTTCTCGAAGAGCAGTCCAAGTGATGCATTTGTTGACACTCAATTTTTTTCTTCTCATTACTATTAAGTTATTATTATTATTATTATTATTATTATTATTATTTAAGATTACTAAAATAATATTTTTTATTTACAGATCCGATCTAAATACCTCAAACCCAAATTACAGTCCAGCAAACCTAAGGATGAAAACCCAACACCAATTAGGGTTTTATCATGTTCTAAGGCAACCACCTAATCCTAGTCGTCTGATCGAATGAAAGATGGAGGGACCATATCAACCCTCAGTTAAGATTTCCCCCTTGGATGTTGTCGTCGCCTTGCAAGAACCGTCCGATCTGGACCCATCTAATGGTCCAGATCGAGCCCAGGCCACCTAATCTGGCACCATCACAGTCTTCTCCACCAACTGACAACTGGATTCACAAGTCAAACATCAAGACCAAGACAAACCAGTGATTTCAATCTATTTTTTACTTCACTCATGATGTTTTAGAAAAAACAAGAAAAAAGAAAGTAAAAACCTATTGTAGAATCGGCTATATAACCTGAACGAAAAAATGTAAAAAGAAGAGGATTCCCATATTCGAAAAGCAATAAAAATAGCAGAGTTATTTTCAAGGTATATTTTTTAATTTCGAAAATATAGAAAAAAACTCTTTGCATACAAAAATATATATATGTGAGTCTAAAAGAGAGTCGGTCAGTAGCTTACTTGAGTCGGAGGGAGCCTTCATGGCGGTTGGAGTTCAAGGAAATCGAATAGTCGGTTAGATTTATGGTTGTTCGTGTTTGTTTAGGTAGTTTTTAGGTTTAGTTTGGTGCCTAGGGTAGTAGATCTAGGCTTTGGGGTCTTTTTGTGTGAATTTTGGAGCTCCGACCACCGTGTGTGGTGGCCGGAATGGCGGTTGAACAATGAGTTGGGTTAGTCAGTGAGTGATCGACCGAAGATTAAGAGAACTTCTCTCATTTTTTATGAAACCAAGTGAAAATGAAACAAAAAAAAGGATAAAATGGTGGTATATATAGGCTAATTTAATGGTATAATTGCATCTTAAACGCCTCTAATTTTAGCGTGTTTTACAAAATAGTCACTGTAGGGACCATTTACATTATTTTGCCATTTTTCTTTATGTTTTATAATTTTTTATTTAATCATAGTTTAACCCCCCTATATTCATTGCGTATTTGCACTTTAGTCATCGATTTTGCAGTTTTTATATTTTAGTTTCAAAATTGTTGTCCTGATTGTGTAATTTTTATTCTTATTTCATTAATATTGGCTGAGATAAATAATTGGTAAAATTGTATATTTAATACCTATATTTAGCATCAGATCCTTTTAACTTTAGCGATAGGAGTGTTTTTTTTAGCTAGTGTTGATCATTGTGCCATATGTTTAATTTCAGATTCTATTAATTATGTGATAACTTTGTTGACTGACCCACGTTGGTTGTGGTGTCTTATATATATTTTATGTATGTTTTCTTTACCTTTATTTTATATATTAAAAGTGTGTTGGTTGTGGTGTCTTATATATATATTTTATGCATGATTACTTTGCCTTTATATTATATATTAAAAGTATGGTAATTCCCATAATATATTTTATGTCATTTACTTTGTAGTTTGTAAACATAAACGGTATATAATATATTTTGTAAACATATATATTATATTATTTAAGTGTAGTATATATATAGGTTATACATAGTATGTAGAATATATATCTATTTTATTATCCATATTATATAATATATATATTATAGCATATATGCATATTACGCATGTAATACTTTTATGTATATATTATAATTATTTTTATTAATTTACCCATATATATATAATTTATGCATATTATTTTTATTAAACATCAATTTATAAATATATATATATATATATAGTTGGTTGATAATTTAGTATTGGTACAAAATCATCACTTTTGTTTGTTTACGATATAGTTAGTCATTTTTTCGATATTGCATGATATCCTTATAAGCATTACTTGACTCGAATCAAAATAAATTGATTAAGGGTAATATTAGTTCATTTTAAAATTATCTAAAGTAATTTTCTAATATGTGAATATTTACTTCATTTTAATATATAGCATTAAACATTAATACTAGAAACAACATTTTAGATTTGAACCCTTAGGTTCTTTAATTTTCATAATTTGACACTTTAAGTTAGAAAAAGCCTTAATTTACTTTTAGTTTGATTAGGACAAATAAAATTTTGTTTGATTGCATTGTTTTTACAAATCTAAGGCATGTTCACTTTTTAAGGAATTAATAGTATATCTCCCGCGATCGTTCTCAGGGGGTGACTACTGATAATTTCCTAAATAAGTCGACATCCTTTTTAAACCCGCATCATGTTTTTTAAAAAATGAGGCAATGTTTTGTTATTAGACATAATAGTTGATCTCCAACATTTACGCTCGGGGGCGAATGCTATTGGTCTCAATAAACGAATACCATTTTCAAACTCTACATCCTTAATTATTTTTAAATTAAATAAAGATCGAACTCCAAATTTTTGATTTTAAATATAGGGTAATCAACTAGGTACCAATTTTTGGGTGCTTGTGGGGGTGCTAATCCTTCCCCACGCGTAACCGACTCCCGAACCTGATTTATGGATTTTCACAGACCTCAAAACTCGGTATTTTGATAAAAAAAACCAAATGTTTTATTAAAATCATCCGGTTTTTATGGTGTTCCAATCGCACCTCAAATGATTGGTGGTGACTCCTCACCTTTCGAAATGATTTTCAAAGAGAAAACCCCGTCGGTATCGGCCTTTCCCCGCCCGGGCGGAAAATGGTTACGACAGTTTGACGACTCCGCTGGGGACTTTTTTTTTCTTAAACAAATTGAGAGTCGAGCCACAAGCTGTTACCCTATATTTATTATTTGAAAATAACATGTTCGATCTTGTTTAATTTACGGTTCATTATGTTATTTCAAAAAAGGAAAAAACATATTTCTCTCTTGTTACTGCTTACACTTTTGTGGAATTATTTAGGATTGTTGTATATCATAGCTCTGAACCCGAGCTCAAACCCGGTTTACATAAGTAGAGAGAAACGTCACACCTCACGAGGAGTATTGGGCTTCCTTGTGTGGGTCTGACAAAGTATCTCTGGAAAGCACCCTAAGTTTCCTATCCAAATACCAGATCTGAGGTACACTTTTAATGGTGTGATCCCCTGAGCTGAACCCGATTAGCAAGTCAGTAATGGGCCAAAATCGGGGGGCAACCTTAGCAGGTTATAAAGATGGCTTGGGAACCCTTTGGTAGAACCCGACCTCATATAAAGAATTTAGTAAGCCTACCCCGTTAAAGCCATGCGGATAACTTAGAAGAACTAGATCGCATGATGTTAGTATTTTTAATTTTCTTTGATTATTTTGCATTTGATACTTTAAATTCTTACTAATTATTCTTTGATTTTTTGAATTATTCTAATATCACTAACTTATTGCTTTGTTTCCTGATTGCATGTATCATTATCATATCACATCATTTCATAAACGGTATTGATCCTCAGATAACCTAAAAATTATAAAAAAACTTAAGGAAACAATGTCTTCCGATGGGATTGAGAATGCAATCAGTGTTCATACCTGGTCTAAATATGGGCAGACATGATTTGGGGATAGCTTGTCACTAATGAAGATTTCGTTTTGCAAGAAAAGGTAACTATCCGAGTCAGACATGAACACTGGGCTGAGTTATCAAGAATTTGGTCTACTTGGGATGATAATGAGAAGACACTATTTAGAGGAATATACGGCGACATCGTAGAGCTACTGAGAGTACCAATAGATTCGGTGGTGGTTCGAGCCCTTGCCGAGTATTGGAATACAACTTACAGGTGTTTCACTTTTGGTAAAGTAGACATGACCCCTACCTTGGGGGAGTATACAACTTTGTTGAAAATCTCGAATGTTAGAAGACATTCCATTTACACCAAGGCAATTTGACCTAAGAGGTTCATAACCAAGATGATCACGCTGACGGGAAAGACCAAGGAGTGGGTCGAAGAGTACATTCGTGATAAGGGAATCTCCTGGTCTCAACTGAAAAGTTTAATTTATGAGCAAACTCCATCGAAAAGAAGAAGAGATCACTTTACCCTTGCGGTATATGGTTTGGTAATTTTTCCTAGAAACAAGGATCACTTCGACATCGCCTTAATCGATTTCATCGAAGCTATCGCTAGAAAGAATCCCGCACCAGCCCTCCTTGCAGAAACATTCTTGTCACTGAACCAGTGTAGACAATTGGGGGGAGGGCAGTTCACCGGATGTGCCTCACTGTTACTAGTTTGGTGGTGGAGCCACTCCTGGAAAGTCGAGAAAGGCTGGGCTCGGAGACATCAATCAAATTTTTCACCTCTAGTGGATTTCCTCGACAAATGCCAAATCCCAGAGCATCACAAGAGGAAACACTGGGTTGAAGCCTCTGTAATATGAAAGATACTGAGATAGTATGGAAGGCTTACTGGTTACCCAAAGAAGACATACTTTTCAGGTGCGGTAACGATAGTTTTGTAATGCTGCACGGATTATGGGGAGCGATCGGGTATACTCCGCTAATTGTACTCAGACAGTTTGCTACCCGACAGTTTGTACCAGCTACCCATGGCCTGAAGGAGGCGGAGTTTTCTTTCTCTACTCCGGGTTACCGAGAGTGGATTTTAAAGATCTATGCGGCTTGGCAGAAGTCTCAATGCATGAGCTTCAAGATGATAGAGCCTGTATTCACGCCGGCCTATGAGGTTTGGAGGTCGAAGAGAATTAACAACACACTTAAGCCAAATTTAGAGGACAAGTTGACTATGAAGGAATGATTGAGGTGGCTCCTGACAGAAGTCGAGCTGTTAAAAGAGGAAATACGACTGATGAATTTGGAGAGAGAGAAAGAACAGAGAAGCTTCTCGAATGAGAAGACAATATGGGAGTTTGAAATGATTAAGAAGGACGGAGTGATAAAATAATTGGCCAAAGAGAAATAGAAGGTCCAGAGAATTTTGATGCGCTAAACCAAGATTTTCAGGCCTTAGAGAAGAATATGAAAGCCCAGGGTCTACATCATACTATCAACACCCTAAAGATAAAACTTGATAGGGTAGAAAGAAGCGCAAGAAGATGCCAAGAAGAAAAGAAACGAGCCATACAACACGCTCGAAAACTGAGAGAGCAAAGAGACGAGGCCAACTAGGAATTAGCACAAAGGCGAGCACAAATTGAACAGCTCGAAGCACAGCTGCTTAGTATCAATGAGACTTTTTGGAACTCTTACAACAGTCTTCAAAAAGAAAATGAGATGTTAAAGAAGAAGATAGCAGAGCTAGAAGGAACAGGGTTGATCCACTCATCTGCACAAGAGGTAACCATGCAAGAAAACGAGGCCTTAAAAATGAAGATTGCTGAATTAGAAGTCATAGTGCATAGATGTCATCAGTGAATCCAACTACTAGAAGAGAGCTGACCATTAACTAATCCAGAGCTTGGAATTGCTCTATGGCAGGCTCATGACACCATTCAAAGGCAACATGAAGCAATGGAGAGAGCAATGGATCTGGCCCGTGATGTAGCTCACCAAGTCTTCGAATTATCTAAAGAAGCGACAACTTTAAGATTTTTTGTGATTCCACAAACAGAGGAAGAAATGCGCATCATGAGATTGATGATAGAGCTCGAGAGATTAGGTTATAGGGCATGTCGATATAATCTCTTTGCCTAAGCTATTAGACGTTGTGTGTTGTTGAGTACTTTTTATATAAACTAAGTTATTTTGGAATCAATATCGGGTTGCATTTGCATTTTCATATGTTTTTCTAAATTTTCAAAATATTAATGATTATATTATAACAATTCATTCATTCAAATTCACCAAATAATAAAATACAATTTCCAATCATTTGTAGTTATCCTGGCATACAACTCACACCAATACGGTACTCGTCAGTCAACCAAGAAAATGGAAGACAAGGTCGCCCAAATCGAAAAAACTCAGCTTGACATGCAGGAGAGCTTTAAGAAAGTTCAGGAGGAGATGCGTGAACAAATGATCAAATCCCATAATGATTTGATGAAGAAACTTGCGAGCATGTTACAAGGAAGAAATATTGAACGAGAAGATACCCCAGTTGTTGGTGCAACTATCGAAGAACCTTTGTATCCCCCAGGTTTTGTACCACAAGTGGATTGTGGAAAAGCTTCAACTATTAGTGTTACAGCTCCAGCTATTGGTATTTCCTCTGAAGAACCCCTATGCCCCCAACTTTACACCACCTCATGTTAAAGCACAACAAAGAGCAACTGCACAATCAGAAAGAATACAAGTGAACCTACCTGGCTCTTCTATAAGCACGCAACCAATTGAAGACGTCTCTGATTTGGATGAGGAAAACAAAAAAGAACATGATAAGGAGCTTAAGGAAGAATGGGAACAAATGAAGCATGAATTCCGAGCTATGAAAGAAGATGCTAGCTTATATGGGATTGATGCCAGAGAGCTAAGTTTGGTCCCTGATTTCGTACTTCCACTAAAGTTCAAAGTTCCAGATTTCGAGAAATTTGATGGCACCAGTTGTCCTTCTACACATATTACCATGTTTTGAAGAAAAATGACAGGCTATGTGAGAGATGATCAACTATTAATTCATCATTTTCAAGAAAGCCTGACATGCTCAGCAATCCGTTGGTATAACCAGCTAAGTCGGGCTCAGATTAAATCATGGAAGGATTTGGCTAAGGCTTTTCTAGAGCAATATAAACACGTAAAAGATGTGAGGCCAAACCGAATTTGTTATAGAGTATGGAAAAGAGATCCAACGAGAGCTTCAGGCAGTATGTCCAAAGGTGGAGAGATATAGTTGTGCATGTTCATCCACCATTAGAGGAGGAAGAAACTAATATTTTTTGTAAATACTTTCAGGGCCCCATTATTTGGGCATCTTATTGGAAATTCGTTCAAGAATTTTGCTTATATAGTCAATGTAGGAGAAATGATTGAGATGGCGATTAAAAGCGGGAAGCTAGACGGGGGAGAATCTAGCCGAAAACCTCCAGCAAGAAGGAATGATAATGAGGTCAGTAATGTGAAGAAATATGATTCTAATAAGATTACAGTATCCCGACCTCAAGCCACCACATCGTCTGCACTAAATCCTGTTAAGCAAGGGGTGAAAGAACCATGATAAGAAAGGGAAAGGGTTCAATTTGACCCCATCCCTATGACCTATAAAGAACTATTCCAGATCCTGTATAACAAACATGTGGTGTCACCTTACCACACTTCTCCAATGCAGCCTCCTTACCCAAAATGGTTTTACATCAATACTTAATGTGAGTATCATGCGGGGGCATCAGGGCATTAATTTGAAAACTTTCTAGCCTTTAAAAAGTTGGTGTAGAGATTAAGATAAAGAAATGTCATCAACTTCAGTGACAGCGAGCAGCCTAATATGGCTCAGAATCCACTATCGAACCATGCAACGGCAGGGGTTAATGCTATTATTGAAGAAAGAGGGAATGAAGTTATAACCAAAGTCAATGAAGTGAAGTCACCCATGCATTGGGTGTGGGGGCAAATGGTCAAAGTAGGCTGGTTGACCTTTAATGCTGATGAGATTAAGTTACCACCATTGTGAGGATCATGCCATTCAATATTGTGATGAGTTCAAGGCCTTGGTTCAAAGGCTGATGGATAGTAAAGACATGGAATTTTACAATGAAGCTAAGAAAGAGAAAGAGGTAGAGATTTACGCTTCCAAAGGTACATCCAAAGGACTTTACAATACTAACTGCCCTTTGGCCATCATACCGAAAGCCCGAACTATGGAAAGGTTAATCCCTAAAATGGTGATTACACTTCCGTCGTCCTTTACTTATAAGGACAACAAGCAGGTCCCTTGGAGGTATGGATGCCAACTAGAGAATGTTGAAAGCTCAGAGGCTACTAAGGAAGAGGTGAATGAGGTAGGCCACTTTACCAGGAGTGGGAGATGTTATTCTCCTAACCAGACCAGTGAGCCCGAGAAAAGAGCGGCCGTTGATAAAGGGCAAAGGGTTGAGATATTGCTGAAAGATGATGAGCCAACAATTAAGAAGTCAGTAACCAGGAACGAGGCTGTGGAGTTTTTAAATTTTTTGAAGCATAACGAGTACAACATCGTCGAATAACTACACAAGTTGCCAGCTCGTATCTCGATCCTGGCTCTACTATTAAGCTCTAAGGCATATCGAAATGCCTTGCTGAAAGTCTTGAATCAGATTTTCGTACCGAAAGATATGCCAGTAGAAAAGATAGATCGACTAGTTGCAAATATTCAGGCAGATAACTTCATCTCTTTCTCTGATGACGAGATCCCGTCCGGAATGATGGGCAACCCCAAAGCCCTACACATTACCATCAAATACAAGGGACATGTGTTATCACGAGTACTGATCGATAATGGATCTGCCCTGAATGTGATGCCATTAATAACCTTGAAGAAACTTCCAGTCGACAGTACACATATGAGAAATTGCCAAAGCATTGTTAGAGCTTTCGACTAAACAAAGAAGGAGGTACTGGGGAAGATCGATATTCCTCTAACCATAGGCCCATCAACCTACGAGGTCGAATTCCTTGTAATGGATATAATACCCTCTTATAACTGCTTGTTAGGAAGGCCTTGGATCCACCAGGCATGAGCCGTGCCATCCACTCTGCATCAGAAACTCAAATTTGTAATTGAGGGGAGACTGGTATGCCTTAATGTCGAGGAAGATATCATTGCTTCCATATCTACTACCGCCCCATATGTCGAAGTAGATAAAGATGCGGTTGAGTGCTCTTTCAGAGCCTTGGAATTCGTTAATGTTACCTTTGTTGCTGAAAGAAAGAAAGAAAATTCCAAAGCCAAGGTTGTCCAACTGTACCAAAATGGAACTGAAAATGACTCTGGGAAGAGGAGCCAAGGTTGGGAGAGGGCTTGGAAGTCGCTTATAGGGAAATATTAGTCCAGTTTTTCCCAATATTAAGCGAGATCGTTTTGGCCTGGGATATTGCCCGACCTTAAAAGAAAAGTTGAAAAATGTTCAAAAGAGATAGGAAAGGAGAAAAACCAGGTTAGCCGGAGAGGATATTAAGTGGGAGCCCATGATTTTCTCAGCGCTGTGTAACATCTTCATATCAGGGGGGCCACATGTTTCAGGGGGCGATTATCTAAAGAGCATGTTATTGAAAATGCCCTGAGGAATTTGGGTATAAATGTGATATCGGAGGAATGAATCGAAGATGGAATGGCTATGGGCATCTACCCCGCACCACCAGGCTTTGTGCTAAACAATTGGACTGTAGAAGAATTACTTGTAGTTCACAAAACTGTTTCAGAGTAATGCACAAAAACTTTCACTATTGTCTAAACCCCGGGACAATAAGTGATTTTCTGTAAGGGGTTAATCTATCTGTTTTTTATTTTAATAAATGATGCATTCATGTTAATTCACGAAATGGCAAACATCATCCTTTGCATTTTTCTCATTATTTATTTATTATATATTATTATTTCATTCTATTTTGATATGGGATAGATCCTCTTGTATTTGTATATGTATATATATCCTCTCGTTCATTATTCTTTCAGGACCTCTGGTATCAATTGTATGAATGCAGATGACTCTGACCCGAAGATAGATTTCGAGATGCCCATATGTCAAGGGTAAATTGGAGGTTATGATAGTGATAAGGGAAGCGACTTACCTTTTGAACTACTGAAAATGGTAGAGAGAGAAGATAAACAAATTTTGCCTCATGAAGAGCCCATTGAGATCTTGAATCTAGGATCAGAGGAAGATAAAAATGAGATAAAAATTGGCACAATCATATCAGCTGAGGGACAAAAAAAACTGATTGAGCTACTTCGAGAGTACAGAGATATGTTTGCTTGGCGTATGAGGACATGCCAAGTTTAGACAATGAGTTAGTGGTATATAAGTTGCCAATAAAGCCTGAATGTAAACCGGTACAACAAAAGCTCAGAAGGATGCGACCCAAAATGCTACTTAAAATTAAAGAAGAAGTAAAGAAACAATTTGATGATGGGTTCCTAAAAGTAGCCAAGTTTTCACAATGGGTAGAAAACGCCGTTCCAGTACCAAATAAAGATGAGAAAGTCTGCATGTGCATCGACTACAGAGATCTTAATCGGGCCAGTCCGAAAGATAATTTCCCTTTGTCACATATAGACACCCTGGAGGACAATACGACTGTAAACTTTCTATTTTCGTTTATGGATGGGTTTTCAGGTTACAATCAAATAAAGATGCATCCAGATGAAATGGAAAAAACTACATTTGTCACTATGTGGGGCACGTTCTGTTACAAGGTGATGTCGTTTGGGATAAAGAATGCAGGAGCAACTTATCAAAGGGCTATGATAACACTATTCCATGACATGATGTATAAGGAAATAGAGGTCTATGTCGATGATATGATTGTTAAAGATAAAATGGAGGAAGAACACATCGAGAATCTGAGGAAACTCTTCCAAAGATTAAGGAAATTCCAATTAAAACTCAATCCAAGCAAGTGTACCTTTGGGGTAACATCGGGAAAACTCTTGGGGTTTGTAGTAAGCAAAAAAGGGATTGAAGTAGATCCTGGCAAGGTCAAAGCTATTCAGGATTTACCACCCCCATAAACACAAAAAGAAATTCGAGGATTCCTAGGAAGATTAAACTATATTGCTTGTCTTATTTCGTAATTAACTGAGAAGTGCGATCCCATTTTTCGCCTTCTCCATAAAAATAACCCAGGGGTGTGGAACGATGATTGCCAAGGAGCTTTTGAAGCAATAAAAGAATATTTGTCGAATGCTCCAGTCTTAATACCACCAATATCAGGCAAAGTATTAATCCTCTACTTGTCAATCTTTGAGAATTCAATGGGGTGCGTATTAGGGCAGCATGACCAAACTGAGAAAAGATAAAGAGCAATCTACTACCTCAGCAAAAAGATCACTGATTGCAAGACGAGGTACTCACTAATAGAAAATTTGTGTTGTGCTTTAGTTTGGACTACCCGAAGGCTCAGGCAGTATATGTTGTATCATACTACTTGGAAGATATCTAAACTTGATCCTCTGAAATATCTAATGGGTGTACCTGCTTTATCTGGAAGATTGTCTAGTTGGCAAATCTTATTGTCTAAATTTGACATCCAATATATAAGCCAAAAAGCAGTTAAAGGAAGTGTTGTGTCTGATTTCATTGCAAGTAGGGCTTCTGAAGAGTATGAACCACTGAACTTTGATTTTTCGAACGAAGATTTAATGGCTATTTCAACTGAAGAGGAAGTTGCCTCTACTAATGAACAGTGGAAGATGAATTTCGATGGTGCCTTGAACGCCTTGGGGCACGGAATTGGGGTAATTTTGGTCTCACATAGTGGAAAGAACTATCCTTTTACCAACCGATTGAAATTTGATTGTACGAATAACATGGCCGAGTATGAAGCATGCATCTTGGGTCTTAGAGATGCCATTGAGTGTAAAGTGGAAAAACTCAAAGTATACAGGGATTCAGCCCTGGTAATTTATCAACTCAGAGGTGAATAGGAAACAAAGGATGTGAAGTTGGTGGAATACCGTAAATTGATCCTGGAATTCATTAAAGAATTTGAGAATGTGACATTCCATTACCTCCCTAGAGAAGATAATCAAATGGCGGATGCCCTGGCCACTTTGGTAGCAGCCTTCAAAGTCAATGAACATTCAAGCATGATTCCTATTACAATGCAAGCTTATGGGTATCCAGCCCATTGCTATAGCATAGAAGAGGAAGAGGATTTAAATCCCTGGTATTACGACATCTTGCAATAAATCAGATATCAAAGTTACCCCGAGCATGCCACTGAAAATGACAAAATAACTATTTGAAGAATGGGCGCAGGATATGTGCTTGATGGCGAGATCCTGTATAAGAAAAGTCATGATCAGGTCTTTTTGTGACGTATGGATGCCAAAGAAGCTAAAATGATCATTGAAGAAGTGCATGAAGGAGTATACGATACCCATGCTAATGGACATGAAATGGCTAAACAAATAATGAGATTTGGGTATTATTGGTCAACCCTAGAAATCGATTGTATCAATTACGCCAGAAAATGTCATAAATAACATATTTATGGAGATAAGCTCCACACCCCTCCTCATCCATTGCATGTAATGACTACTCCATTGCCATTCTCTATGTGGGTCATAGATGTCATTGGGCAAGTTTCACCCAAAGCTTCTAATGGCCATTGTTTCATATTCGTGGCAATAGACTACTTCACTAAGCGGGTAGAAGTAGCCTCCTATGCAAATGTTACTCAGTCAACAGATTGCAAGTTCTTGAAGAGAGAAATTATTTATCGGTATGGGTTACCAGAAAGGATCATCACTGACAATGCCTTGAATTTAAACAACAAGACGATGAAGTCAGTATGTAAACAATTCCAGATTAAACATCATAATTCCACCACTTATCGCCCAAAGATGAATGGAGCGGTAGAGGCAGCCAATAAGAACATCAAGAGGCTCATAAAGAAAATGACTGAGACTTATAGAGACTGACATGAGAAGCTACCATTCGCTCTGTTTGCCTATCGAACTTCAGTGAGAAAGTCCACTGAGGCAACTCCATTTTCTTTAGTTTATGGGATGGAGGTTGTGCTACCCATCGAGGTTGAGATTCCATCACTACGAGTGTTGTAAGAGGTTAAGCTAGATGAAGCAGAATAGGTGCAAGCTAGGTATGATTAGTTGAATCTGAATGAGGAAAAATGATTAAAAGTTATATGCAATGGGCAAATGTACCAGAAACGTATGATAAGGGCACATAATAAAAAAGTTCACCCACGAGAGTTTTAAGAATGATATTTGGTGCTAAGAAAGATTTTGTCAATTCAGAAAGACTTTCGAGGTAAATGGATGCCAAATTGGGAATGACCTTATGTGGAAAAGAAGGCATTTTCTGGAGGAGCTTTGATCCTCACCGAGATGGATGGACCAGAGTGACCTAACCCTGTGAATGATGATGCAGTCAAGAAGAATTTTCCTAAAAAAATGAAAAAGACTATAAAAATGAAAAAGAAAAGAAAAAAGGAAAGAAAAAAAGAGAAAAAAAAGAAAAAGAAAAATAAAATAAAAAGAGGGTTTAAGATGATTGTAACGGGTGTTTTCAAACCATAAAAGGTATCAGGTTGAAAACACATAAAGGGCGGCTTGAGAATTGTGTAAATTCAGAATTCGTGCATGGCAGAAATTCTGAATTAGTTTTGAATATTTGAAATGGTAATCAAAGAAAGGGTTGGAAATCGCAAAGTTTGGGTAACAAGAAAGTAAACGAGATTCAAACACTGGCTTACGATATCCAACAGTAGGGAATTTGGTAGTACAGGGGAACTTCACACCCTTACGCATTACCACAATCCTCAAGATCCCCTCGACAGAAGCTACACTCGGGTCTTCCTACGGCGTGCCTGTTCAAAAGCATTCGTACTATTGATATCTGATGACGCATACTATGTTTTATTTTGATTATTCTAGTTAAAAGTTTGCCATGTATTTACCAAAAACAAATCTTTAATTTTAAATAAGAAAGGTCTTTTTCCACATTGCAAGCATCCTAATTAAAAAATGAATACATGTAGATTAGCTCGGGAAATATGAGATCATCGTGCATTATTGTACGAAAAGTTTTGAAAAATACATGTATTCCGAAGCTGAAAATGATCTTAGTATGAGGTTTACGCGATGGTGGGCCATAAGAAATTAAGGTCTTATAATAACGCAAAGGCTTAGCAATATGGGATAATGAAAAAAATCTTGTCATTAATCAAATAGCTAGTCATGAGAAGCACACGGGTTTAAAGAGTAAAGAGAATCAGAGTTAGATTCAACCAAAGAGTGTCAAACTAGAGTTGTCAATCGGGAAATTGATGTTGATTTTCTCGTACCCAAATTAGAATGAAGTACAAAGGCCATCATCAAAAGAAGTTTCTCGTTTGAAAAGAAAATGCCCTCAAAATAATTGCATCATTGCACGCATTTTAGGCATAAATAAGGTCATGACATGAAATGCGTAATAATGGTAAATGCAAATCGAGTACTTGCAGGTTCTCTAAAAGAAAAAGATAGAGATGTAAGGACCCAACATAAAAATAACCAGTTTAGATTTCCATGTGTGGCGGTGGCAAGACAAGCTCCCGCAAGAGAAATCGCTTCTAAAGAATATCTTCCCGAAACTTTTAGGTATGATGTTTTCGAATCCTCAAATATGTACTAAACAAGGTTAATGTTTAATTTTAAGGTTTAATGTTCTTAAAGAAAAGAAAAACAAATCAAATCCGATCCAATCTTCCCTGAGTGACAGCGAAATGAATCAACTCTTCTAGATCTGATATTCCCTTAGAAGAAATAGAACAGATCACTCTATTCCAAGATTTGATATTCCCTGAGTGACAGTGGAACAAGTCTACCCCGATTCAATGGATTAACTCTTCCATATCTAATATTCCCTTAGAAAAAGTGGAATAGATCACTCTATTCCAAGATTTCATATTCCCTGAGTGACAGGATAACAGGTCTACCCCGATTCAATGGATCAACTCTTCCAGATCTGATATTCCCTTAGAAGAAGTGGAACAAATCACTCTATTCCAAGATTTGATATTCCCTGAGTAACAGTAGAACAAGTCTACCCTGATTCAATGGATCAACTCTTCCAGATCTGATATTCCCTTAGAAGAAGTGGAACAGATCACTCTATTCCAAGATTTGATTTTCCCTGAGTGATAACGAAATAAGTCTACCACGATTCAATGGATCAACTTCCCCAAATCTGATATCCCCTTTAGAAGAATCGAAACAAATCCCTCTCATCCCCAGATTTGATATTCCCTGAGTGACAGCGGAACTGATCATTTATCATAATTAAAACCTTGAAGTTGACCGGATGAAAAATGTGTTGTCTCTTCGTCTTTGCCCTATTCATGTTGACACAAGAATGAGCAAAGAAAGGCAGCTGTCGACACTTGATTTTTTCGTCTCGTTATTATTAAGTTATTATTATTATTATTATTATTTAAGATTACTAAAATAATATTTTTATTTACAGATCCGGCCTAAATACCTCAAACCCAAATTATAGTCCAACAAACCTAAGGATGAAAACCCAACACCAACTAGGGTTTTATCATGTTCTAAGGCAGCCACCTAATCCTAGCCGTCTGATCGAATGAAAGATGGAGGGACCAGATCAACCCTAAGTTAAGATTTCCACCTTGGATACTGTCGTCGCCTTGCAAGAGCCGTCCGATTTGGACCCATCCAACGGTCCAGATCGAGCCCAGGCCACCTAATCTGGCACCATCACAGTCTTCTCCACCAACTGACAACTGGATTCACAAGTCAAACATCAAGACCAAGACAAACCCGTGATTTCAATCTATTTTTTTACTTCACTAATGATGTTTCAGAAAAAACAAGAAAAAAGAAAGTAAAAACCTATTGTAGAATCGACTATATAACCTGAACGAAAAATGTAAAAAGAGAAGGGTTCCCATATTCGAAAAGCAATAAAAAAATAGAGTTATTTTCAAGGTATATTTTTTAGTTTCGAAAACATAGAAATAAACTCTTTGCATACAAAAAATATATATATGTGAGTCTAAAAGAGAGTCGGTCAGTAGCTTACTTGAATCGGAGGGAGCCTTCACGGCTGTCGAGTTCGAGGATATTGAACAGTCGAGGTTAGATTTATGGTTGTTCGTGTTTGTTTAGGGAGTTTTTAGGTTTAGTTTGGTGCCTAGGGTAGTAGATCTAGGCTTTGGGGTCTTTTTGGGTGAATTTTGGAGCTCCGACCACCGTGTGTGGTGGCTGGAATGGCGGCCGAACGAAGAGTTGGGTTGGCCGGTGAGTGACCGGTTAAAGATTGAGAGAACTTCTCTCATTTTTTTATGAAACCAAGTGAAAATGAAACAAAAAAAAGGATAAAATGGTGGTATATATAGGCTATTTTAATGGTATAATTGCATCTTAAATGCCTCTAATTTTAGTGTGTTTTACAAAATAGTCACTGGTAGGGACCATTTTCATTATTTTCCATTTTTCTTTATGTTTTATAAATTTTTATTTAATCATAGTTTAATCCCCCTACATTCATTGCGTATTTGCACTTTAGTCATCGAGTTTGAGTTTTTATATTTTAGTTTCGAAATTGTTGTCCTGATTGTGTAATTTTTATTCTTATTTCATTAATATTGGTTGAGATAAATAATTGGTAAAATTGTATATTTAATCCCTATATTTAGTATCAAATCCTTTTAACTTTAGCGATAAGAGTGTTTTTTAGCTAGTGTTGATCATTGTGCCATATGTTTAAAGTCAGATTCTATTAATTATGTGATAGCTTTGTTGACTGACCCACGTTGATTGTGGTGTCTTATATATATATTTTATGTATGTTTACTTTACCTTTATATTATATATTAAAAATATGGTAATTCCCATAATATATTTTATGTCATTTACTTTGTAGATTGTAAACATAAACGGTATATAATATATTTTGTAAACATATATATTATATTATTTAAGTGTAGTATATATATAGGTTATACATAGTATGTAGAATATATATCTATTTTATTATCCATATTATATAATATATATATTATAGCATATATGCATATTACGCATGTAATACTTTTATGTATATATTATAATTATTTTTATTAATTTACGCATATATATATATATTTAGTTGGTTGATAATTTAGTATTGGTACAAAATCATCACTTTTGTTTGTTTACGATATAGTTAGTAATTTTTTTCGATATTGCATGATATCCTTATAAGCATTACTTGACTCGAATCAAAATAAATTGATTAAGGGAAATATTCGATCATTTTAAAATTATCTAAAGTAACTTTCTAATATGTGAATATTTACTTCATTTTAATATATAGCATTAAACATTAATACTAGAAACAACATTTTAGATTTGAGCCCCTAGGTTCCTTAGTTTTCATAATTTGACACTTTAAGTTAGAAAAAGCCTTAATTTACTTTTAGTTTAAGTAGGACAAATACAATTTTGTTTGATTGCATTGTTTTTACAAATCTAAGGCACTGTTCAATTATTAAGGAATTAATAGTATATCTCCCGCGATCGTGCTCAGGGGGTGACTACTAGTAATTCCCTAAATAAGTCGACATCCTTTTTAAAATCACATCATGTTTTTTAAAAAAATGAGGCAATGTTATGTTATTAGACATAATAGTTTATCTCCCGCATTTACGATCGGGGGTGAATACTATCGGTCTCAATAAACGAATACCCTTTTCAAACTCTGCATCCTTAATGATTTTTAAATTAAATAAAGATCAAACTCCAAATTTCTGATTTTAAATATAGGGAAGTCAACTAGGTACCAATTTTTGGACGCTTGTAGGGGTGCTAATCCTTCCCCACGAGTAAGCGACTCCTGAACCTGATTTTTGGATTTTCGCATACCTCAAAACTCAGTATTTTGATAAAAAAAGCAAAATGTTTTATTAAAATCATCCGATTTTTACGGTGTTCCAATTGCACCTCAAATGATTGGTGGTGACTCCTCACCTTTCGAAATGATTTTCAAAGAGAAAACCCGTCGGTATCGGCCTTTCCCCGCCCGGGTGGAAAACGGTTACGACATCATTCACTGTCTATTTCTTCTTGATACTTCTAACGACCATTCTTCACTCATTCCCATCATCAAAAGTATTTTCTTCTTGAAAGAATGAGTGTTTGACGGCTTGGTGCACACCCTTTCTACTTGGAATCTCGAACAACGAGTTAGGGCTTGATACTCCTCTATGGTAGGGGTCATATCCACTCGGCCAAAAGTAAAGCCAATGTAGGAGGGATTCCAGAACTGCGCAAGATTTCTAAACAAATTTTAGTCAATCGGAACATCTAGTAGATAAGAGATGTCACCATAGAGCTGATAAAACAACTATTTATCGATTGTTCCCCATTTTCCCATATATCTATCAGCTCGCTCAAGTCATTTTGACGGACATTGATGTGGGTGTACCCAATCAGATCTGACACATATACAGGCTGTAGGCTATCCTCATTTGTAAGATGGGACTGCTCAGACCATCCCAGAACACCTGCATTGTCTTCTACCTCTTTTTGAATCCTTCATTCCATATTACTAGCCTTCTATATGGACATCGATCGTGGATCAACACCATGAGATGAATAGTGAAATACAAAAATGAAAACAAAATAAAATAAAAAGGTAAAATAAAATTAGTCAGTAATCATAAAGAAATCAATAGGGTATAATATAGTTTGTCAATAAAACCTACCCTCACATGCTGAATTCCCAATCATGCTTTAGCATATCCTACCCAAAACATGATCTCTACCCCATGCTTTGATTAACATAAAAACCCTAACCCCATGCCATCTAATTCACATGCTTATTTAGAAAAATATAAACCTAACCACACGATCTCTAGTTCTCATTCATTTATTTAGAAAACAACATTATAATATAAAAAAAATAAAGACTCAAAAGAGTTTTTCCTTATGTATTATCCTCACAGGATTCTTAAGGTTTGGTTTAGGTTTTCCTAGGTTCGGGTTCTAGGTTCTCTATATGCTAGGTTTGACTAAAAAGAAAAAGGTTCTCGAATTGTAGTTGTCAGTGCCCCCTTGGGCTGCATGTCCGCTGTTTGTGAGTACTATA
Organism: Hibiscus syriacus; assembly: GCF_006381635.1. Classification (NCBI taxonomy): domain Eukaryota; kingdom Viridiplantae; phylum Streptophyta; class Magnoliopsida; order Malvales; family Malvaceae; genus Hibiscus; species Hibiscus syriacus. The sequence goes on along the minus strand of NW_024063379.1, from coordinate 146,188 downwards.
AATGGTGCGGATATGTGTGCAAGTATACACAATCGAACAAGTAATAAAGTGATGAGTGAGTATCGTTCTCCACAGGGATTGGGGGAAATCAAATAAGTTTGTCACGGCACTTTACTCTGTCACCTAAGTAAAGTTAGAGATGGTATATATACAAATGATGATACTGTGGCAAAATGAATGGATGATATGGAAATGGAACGATGGCAATGTGGTAGCAGATGAATATGTTGTGGCAAACTGGATTGTGTGTAGTGCGATCAAATAAAAATGTAAAGGCAAAATAAACTGTAAATACTAGTTTTGCTTATAAGAACTTTAGACTCCTCACACGACAAGCTACTATGGGAATGAGTGATGGGAGTTACCTAGGAAAATCTAAGTCCACTTCTCAGAATGGTTTTACTTCTATGCCTTAACTGCCCGACAGAGTTTACTAAGGGTGCCCTATGCTATCTCTAGTTAAGGGACTCGTCAGATTGAAGATCCATTGGCAAAACCGATTGGCGTTAGCTATTGCAGGGATCCTATTGGTCCAGATAACAGGATATGTCTCGGCAATACCTTTTTGCGGCAGCATTAAAATCTAATCTATCGCTCATACACAACTCCTTTTAGTTGAATGAAATCCTAGCCTTATCTCTAAGGTGGATTAGGCCTAGTTACTATCTAGAACACCATGCTTATGTGGTTCCTCCCTAGTTTCTCTCGAATAATAAGGATATGCTACTTAGGCATTCTCTCGAACACTAAGTAATCACCTAAGGAATGGTTACTCTCATAGCTCCTACAACCTTAAGGCATTAAAATTCATAAGCAAAACATATTATAACATAGAAAAACAATCATTCATTAAAGCAAATCTTAAATATCCAAAATAAACTCCCACCAAATAGGATTAGTTCATGGTGGGGTTCGAAATAAGAAAGCACAAAGCAAGTTAATCCGTTCCTTAAGCAAAGAGCAAAGGGAAGGAGGAAAAGCCTTCGACGTGCACTGCCGGAGCTTCCCTCGGCCACCACGAACAGTCCCAGCGATCTAGCTCCTCTTGGACGCCTAGTTCGCCACTCCCTATAGCCTGTCAACGGAGGAATTCCACGGCAAAAATGATTGATGGGAAAAAGAGAGAACTTTTTCTCCGAATTTTTAGGTTATTGGCGGCTGTCTAAAAATCTCCAAATCTCCTTAAAAAGTCAGGCTTCTTCTTCTATTTATAGGGGAGAATGAACCTAGGGTTTTGTGTTAAAATTACCCTTGCACCCTAAAGTTCATTCCTTTTATGCGAGAGTTGGTGCAAAGATGGTAACTGGCCCCTCCTTTAATGCTGATTGCAGAAAGCACTTTTTATGCCATGACATATGGCTCTTACTAAAAATATATTCTTTAACCTTTTCTGCCCAGAAATGTCGTCCGAGATGTCGCACCAATCGCATTTTTCTCAATAGTCTCCTTATGTCATGGCATTTCCCTTTTGCTTTTCCTTGCTCCCAAATCTTGCACATCATTAAACAAAACACCTTCCCCATAATGCAACACTGATTACAAAATAAAATGTCGCGACAAACAAAATTTCACCACATGCAACTATATGCTCCTAAATGCATCTATATGATCCTAAATGGGCTTTTAGAAAATCAATAACTTAAGTGAAAAGGTCCCAAATATGACCTTTTTACGGAGTTATCACACCCCCAAACTTAAGCTATTACTTGTCCTCAAGCAATGGATAGTATTAAGCAAAATAAAAATACTCTGGCAAGTTCAGAAGTAGAATAGTTATATGGTATATAATTTCAGCCCTCAGAATATTTGGCTTCAACATGTTAGACTAGTTTGAGAAATCAAGTATTGTCCCCTAGGGCAAGATTCTTTGTGTGGGTGTGTGCGTGTTTGTATCCAGTCCATGCTTAACAAACCTAAAAATTTTCTACGCAAGTTTTCTTGTTTTGCCACGACATTTACAATTTTTACTCCCACATTGTTTTCTTTTCCTTTTTGCTTTTTTTTAACACTGCTACGAGGGGAGTCAGTCCATCACACCTACCATCCCACACTCTAGGTGAAAGGGAGCATACCTTCCACCCCCGAGCTAGTCAAGTAGAGTCATCCCGTGACTACTTTCATTCACTCATATACCATAGCTTCCATTTATTTATTTGTAGTTTCCAGGAAATGCCATGGCATAGCGGAGTGTCCCTCTACAGATATGCCGAAGCATTTATTCACAGCTTCATTTTTTCTTTTTCTTTTTTTTTATTTTCTCTTTTTTTAACAAAATGGGGTTTTCATCGTTTATGCCAAGACATGCAAGAGTTCTCTTATAAAAAAAATTAAGTTCCTTAAGCATGAAAAATATACAATCGTGTATTCAAAGGTTTCAAAGAAGCAAGTCCTAGAGTTGGTTCTATCATCCTCAACAGTCATGTACATTCAATCCTATCCATCAAGAGTTCATCATCATCGGGCATCATTAATTTATTCCAGAAAACCCATTCAACCACTTACTAATGTCATGGCATATTCATTCTACTAATACTATCATGCAATGATTTAAGAACCCTACCTCCCCCAAACTTGAGAGAAGCATTGTCCTCAATGCTTAAAAAAAACTATTAAAAATTAAACTACATGTTATGACATGCAATGCAATGCAAGGTACCTTGAGTTTACGCTTGTGGTGGTGCGGCGGTCGTACAACGTGTGCGCTTTTGAAATTGTGTGGAGCTGGACTGTTCATGATTTGATGCTGGTACGGTTGAAATTTGGATGGACCCTAACCTTGCAAAGAAAAATAAAATAGTAAATTAAAAGGAAACTGAATAAAAACAGTAACAAAATAACCATTTATTTATGCACAGGAGTAAAACTAAAATGTCACAGCATCCTTAAGATGTTGGGCCAGTATCAACTTCATGTAAGAGAAGTGCAGTCTTGTCACACAATGGTGGGACTCCTTGGTAAGCCTTCAGGCGTTGTCCATTAACTTTAAATATAGACCCATCGTCCATGTTCTTGATATCAACAGCGTCGTACGGGTAAACATGGTGGACTTCGAATCCCGACCAACGTGACTTTAATTTTCCCGGGAAGAGTTTGAGCCTAGAGTTAAACAGCAGCACTTTCTGGCCCACATGAAAATGTCGAGGCAAAAGCATTTTGTCATGCCACTTCTTGGTTTTTTCCTTGTAGATCTTGGCATTTTCATATGCTTGTGCTCGAAACTCCTCCATCTCATTCAGATCGAGCAATCGCTTTTCCCCAGCAAGTTGCCCCTCGAAGTTTAGCTTCTTGATTGCCCAGTATACCTTGTGTTCTAGATCAACTGGCAGGTGACAGGCTTTTCCATATACCATCTTGAAGGGCGACATTCCCAAAGGTGTTTTAAATACCGTCCGGTATGCCCAGAGTACTTCATCGAGTTTTGGGGACCAGTCTTTCCTTCGAGGGTTCACCACCTTCTCGAGAATCTACTTGACTTCACAGTTGGACACTTTAGCTTGCCCATTTGTTTGTGGGTGATATGCCGTGGCAATTTTATGTCGCACTCCGTATTTCTGTAATGCCTTGGCAATTAGCTTGTTATCAATGTGGGTTCCCTCGTCACTGATGATGGCTCTCGGTACTCCAAATCGAGTAAAGATGTTCTTGTGAAGGAACTTGAGCACCGTCTTAGAGTCATTCCTCGGTGTGGCAATCGCTTCAACCCACTTTGAGACGTAATCCACAGCAAGCAAAATGTATAAGTCTCCAAAAGAATATGGGAACGGTCCCATGAAATCAATGCCCCAAACATCAAAGAGTTCTATCTCTAAAATGCCCTCCACAGGTTGCGGTGTGGCAATGATATAAGATATCGCGTTGCTCCTCTTCGAGGACACACCGTCGAATCATTTGATCGGCACATTGCTTGAACAGGTACGGCTCATCCCAAAAATAGAACTTGGCATCATGCAGAAACTTCTTCTTGCCCTGGCTGTTTAGTTCATAAGGAAAAACACCACTAACAAGAAAATTGACAAGGTCAGCGTACCACGGAATTGCCGTGGTATATAAAATTTTCTCATTAGGGAATTCTTCTTTAATATCGAAAATGTCATGGCTTTCTGAAATGTTCTCTAGCCTAGATAAATGATCTGCAACCTGGTTCTCAGTACCTTTCCTATCTATTACCTCTAAGTCAAATTCTTGCAATAGTAATATCCACCTAATAAGTCTAGGTTTGGCATATTTCTTGTTCACTAAATATTTTATAGCTGAGTGATCATTGTGGATAATGACTTTGGTCCCTATCAAATATGGCCTAAACTTGTCAAATGCAAATACCACAACAAGTAATTCTTTCTCAGTGGTAGTATAGTTCAATTGTGCCTCATTCAAGGTACGGCTAGCATAATATATAACATGAAAAATTTTACCTCTACGTTACCCAACTACAGCTCCCACAGCAAAATCACTTGAATCACACATCAATTCGAACGGTGCCGTCCAATCTGGGGGAACCACGATCGGTATAGAGGTAAGTCTTTGCTTCAGCTCTTTGAATGTGCCATGGCATTTTTGATCGAACACGAACGGCTGGTTCTGTTGCAGCAGGGTGCACAAGGGCTTGGATATTGTGAAGAAGTCCTTGATGAATCTCCGATAAAATCTAGCATGTCTAAGGAAACTCCGAATGCCCTTGACAGAATTTGGTGGGGGTAACTTCTCGATCACCTCGATCTTTGCTTTGTCCACCTCAATGCCCTTTATAGAAATTTTATGGCCAAGAACAATGCCCTCGGTCACCATGAAGTGGCATTTTTCCCAGTTCAGCACGAGATCGGCCTCCTCGCATCGCTTCAGTACCTTCATCAAATTACCGAGGCATTTTTGAAAATCATCTCCAGAAACTGAAAAATCATCCATAAAAATTTCCAGAAAGTCCTCAACCATGTCTGAAAATATTGCTTGCATGCAGCGCTGAAAAGTTGCTGGGGAATTACAGAGTCCAAAAGGCATTCTTCGAAAAGCATACGTGCCATAAGGACACATTAATGTTGTATTCTCTTGGTCCTCCGGTGCAATGGAAATCTGATTATACCCCGAGTATCCATCCAAGAAATAATAAAATGCCTTGCCAGCAAGTCGATCCAGCATTTGATCGATGAACGGCAAAGGGGAGTGATCCTTCTTGGTGGCCTTGTTGAGCTTGAGGTAATCCATGCAAATCCACCACCCGGCGACCGTGCGAGTAGGTATCAACTCGTTGTCTTCACTCATCACCACTGTCATGCCTCCCTTCTTTGGCACACATTGAATGGGACTCACCCAAGAACTATCAGAAATACGGTATATTACACCAGCGTCAAGCCCTTTGAAAATCTCCTTCATCACAACTTGCTTTATGATTGGATTTAGTCTGCGCTGTGGCTCTATGGATTTGCCCTGACATTCTTCCAGCAGGATTTTATGCATGCAGATTGTTGGACTTAATCCCTTCAGATCTTGGTTAGGAGTAAGGAAATAGGAAATAATCACAGGTAAAGTTTCATTACTACACGGATAAGCATATTTAAGATGTCGTGGTAAATTCTTAAGTTCAAGGGTAGGAGCATGCTGTAATGAGGGCTTGGAAAGAACAAACTCTTCAAAATTAAGACGTTCAAAGAGCGTATCAAGATGATGGGTGCTGTGGCGTTAACCTCACAGTCCAGAATTAGAAAATCGACAGGAAAAATGAATTTGTCAACCCGTACGATGACATCTTCAATTCGCCCTTCAGGACGCACGTATGAACGATTGGCTAATTGTAAAATAACAGATGTTGGTCTCGCATTTCCTATCCCAAGATTTATGAAAATTGATTTAGGCTTCAAGTTTACACTCGAGCCAAGGTCACATAGTGCCTTCCCAACAAATTTGTCTCTTATCGAACATGGGATGATAAAACTGCCTGGATCATGTCTCTTCGGTGGCAGCTTGCTTAAGGAAGAGCAAAATTCTTTTACCGTGGCAATTGTCTCGTACTGCTCAGCCTTTCTTTTCTTAGTAACAATCTCCTTAAGAAATTTAGCATAAGTGGGCATTTGTTCCATGGCTTCCAAAAAAGGAACATTAATTTGAACTTGACTCAGAATGTCAACGAACTTCTTAAACTGGATATTTTCGTTATGCTTCTTCAGTCTTTACGAAAAAGGAGGTGGGGGTTGGGCTTCCTGTACTGACGGGGTGCGAACAGAAGTTGCCTTGGCATTTTTATTTGCCCCCTCAGTTTCTTTACTTGACAAATCCTCAGCCTTTTCCTCTTCCTCTGGTGCTTCTTCCAGCACTTCTTGCTCAACTTGCACGATTACAGGGGGTGAATCATCCTTCGGTCTTCCCCCAAACTTATCTTCGACATTAATTTGTGTACCACATCGGAGAGTTAGCACACTGCACTGTTCTTTACCATGAGGTTTTGTGACTTCAGTGTCACTCGATAGATGTCCTGGTCTGCGGTCTTCTAATGCTGCGGCAATTTGACCAACTTGACTCTCCAACGCCCTTAATGACGAACTATGGCTCTGAAGCAGGGATCCTTGATTTTTTATGGAGGTTGTACGATCTTGCAACATTGTCTTCGTTGTTGCAATAAACTCTTGCATTATGGCCTTCAAAGAATTGGTGTTTGATGAAGATGGCCCTCTTTTGTGAGAATTATGCCATGGCATATTCGATTGAAATCCCTGGGAGTCATTGAAATTCTACTGTCGAGCTGGTTGATGAGCAGTGCTAGTTCCTTGATTTCCCCACGAAATGTTTGGATGTTGACGCCATCCAGGATTATATGTGTTGGAATAGGGGTTGTTGTTGCCTCGGTTGAAGTTGCCTACAAAGTTGATGGATTCTTGATTGGTAGGCAGTCACTCTCATTTTGATTGTCGTGGCATAATAAACATGCTGAATGGGCTGCCTTCACTTCTCTCACCTCACTTGGCCTTTGCAAATTCTTCAAAATGTTCGTGATAGTAGCAAGTTGGGCAGACACCGTATCTTTGGAATCTAGCTCGAAAGCTCCATGTGTTTTTCGCCCAAGTCCAAGCCTTGTGGATGGAAATTGATAATCGTTGGTGGCAAACCGATCCAGAATGTCAAATGCCTCTGCTGGTGATTTGTCAAGTAACGTCCCATTTGCCGAGGCATCTAGCATAATCCTCGTGGGTGCATTAACTCCATTGTAGAACATCACCACTTGGGTCTAATCTTGAAAACCATGATTCGAACACTTACGCATCAAGCTTTTATATCGGTCCCAACACTCATATATTGATTCGTCATCAGCCTGACGAAGAAGCAATGTCGTTCCTCAGTTGGGTGTTCATGTTCGGAGGATTATACCGTAGCAAAAATTTTTTGCACAGATCAGTCCAAGACTCCATTGAACCCGCTGGAATGCCACTCAACCAAGACCTTGCTCGGTCACGCAGAGAATACGGAAATAGCTTTAATTCCAAGACATCTTCGTGCACTCCTTGTTGGCGAAAAGAACCGCAAACCTCTAAGAAGTTACGAATGTGCTGCCTGGCATCTTCATTTGGCATGCCCCCAAATTACCCTATGGAGTTCAGCATATTGAACATGATAGGTTTAAGCTCGAAGTGGGCTGCCTGAATTTCTGGTGCCACAATTCCAGGATTTAAATCATCTAAGATCGGGTTTAAGTGATCACGAATGGCACGAGGTCTGACAGCATTCCTAGCATTTGGAATTGCCCCGACATTCTGATCATCCTCATGACCAATGCCTTGATTTCCTATTTGATACATATTTGCACATTGATCACGTCTTCTTCTCCTAAAGAGCCTCTCGATCTCAGGTTCAACCAGTTCTAATGGCTCGTCCGAATGTCTTCTGGTCATACACCATAAAAAACCCTGAAAAAGATAAAGAAAATAAAAAGTAAAACTATTTTTAAAAAATAAAATAAATAAATAAACAAGTAAAATAATAATGCTATGACAAAATAATTTAACTTCCAGTTGTCAATCCCCAGCAACAGCACCAAAAACTTGTCTGCTGTTTGTGAGTACTATAAATGGTGCGGATATGTGTGCAAGTATACACAATCGAACAAGTAATAAAGTGATGAGTGAGTATCGTTCTCCACAGGGATTGGGGGAAATCAAATAAGTTTGTCACAGCACTTTACTCTATCACCTAAGTAAAGTTAGAGATGGTATAAACAAATGATGATGTTGTGGCAAAATGAATGGATGATATGGAAATGGAACGATGGCAATGTGGTAGCAGATGAATATGTTGTGGCAAAATGGATTGTGTGTAGTGCGATCAAATAAAAATGTAAAGGCAAAATAAACTGTAAATACTGGTTTTGCTTATAAGAACTTTAGACTCCTCACACGACAAGCTACTATGGGAATAAGTGATGGGAGTTACCTAGGAAAATCTAAGTCCACTTCTCAGAATGGTTTTACTTCTATGCCTTAACTGCCCGACAGAGTTTACTAAGGGTGCCCTATGCTATCTCTAGTTAAGGGACTCGACAGATTGAAGATGCCTTGGCAAAATCGATTGGCGTTAGCTACTGCAGGGATCCTATTGGTCCAGATAACAGGATATGTCTCAGCAATACCTTTTTGTGGCAGCATTAACATCTAACATATCGCTCATGCACAACTCCTTTTAGTCGAATGAAATCCTAGCCTTATCTCTAAGGTGGATTAGCGCTAGTTACTATCTAGAACCCCTTGCTTATGTGGTTCCTCCCTAGTTTCTCTAGAATACTAAGGATATGCTACTTAGGCATTCTCTCGAACACTAAGTAAACACCTAAGGAATGGCTACTCTCATAGCTCCTACAACCTTAAGGCATTAAAATTCATAAGCAAAACAGATTATAACATACAAAAACAATCATTCATTAAAGCAAATCTTAAATATCCAAAATAAACTCCCACCAAGTAAGATTAGTTCATGGTGAGGTTCGAAATAAGCAAGCACAAAGCAAGTTAATCCGTTCCTTACAACCCAAATAATAAATAACGAAATCAAAGAGCAAAGGGAAGGAGGAAAAGCCTTCGACGTGCACTGCCGGAGCTTCCCTCGGCCACCACGAACAGTCCCATCGATCTAGCTCCTCTCGGACGCCTAGTTCACCACTCCCTATAGCCTGTCAACGGAGGAATGCCACGACAAAAATGATTGACGGGAAAAAGAGAACTTTTTCTCCAAATTTTTAGGCTCTTAGCGGCTGTCTAAAAATCTCCAAATCTCCTTAAAAAGTCAGGCTTAATCTTCTATTTATAGGGGAGAATGAACCTAGGGTTTTGTGTTAAAATTACCCTTGCACCCTAAAGTTCATTCCTTTTATGCGAGAGTTGGTGCAAAGATGGTAACTGGCCCCTCCTTTAATACTGATTGCAGAAAGCACTTTTTATGCCATGACAAATGGCTCTTATTAAAAATATATTCTTTGACTTTTTCTGCCCAGAAATGTCATCCGAGATGTTGCGACAATCACATTTTGCTCAGTAGTCTCCTTATGTCATGACATTTCCCTTTTGCTTTTCCTTGCTTCCAAATCCTGCACATCATTAAACAAAACACCTTCCCCATAATGCAACACTTATTATAAAATAAAATGCCGCGACAAACAAAATTTCACCACATGCAACTATATGCTCCTAAATGCATCTATATGATCCTAAATGGGATTTTAGACAATCAATGACTTAAGTGAAAAGGTCCCAAATATGACCTTTTTACGAAGTTATCACTGTCAATCCCTCAATCCTGACCCATCACAGGCTTTCAATTCAAGTCAAATTCGAGGGAACACACCTCCTTATGTACATATTAAGCTGAAAACCATCATGAGGACCATAAGGTGTGAGCCTAAGTAGTGATCCATTATCCCATAAGGAGATGAAAACCACACGAGGAAGTAGTTTCTCACTCCTACTTAAATAGGACAGAGCGAAGTTTTAGCTCGTGTTATGATAATGCAAGTGCACAGTGTGTGAGAAAAAACGAAAAACACACACAATCACACAACATACCAAACTTGTTCCTCAATTCTCTTTAAGACACATTTATTCTGAAAATATTAGCAAGCAAATCAGTACAACTATTTAGTGGTTAATCAAATTATAAACATAAAATTTATTTAAACCAAACAAGGGATCAAAAACTAAATTAGAATGAACTTGTAAATTTCATTGCAAAGATAATTAATTAATTGACTAACGACTTGACTCTCTAAAAAATAGTCCACAATAGAGTCGCCAAGCTGTCAAAACGATTTTTCTTAAAAACAAATTTAATATTTAAAAGTCTCGTCTTAATTAATTTGTGGTCTTATTTTAAAATCGAAATAAAACTTGGTTCGAGGAGTCACCACCAATCTTTGATTAGGGTGTGATTGAGCACCCAAAAACATGCTTGTCTTTTTAATAAAAATATTAATTTTAATTCAAACAACAATTTTACGCTCTGAGTTACCAAAATTTTGAATTTCGTAGTTGGTTATGCGTGGGGAAGGATTAGCACCCACACAACACCCTAAATCGGTACCTAGTTGATTAATTTATTGTCTTTGCAATGAAATTTACAAATTCAAGTTTAATTTAATTAATTCAAGATCCCATACAAATAATATTCTTTGAATTTTAGGACGGAAAAAAATAATATTTAGTTATCTACTATTGAGTAGAAGCGACCTTTTATGCCTTAAAACAATCATTTTTACTCCAATCGAAATAAAGAAATATTACAATTTCATTCTAAAGTTCATTACTAATTCCAAATTCCAATACATAAATAACAATAAAATAAAACAAATTAAATTAAATTAAATTTAAGGCTTCCTTTTAAACACATTCCTTGAATTTTAGGAAGGAAAACGATAATTTTTAATTATCTCCTATCGAGAAAAAACGACCTTTAATGCCTTAAAACAATCATTTCTTACTCCAATTGAAATAAAAAAATATTACTATTTCATTCTAAAATTAATTTGAATTCATAAATGATAATAATAAAAAAATAATTAAATACGAGTTACCAATCCTTTTAGAAAGAAGAATGATGTTCGATTATTTAAAAACATCGAGATCAGACATTTTATAAGTTATAACGATCTTTTCTTGATAAATTTAAATAGACGAACATTACTTTTTTTCTCTTTCTCAAATTTTACGTGTATTTAATTTTTAAGGTTTCACTTAATGGGATACACTTTTATTTTAAAATTATCGAAAACAACTTTCTTATACGTTAAGATAGTCACTTCACAATAATCCTAAAATGAACAGATATTACCGTTAGTCAAATTATTTTGATTCGAGTCAGGTAGTGCTTATGAGGATTTCATGCAATTCAATTTAAATTAAAACCTAAACTTTGTATGTATATGCATCATATAGATATAATAATATATAATACTTAAGAATAAACCTATACATAAAATATGTAATAAAATTTAACTTATACATTACCTTATTATATTACGTAAATAAAATAAAAATTTAAAACAACATAAATATAACTTTTATCATATACACGTAATTTATGTAAATTTAAAAATATTATACACAATAAATCGAAAATACAAAGATTATAACATAGTATATATTTTAGTATAAATGTAAATATATATATATATATATATATATATATATATATATATAAACATGTTATACTAAAATTATATAAATATACATAATATAATAAATTTATGAAATAGTATATAAATCAAATGTATAATTTTATGATTAAATAAATAAAAAGAAATTGAAACTTTAAAGGTAAAATAACAAATATGGCAAGGATAAGGATCTAAACGTAAATAAAATAACATAAGAAAACTAGGAAATGAAAATAAACCATAAATATTTGGGACTAGAATAAAAGTATTTAAAATAACACACCCGAAATTAAAAGAAACAAAAACACAATTAATAAGTCAATGGGACCAAAATGAAAGTATTCAAAATTACAAGCCAGAAATTAAAATAAGCAAAAGCAAATAACTTAAAGTGACCAAATTGTAACACGCGTGAAACTTAAAGCCAAAATTAAAACAAACGAAGTTCTCAATTGATGATTAAACTGAAACAAATTAATGTAAGAAGCCTCCCTTAAACAATTAACCCTCAAAGCCCAAACCTGAATGCCCTAGTTTCCCTAAACTACGACGTTTTAAGACCCCATATAAGCCCCATTATAAGCTTTTGTAAAACCTAGCCCTCATTTCTCTCATTCTCTTTAACCCCTTCTCTTTTTTTGCTTTTTTCTTTACTTTTGAAAGAAACACAACACCGCACACCGCCCCGATAAGAAAACTAGGAAATGAAAATAAACCATAAATATTTGGGACTAGAATAAAAGTATTTAAAATAACACACCCGAAATTAAAAGAAACAAAAACACAATTAATAAGTCAATGGGACCAAAATGAAAGTATTCAAAATTACAAGCCAGAAATTAAAATAAGCAAAAGCAAATAACTTAAAGTGACCAAATTGTAACACGCGTGAAACTTAAAGCCAAAATTAAAACAAACGAAGTTCTCAATTGATGATTAAACTGAAACAAATTAATGTAAGAAGCCTCCCTTAAACAATTAACCCTTAAAGCCCAAACCTGAATGCCCTAGTTTCCCTAAACTACGACGTTTTAAGACCCCATATAAGCCCCATTATAGGCTTTTGTAAAACCTAGCCCTCATTTCTCTCATTCTCTCATTCTCTTTAACCCCTTCTCTTTTTTTGCTTTTTTCTTTACTTTTGAAAGAAACACAACACCAACCACCTTCAAACAACTTGAAACAAAATTCCCTAACCTAAATCTCCCCAAACCGAACCTAAAAGTTAAAAAAAAAGATACATTCAATGCTTGACAAAGCCCTTCGTCGTCGACGAAGTGAAGGCCAAGGTAAACTCTCTCCATGTCTCTCTTTTTTGTTTTGTTTCTTCTTTTTTCTATTTTTTCCTTTCTTTTTTCTTTCTATTTTTTTATTTTCCTTTCTCTGATTTTTCTTTCCTCCTCTTTCGATTCTCTATTTTTTCTTTTTCTCAAAATCGAATACCCCTTTTTTTCTCTCTCTATTTTTCGTCCTCATCCCATTTCTTTTCCAGAACTCCCTGCTTAAATCTCCCTCTTTTGCATGTTTGGTGAGTCTATAACCGATGAATCATGATTTCTCTAACTCATTCTTTTAATATCCTGATTTTTTGGGATTTTTATCAATTTTTAATATGTTTTGGTGTTGATTTGAACAAATTTTGTATTCTTTTATTTTTTTACTGTTGGTGCGAGATGATGATAATGATTTGTTGAAGTGGCAGCAGGATCGTCGGGAACGGGTGGTGGCGCGGATATCCTCGGTTGACAGTGGAGGTGGCGGCGACCGCATGTCCTGTAAACCCTAGGGTTCAAAAACCCTAATTGATTTCGGTTAATTGGGCCCTTATTGGTTGGGCCTGGGTCTGTTGTAATTTGGGCTGGTTGGCCCTTGAGTTGGACTTTGTAATATTGGGCTGATTGGCCCCTTGTAATTTGGCATGTATAATAATAATAATAATAATAATAATAGTTAGTTAAATAATAATAATAACGGTTTTGACCTGGACAAAACGGGTGTCTACACTTTTTTATATATATGTTAGATCACATCAGGTTTGATTCAAGCTTTTACCTAAATATTCGAGTTAGGTCGGATTCAGATGGAGAAAATATGCTCCTTATATCGAGCCGGATTCGATTAGAGGGTATATACGTCTCGGGTTAGATATAGTTGATCAAAAACCTGACTCGTTATCATCTCCACCGCCAGTTGGCCTTGTGGGTTGCTAAATATATAAGCAACTTCGTTCTCTCCTAAAAAAGATGCTTGAAAGAATACTCGAACCTTCCTTTCTCTTTTCGTCGTGCTTTCTCAAGTTTAAATTATCATGTCTTAACTCAGATTTCGATTCTACTTCTGACGACCTTAAATCACAATTCTCTAATCAAATCAGAAAGGTAGATCATCACATACAACCATAATCTCCATACCTATTGTTGACCATCAACAAGATGTAAAAACCGTGCATATTTTAAAATAACCCGGTATTAAGGTAATTTAACACCATATTGAGAGATACGTGTATAACTATGGAGAAAAAGCAAGCAGGTAAACGTCGCATTGGAACTCTCCAGGTGTTTACATTGACATTTATTGAGATAATTGCTTTTGATAATAAAAAAATATATCTGAAGAAGAATAGTTTGGTAAAAAAAAGACAAAAAAGAAAGTCTGTTACGTTCTACAGTGATGATAACTTAAAAGAATAAACAAAGCTACAAAAGGAAAAAGGAAAAAGAAAACGAAGTAGAAACCATGATTGGCATTAACACAAGCTTAAGGTTCAGGGTTTAGGGTTCAAGGTTCAGCAATAAAACCAAATAGGACTCTGAATTGCACTCGCTCTTTATTCCGATTCCTTGAGGCTTTCACTCGTAAGCCACATTTTCTTTTGTATTATGAACACTACATCATCCTCATCTTGCTCAATCAGCTGTGTGTCTACCATTGCCACTGATTCCCAATGCAATGCTCCTAAGTACTTCTTTATCACCTCGGCTATCGATCGTTTATCGTTAACTATGATGTAACCTTTAGGCCTCGAGATTCGGTCCATCTCTAACAACAAATCCACAATGCTACACCCTTTCCTTTCGATGTCCGAAAACACGGTCCACGCATGAATCAGATCGTATGTTCTCGGATACGTCGAGTAGCTTTCGCACCTGTCGGTTCCCGGGGACACAATTCTTAGCAACAAATACTCACCTTTGTAAACCTTAACTATCTATATGAAACGAAGAGGTTTACATACCAGTTATGCACAGTTCCTAGTAGTCCTCTGTCATATACTATCTTGAGGGTGTTCGGTCCATCTTCGGGCACTACGTTCATGACCCAAACGTCTTTGTTGTTCAAGGAAGCTGCAAATGAACCTAGGTTTGCTTTCATATCCATCACGTTTCGAAACATATCGGACTCGAGATGTTGGCCGAAAATACTCCAGTAGTGTTCAACTCTTTGTTGCCAAAGTTCCTGCAGCACATCAATCAACTCAGGCATGATTAAGCCAGTTTGTTCACATATGCATCTGCTTATAGAGGCATACTCAAGACATTACCGTGTCCTTTACAAACATATCATCGGAGTAGCCTAACTCGGCAAGACGGGGTGGCGGTGTTGTCAAACGAGCTGGCCAAGGAGCCAAGCCGCTCCCTTTTGCTCTGTGAACTTCTGTTAAGGTAGAAAACAACATGATAAGTGTCTAGTTTCGGTATTTATCTTTTTCTAGCTGAAAAGAAAGCAAGGTGTAACGCCAGATAAAGGGGCCAAAGAGTACTCACGATTAGTGTAAGGACTTATACAAGCTTCCATTGGAACGTTCCATGCTGCATCGGGATCATCATCGGATCGGCACATTGGAGGTTGAGTACCGGGCTCTCTTTGCATAAAACAGTCATTTGTCAAGGGTTTAACCCAAATAACAGTTTCATCCCTTTTGGCTGCTATCTTCCAACCCATCCGTTCGACGAGGGTGCTCATTGCTCGAAAAATTCTCAAATCTTCTTCATCTTGTGCATATGCTTCAGGGGATGAATAGGCAAAATAGCCTCCAGGCCTAAGTATCCTGTCTAGTTCCAGAAGAAGGATCCCGTTTCTTTGAAGCCAATCGATCCTGCAACGAGAACAATGTGCAAGTTCAAATGACCGACTTGGATAAGGAAGCCTCTTCGTCCCCAAAACACCGAGATACGCAGGGATTCCCCTCTCAAGAGCAAACTGAATCTGATTCTGATGAGCATCATTCGGTGCTAAAGACATTGTAAGAATATCGTGTGCTAGAAGGTATCCTCCGAAACTAGCAACTCCGCATCCTGCATCGAAAACTGTTCGAACATTTCCCTCATTGTTCATGATGTTATTCGGAAAGTTTAACATCTGCCATTCGAAACACATGAATATGTTACGACTGCAGCATATCAAATAGCCATTGTTTTCATATGGGGAAAAATCACTCACATTTGCCATTGATTTAAGATATTTATCTGCTCCATAATGGAAATGAGTTCCTCCTCCAGGGAAAACAACCTTGTCACCCTTGACAACCATCCAGTTCTGGTCGGATTTCTCGGTCGCAAGATGTGTATGTGGTATGTTAGCTTTCCATATCTCATCCCGACTTTTTGGCCACCTGATCGGGACCTGCAACAACAAAGAAACCGAAAACATTATAATGCATTACATCTGCATATGACAACAAACATATGTAACATCCCTTGGTTTCATTTAAATGTGAAAAACAGGACTGTAACACTTCACCCTGTATCCAGGTGGAGGAGGAATCAAACAATTGTAACGTTTTTCAGGCAACGGACAATGTCTTTCATAGTGTTCCATCACAGATAAATCCAACTTCAATCTTGTCTGGTATATTAGATTCCTGTCTAGGCAAGGTATTATCTCGGAATGTCGATCATCACAAACCTTGAAACCGAAACAATTCTGATATCAGATAATCCACAAATGAACATAGCTGCGAAATCAAAAACAAGTTTGTTTCACTCACAGGGAAACTCTTTGGAACAACACCATCATTGGAATCTTCTTCAAATTTAGTTGAAGAACCAGCCGTAGTATCTTCCTCCCCACGCAAGTACGAAGAACCGAATTTCCTCAACGATTTAGTTCCGAACTCGAGCGGCGAGGAACCACGGCTTCTAGTATATGCATAGAAGCAACCGCAACAGAATACCAACACTATAATCCAAGTGATCAATCTCTTCTTTGTATTCACATCAACTCTTCCCCTTGTCATATCTTTTTCAGATCATCCAAACAAAAAAACCTTAAATTTCTAAGTATCTTTTTCTTGAACCTCGCCTGGTTGCATGTCCAAAACTGAAGAAGAAAAAAAGTGCAGAATCATTGATTCTTAATGAATAAGAACATATAGAGGGCTAAACCATTATCCTCTAACAATGCATTGAACTCAATAGAAGCCATTAAACAGACATTGGCAGTGCTTCACTGACATAAGTGATAAAGCACAATATTAAAAAAAAAGATTTATTACTAACAGAAACAAACCCAGTTTGATGTTCAAAGCATCAATGTTTTTACAGATTAATAAATGTGATATCTAAAAGGAAAATAGGGACAAAACTCGGAGAAGTTGTGCATGCAACACGTTGGTGTAGTGTAGTATTCTTTGAGTACCTTTAAATTTGCTAAGAGAGGAAAGATCACGTCTGGACAACCAAAAACAGAAATGTTTAGAAAAATATTCAGAATGGTAAAAGATGTTTCAGTTTTTAGGGTGTAAATAAGTTAAAAGAGACGAAGACAAAGCTTAACGACAATGAAGGTTATCGTTTGGTTGGTTTCGGGTGTACACGGCGGTTTTTCCGGGGGTTTTTGTAGAGATTTAGAATCATTCTTTCCCCTTTTTATTTCCAGTCAAAATCATCGAAATAGTGGAACTGATGAAGTTTTTTTTTTTCAGAATTAATACAATTTAAATAATTATTTCTAGTCATTTATTTTAATTTAGGATAAAGTACACAAAAGGTCCTTTGACTATAGAATATTGCTTTGTTGAGTCCTCCGACTATTTAAAGTTACAAAATGGTCCCCCAACTATAGAAAGTGATTTTGTTGAGTCCCTCAACTATTAAAAGTTACAAAATGATCACTCGACTATTCATTATCTTCCAAACTCGTCCTTTTCCGTTAAAAAAAATCGAGACAGTCTGAGTTGGACGTTAACCTGCTGATTAAGATATGATAAAATTTGATTTCATAATCTCAAACGACTATCAAATCTCAATCAGCATGTTAACATCCAACTCAAACGATCTTTAATTTTTTAGTGGAAAAGGATGAGTTTGGAACATAATGAATAGTCGAGTGCCCATTTTGTAACTTTTAATATTCAGGAGACTCAACAAAGCAACTCCCTATACTCAGGGGGACTATTTTATAACTTTTAATAGTTAAGGGATTCAGTAAAATAATTTCCTACAATTGAGAAATCATTTATATAGTTTACCCTTTATTTTATTAGAATTTCATATTTTAAAATGTTAGTAGAACAAGTTGATGATTTTTTAGCTTAATTACTGTCATAAAATTTACTGTTAATATTTTCTATTGTTATTTAGTCGTATATGAAAATTCAATCAATCCAATTTCAAAGGCTTAAGATAAAAAAAATCAAACTATATTTTTTTATTTAGGTATTTAAATTTTTTCTGGTCAATGTAAGTATCTAATGTTACTAATGTTGCCATTTTGAGTGTCTCAGCCATAACGATTGTTAAAAAAATATATTATCTGGCACATGTCACGTTTATATTTTAAAAAAATCATTTAAAAAACCTTTAAAATATTATTATATTTAAGAAAATCTAATTCCTCTAAAAATATTTTTAAAAAAAACTTAAACTTAATTATATTCCCCTTATCATCTCTCTTGTCGGTTGTCATTGTCGCCATCTTGTCGGCATGTTATAGGCTGAACAATCAACACCCCGTTAGAGAACGAAATATGCATGGGGTGGTTGTTGGGTTGAAGGTAAAGGCGAACAACCATCCACGGGCAAAGGGCAAACGACAGGTAGCCGAACAATCAGAACCTAGAGCGTAGACAAAGGATGGGTAATAACGAAAAAAGACAACGAATGATGTGGATAAAAGGAATTAGAATTAGAGTTTTCGAAGTTTTAGTTTTTTTAGATTTAAGAAAAAAAATATGGTTTTTTAAGAAAAAATATAATTTTAAGTTTTTTTCTTAAAATAATTTTTTTTTAAACATATAAACGCAACACGTTTTAAATATCATGTTTTTAACAGTCATGACAGACCATGCACTTAAAATAATAATATTTATAACGTTAGACGCCTATATTGACAAAAAAATCGACACCTAAATGAGAAAAGAGATATAATTTAAATTTTTTTTGTATTAAACCCATTTTAAGCAAAAATAAGTTACAAAGTTAAATAGTTATAAAAAATTATTATTGTCGCCTTATCTTGAGGTGAGTATTATATCATGTAGAGTCAAGACGAATCAAAAAATTTCGAGTCAGTTGAGTTGATGAGCCTTATTTTATAATTTAAAATGTATTTTAAAAAAAATCGAGTCGAGTTGTTCAAATTTTTATTTAAATTTAATTACAAATATTTATAATATTTATGGTTGTAACACCCAAATCCGAATTCGACCCAAACCCGACGGATTCGAGTGTCATACGAAACAACTGAGGTGGCTAACCATTTCTTTTTTTAAAAAAAAATCATTAATGAGAAACAGGGTATAATTTAGACTTTTATTTGTATTAAACCCATTTGAAACAAAAATAAGTTACAATGTTAAATAGTTATAAAAAATATTATTGTCGCCTTATCTCTAGGTGAGTATTAGATTGGATAGAGTCGAGTCGAGTCAAAATTTCGAGTCAGTTGAGTTGATAAGCCTTATTTTATAATTTAAATTGCATTTAAAAAAATTTCGAGTCGAGTCGAATTGTTCAAGTTTTTGTTTAGATTTAATTACAAATATTTGTATTGTTTATGGTTGTAACACCCAAATCTGAATCCAACCCAAACCCGACGGATTCGAGTGTTATACGAAACAACTGAGGTGGCTAACCATTTCTTTTCTTTTTTAAAAAAATCATTAATAAGCATCAACAAACCTCATAGTTTAAACATAAGTATGATACAAGTTTACAAAATGGGAAACTCTCATTTATATATTCCAAAATATAAGAGTTTATCAAAATAGAGTTACGACTCAAATATACATATGGTCTATGAAATAATACATGCCCACTAAAATACTTGAGACGTACTCTGATACTTGATCAAGTATGAAATCCACAGTTTGACGATGAGCTACTTGAACTAGCACTAAGAACCTACGCACGGAAACAAATTTTGAACGTCGAGTGCACAAAGCTCAGTGCCACACAAACAAATTTACTATACTACATGTATTCACCATATGAGCATGTTAATAGGTATAGTGATGAGCACAACAATACATCAAGCATACAACACATATAAGAAATAAGGTGTAGTTCAGGGTCACATCAACATAATGAAACTCACACCTCTATCAACGTCATACTTTCGAATTGCACTCTTTGCCAAGTACCCTAGGCAAGCTCTGGGTCACATAGCATCAGCATCTTACCCGGCTAGTCTACTCCTCTAGAGTACTTGGGACATGTTCGAGTCACGGAGCGTCATAGCAATGCCCAACTAGCCTTATAAGTTCTCTAACACAAAGTTGGATATATCCATATATTCTCATACAACTAGACGATCATCATACATATAAGTAACTCAAGTGTCCTTATCGTTTCTCCAATGTCAGGTAAAGACATGTCTTATAGAATCTTACCTCATAATGTTCTTATGTTGATCCCATAATTATTTGATATTTCCACTTACAAGCTTTATTAACATGGTTTTACGCCCTTAGACCCCTCACTCGAGTCCCTGTGCAAAACAAGGCTCTTACCCTTTTTCGTTTCGATGGTATCGATATTTGACCCTATAGTATTGGTATACTAGGTATCCATTCCATTTTTGATCTCGATGTATTGAAATAATCTTCTACTATTGTTACCCTCATGTGGAGTATTGATACTTCTCTTTAAAGGAAGTATCGGTATCAAATTTGGATTTGATGTTTAGAAATGCACCTCAATATCGATTTTTTTTCCTTTGGTGGTATTAATATTGCCCCGAGTATCGATATCAATTTTGGATTCTAGAATTTGACATCAATTCATGGTATTGATATCGTGCCTTTAATATCGATACCCAATGAATAGTATCAATACTCTTTGAACTGAGTATCGATACTTCCTGATCAAAACCCCTTGACTTGGTCTTTCAAACGAATATTATTGGTATTGTTCATGCAGTATCGAACCCCAAATCTAGAAAACTATGTTTTTCATGAATAAGTCACTTCAACTCATACCCAAAGTCCTCCTAAGTCTCCCAAACGTTATTTAAATCTTATGCGAGTTTAAGGGGATCATAATATGTCATTATCATGTATGAGTAACATCAAAACTCCTCATTTTTCCTCATGAACAAAAATGCACCCATTATGTCTCATGCACTCATACGAGTAAGCAAACTACACAAGTGATCTACAAGCGTTATAGATGAGTTAGATGTTGGAATCGTCAGTACACCCCATGGCACAGTGAAAAATTAATCCGACGATCTCACCCGTGATCCATGTACGAAAATTTGAATTCTGGAGGAAATGATGCGTGATTTACCTTGGTTCGTGGAGTAACATCAAATCGACAGTGCATTTATAGTCAGTTCGAATCTCAAGCCTCCACAAAGTCGTCTCGGCCTCTACTCGATTCACCCGGTTTGAGAGAAAATTTTCTTTTTCTCAAAATTATTTTGAAAATTTCATCAAAGAACAAAAACAGCTACTAGACCATCTTATTCCTTTTATATCCTGATGTTAACCCTAACCCTTAGGGTTTTTATATTGAATTTTATTAAAAGAAATATAATAACCCTAATTATATTCTTTTATTATTTATTTAGCATATTTTGTATAATTAATATATATATATATATATATATATATATATCAAATATATACATTAATCTTAATTGTACACTTTATTCATGTACACTAAAATTGTACATGTACAACTCATTTAATATTTTCTCATTTCAACTCTGTAGTGTGACCCTACAGGTTCTTGTAACATTAGTAGTAATTATTAGGCACAATATAATACATAAAAGAGTTGAAATGAGAAAATATTAAATGAGTTGTACATGTATTATATATCATTTTATCCTTTATATCTAGATTAGGCACAATTCCTGGAATAGTCACACTTGTATAATCCATCTAATGTTTCTTGATATCTAGAGTAGACTATAATAAACGAACAACTTGTAATATTTCAAATCAACTTGTTCGAGCATGGCCATGCATTCCTAGTCTCACTCAACCAAGTGACATGTGATATAGGTCCTATTATGTAGCAAGGAAAAATTCTATCTTGATCATTCACACCTCACTACATATATCGTGACATGTTCAACATCAGTCTTTATAGTGCAACCACTTACGGAGCATGTTTAACTGTATTAAATCATATGACTAGATATATTGAGATAGTGATGATCTTAAGTCTGAGGATCATACATGTAGTCATCACCATGAGCAATATTGTGGTTGTCACATAATAATCCAAGACATATGCTCATAGCGGGTCAATCCAATATGTTGTTTTGTAACAACATACTCATGTATCTATATTTTGACATCTCTATGTCAAGACAACTCATTGTCATCAATCAACAACATGTTAGCCTCGAACATATTGTTATTGTCTATGCCCACAATAATACTCGACTAAGTACCTTTCAATAATAATCATATTATTATATGGACATTATTATCTTTCAGTTTATTTAATACAAAGAAATATAACTAAAGAAAATAACAACAATGACTTTATTCAAAAAACGCGATAAAGAAAGTATATCATTTCAATCATCTCATGATTGGTCTTTGGACATACTCTAACAATAGAGGTGCATTACCTTGATCCTAAGTTGCTGGAAAACACCTCAAGATCACTCAAGCACAAGCTTCTCTCTGTTCTTGCCTTTGGAGTTTTCTCCAACTTTTTCACTAATCACAAGGAAAAGAATGAGTTACTAACTCATCTAGGAACTTAAAAGAAGTAGAAACATGATTCCTAAACTCTATAAACAAATTGGAATTATCCTAGAGCCCTAAAACCCAAAACCCCTCTAAAAGTCCCACCATGGCAATCATGGTCAAACTTTGAGAAAGAGAGCCTGAATAAGTGCTCTAAGGGTGATAATTGCTTTTCTTACCTTAGCAATTTCGTACTATGAATATTGGTGAATCAAATTTCCACCTTTTCTCAAGTCACTAGAGGAAAAAGAGGAAGTTTTGAAGGGAAGAAGATGACAAGTGAGGTGAAGAAAATGAGGGAGTGAACTTAGCTTTTCTTAAACTTTTTTCCTGATTACACCATACAACATAAATGAAATTTCTCCTTTAAAATAGGAGTTATTTACCTCATTGGCCATTCCCTTCTTGCTTCCAACTCAAAAATGCCATTTTTAAGTCTCAATGGGCTCAAACCCAACCCAAATGAAGCCCAACTTAACCCAAAAGCTTCTTAATGGGCACTTGGGTTTATCTAAAATCTACTCGGGTCAATCCAAGACTACTAACCCGAATTTTGGGGCGTTATAATGGTGTTGTTTGATTCCAGTTAAAACGATTTTCTATAACTATATACGATATACATATATCTTTATTTCTATTTTTTTCATGTGCAATATACATATATAATGCAGAGTTGAGAGTCTCGACTTGAACTTGAAAACTAATCCACTAATTATTAAAAATTTTGAGTTATTCACGTTATTTGAGTTCGGTTTTATAACTCGACTCAAATTTGAAAAAAAATAGAGTCAAGTTTATGAAATTACAAACCAAGTCGAAAAATTCAATTTTTTCGAGTAAAATCAAGTTTTGCTCACCCCTAAACTTAACAGCTATAACTAACGATATTATCTATTTAAATCTATTACAATATTATAAAAGAAGATATAAATTATGTGAAATTAAAATAAAATATTAAATCTAAAATTTTAGTAAAATTAAAAGGACTAAAACCATAATTAGACCAAGTATACCTGAAAAATTATTATCATGCGGAATTAGGGTTTTTTTCACAAGAAAAGTTAATTTTATTTAGGGAAATAATACTTGTCAAAGACCAAAAAAAAAAATTGTTGATATGGAGGGGTGGGTGGGTTTGTTATCAAGAATTGGTTAGAAGATATGTGCGGTGTGTTGGTTTTTGGCAAAAGTCCCACATTGGTTGTGTATAAGGAGGAGGGGAAATTCTTTTGTTATAAATAAAGCCCTCCTCCTCCTTAGTTAATCATCCCACAAATATAAGCCTTCTTCTATTTTAAAGGCTATTTGTATTCTTTCTCTCTTTGTAATATTTCCTCTATTAGTGAAATATTTTGGTGTTCTCTTTTATGTCTATTTAATAGCTATTGTCGGGTATAGTTGTTGTCAATTATTGTCCTATTAAAATTACTTGTCTTGGTAGTTCTGTCTAAGGAAAGTGGGTTTTAAGAGGGACCATTGTGACCCTTCCTCTTTCCTGGGAATCTACCTTGGGGTGATTTTTAGTACAATCGTTTTCACACTAGTCACCTAGATAATAGTTTTCAAGGTGAATCTGTTATTGGTGGAAATTAACCCGAATTTCACAACAATTGGTATCAGCGCTCTTGGTTTATTTTAGTATGCTCTGTGGTTGCGGCTTAGGCTGATCTTCCACATCAGAAAAATTTCCTTGGGATAATTGACATTCTGCATTGGCAGCTATTAAATAGAATTTGTAGCAGAAATGGCAGACGCTTCTTCATCTTCAATTTTGGCAAGAATGCTGTGACAAATGTTAGATTGCAGTGGAGATTTTTGATGGCACCGGTCATTTCGGCATGTGGCAAAGCGAGGTTCTAGATGCCCTATTTCAGCAGGGTCTAGACATTGCTATTGAAGGAGAGAAACCAGATGATGTTGAGGAGAAAGAATGGAAGAGGATCAATAGAATGGCATGTGGTACTATTCGATCGTGTCTTTCTAGATCAGAAGTATGCATTTTCTAAGGAAACTTCTGCAAGTAAATTGTGGAAGGCACTGGAGGAGAAATTTTTGAAGAAAAGCGGTCAGAACAAACTACATGAAAAGAGACTGTTCCGCTTCAACTATGTACCGATACCACTATGAATGATCACATTACTAGCTTTAATCAGCTGGTGACTGATCTGATGAATATGGACGTGACTTTTGAAGACAAAGATCTGGCTCTGATGTTGATTGTGTCACTTCCTGATGAGTTTGAGTATCTTGAAACTACTCTACTTCATGGGAAGGTTAATGTGTCTCTCAGTGAAGTAACTGCTGCCTTGTATAGTTATGAATTGAGAAAGAAAGACAAACACGAAAACACAAGTGTCGAAGCAGAAGCTCTTGTTGTTAGAGGCCGTTCCAAGAGTCAGAATAAAGGAAGCAGAGGGAGATCGAAGTCAAAGTCCAGATTGAGCAAAGATGAATGTGCCTTTTGTCGAGAAAAAGGGCACTGGAAGAAAGAATGTCCCAGACTAAAGAATAAAGGAAAACCTGAAAGGGGGAAGGCTGTCTCAGAATCAAATGTGGTCGAGTATGATGATGGAGATTTAGATTTCGCATTCGCTGCTACGCCATCAACCAGCTGTTCCAGTTCATGGCTGTTAGATTCAGCTTGTAGCCATATGACCCCCAATAGAGAATGGTTCTTTGATTTTAAAGAACTAAAAGGTGGAATTGTCTACACAGCAAATAATTCCCCTCTTGACACACTTGGGATTGGTTCAATTTGCTTGAGGAATCAGGATGGATCAATCAGAACCTTAACAGGTGTCCATTATGTACCAGATTTAATGAGAAATCTCATCTCTGTGGGAACCTTAGAGTCAAAAGGTTTAGAAGTGAGGGCAAAGATGGGATTATGAGGATTATCTCTGGTGCACTGGTGATAATGAAGGGAATCCGAAAAAGAAACAATGTATACTTTCTGGTAGTACAATTGTTGGGACAGCAGCAGTGGCAGCTTCTACTGAACAGGAGTCAGAAGCAACCAGGTTATGGCATATGCGCTTGGGGCATGTTGGTGAAAAATCCTTGAATTTACTGATAGATCAAGGATTATTAAGGGTGCTCGGGCTTGCAAATTAGCTTTTTTGTTAGCATTGCATCAAAGGGAAGAAGAACGAGGGTGAATTTGGAACAGCAATCCATGATACTAAAGGTATTTTGGATTATGTTCATTCAGATGTATGGGGGCCTTCCAAGACAACTTCATTGGGAGAACACACTATTATGTCCCTTTGTTGATGATTTTTCCCGGAGAGTTTGGGTGTATCCAATGAAGACAAGGATGAGGTGCTAGGATTTTTCCTTAATGGAAAAAGATGATGGAGACTCAAACAGGCAGAAAATCAAACGTCTCCGTACAGACAATGGGGAGAGTACAAAACTGATCCATTTCTGAAAGTCTGTGAAGAGGAATGTATTGTTAGGCACTTCACTGTCAGAGGTACACCACAATAGAAGGGAGTGGCAGAGCGTATGAACCGGACATTAGTGGAGAAGGTTCGGTGTATGTTGTCTAATGCTGGGTTAGGCAAGAATTTTGGGCTGAGGCTTTGGTCTATGCTTGTCACCTTGTCAACCGCTTACCATCGACTGCTATTGGTGGTAAACACCATTAGAGAAATGGTTTGGAGTACCTGCTACAGATTATGATTCCTTACATGTGTTTGGTTCCACTGCATACTACCATGTTAAGGAGTCAAGCTGGATCCAAGAGCAAAGAAGGCGATTTTTATGGGGATCACCTCTGTTGTGAAAGGCTATCGTCTTTGGTGTCCAGAAACAAGAAAATAATCTTCAGCAGGATGTTACCTTTGATGAATATACCATGTTGAGAAAGGTGACTTCAGAAAAATTGGAGCAGACAGATGGAACTCCCAAAAAGGTGGAGTTTGAAGGAAGCAAATTTGTCCCAACTAGTAAGAAAATGATGTTGACTCTCCTATGGTAGAAGAAGAGTCAGATGAAGAATGGTTCAGACCCAAGAACCTCCACAGCAACATGAATCATTGCACTCAGAATGGAAAGAGGACCATTAGACAACCTGCTCGTTATGCTGATTGGTTCTTTGCATCACCAATTGCAATTGATGACGTTCCTGCCACTTTTAATGAAGCAGTTCAAAGTTCAGAACATAAAAGTGGGATTGCCATGAATGAAATGCAATCCCTTCAAAAGAATCAGACGTGGAAACTAGCTAGTCTTCCGAAGGGAAAGAAGGCAATTGGGTGCAAGTGGGTATATGCAAAGAAATATGGATTTCCTGACAAGAATAACATCCGCTACAAAGCAAGATTGGTGGCTAAAGGCTACGCTCAAACGGAGGGAGTTGATTATAATGAAGTATTTTCTCCAGTTGTAAAACATTCCTCCATCAGAATTTTGTTGCCTTTGGTAGCGCAGTTGGATTTGGAACTAGTTCAGATGGATGTAAAACTGCATTTTTACATGGAGACTTGGATGGGAAATCTACATGACTCAGCCGATGGATTCAAAGTTGCTGAAAAGAAGAGACGGTGTGCAAATTAGAAAAATCGCTGTACGGATGAAGCAATCTCCAAGGGAGTGGTACAAGCGATTTGATAAGTTTATGATAGGGCAGAAGTACACAAGAAGCAAATATGATCATTGTGTGTATTTACGCGAGCTAGAAGACGGATCCTATATATCTTCTTCTTTATGTTGATGATATGCTGATAGCTTCCAGGAGTCAGACAGAAATTGCGAAACTAAAGACTCAATTGAACAGGGAGTTTGAGATGAAGGATCTTGGTGAGCGAAGAAGATTCTAGGCATGGAGATATCAAGGGATAAGAAATTGGGAGGCTTTGTTTGTCTCAGAAAGAATATCTGAGGAAGGTACTAAAACGTTTTGGCATAAATGAGATGTCAAAACCAGTTAGTACACCTCTTGCTCCTCATTTCAAGCTCGGTGCATCCATGTCACCTAAGGATGATGCAGAACGGGAATACATGTCAAAGGTTCCGTATGCAAGTGCTGTTGGTAGCTGATGTATGCAATGTGTGTACGAGACCCGATATTTCACAGGCAATTGGGGTTGTGAGCAGGTATATGCATGATCCTGGAAAGGAGCATTGGCAAGCTGTGAAATGGATTCTGCGGTATATTCTGAACACCGTAGATGTTGGTTTGGTCTTTCAGCAGGACAAACAAGATGGTCAGTGTGTAGTTGGGTATTGTGATCAGACTATGCAGGTGATTTGGACAAGCGTCGATCAACTACTGGTTATGTGTTTACATTTGCAAAGGCACCAGTCAGTTGGAAGTCCACCTTACAGTCAACAGTGGCTTTGTCTACTACAGAGGCAGAGTATATGGCAGTTACAGAGGCTGTGAAGGAGGCAATTTGGCTTCAAGGGTTGCTTGGTGAATTGGGAATGGAACAAAAGCACATCAAAGTGCACTGTGACAGTCAGAGTGCTATTCATTTAGCAAAGAACCAGGTTTACCATGCAAGGACGAAGCACATTGATGTTCGATATCACTTTGTACGAGAGATTCTAGAAGAATGTGGAGTCATAATCCAGAAGATTCGGACCACTGAGAATCCTGCTGATATGTTGACAAAAGTGGTAACTGCGGTCAAGTTTAAACATTGTTTAGATTTGGTCAATATTGTTACAAATTAAAAGATTGTTTTTTTTAGAGATGTGTGTGGAATTTGCCAAGGTGGAGATTTGTTGGTTTTTGGCAAAAGTCCCACATTGGTTGTGTATAAGGAGGAGGGGAAATTCTTTTGTTATAAATAAAGCCCTCCTCCTCCTTAGTTAATCATCCCACAAATATAAGCCTTCTTCTATTTTAAAGGCTATTTGTATTCTTTCTCTCTTTGTAATATTTCCTCTATTAGTGAAATATTTTGGTGTTCTCTTTTATGTCTATTTAATAGCTATTGTCGGGTATAGTTGTTGTCAATTATTGTCCTATTAAAATTACTTGTCTTGGTAGTTCTGTCTAAGGAAAGTGGGTTTTAAGAGGGACCATTGTGACCCCTCCTCTTTCCTGGGAATCTACCTTGGGGTGATTTTTAGTACAATCGTTTTCACACTAGTCACCTAGATAATAGTTTTCAAGGTGAATCTGTTATTGGTGGAAATTAACCCGAATTTCACAACACGGTGTTTAGAGGCCATGAAGGATATGAGAAAAGTTAATGAATTTCAAATGAGGGGAAACCATGCTGAAAGATGCATTTGCTGCCCTTACTCGTAGGAGATTTTCTTGAGCGAGTGCTAGACATTTTAAACAGCGATATAGTGCGAGTATAAGAAATGAGGGTCCCCATCCTTTAGCTGATGATGATGACTTATTTGAGGACCGATTTAGTATTACATATAATCTTGACAGAGAATTTGGGTGAGTACATGCTTTGCAAGGTTAAATTGTTACATTTGTGCAGTTATCCTATGTTGTTCACATACGTAATAGTATAATCCTAACCTGTAGTGCCTTGTTATGTATGACAGTCCAAGGCTGAAGGAGCACATGCAATATTGCATGAACCATCATGAATAAACTAATAAGCTCTCAAAATTAAAAGCTCAAATAACTAAGATGAAGGGGATTATGATGGCTAACATTGAAAAGGTATGCATTTATTTTCCTGAGCAGTGGTAGAAGTATGGAAAAAGTGGATGTGTTATTTTGAATATAGAGATTAAGTATTTTGTAACAATCTTCATTTCCGGTGGCTGCCTGTCTGGTATACATATTTCTTTGGTTACTAACAGGGACTTTTCATTCATGGAAAACGATAGTTTTTATTATTAAGCTTTGGAATTGCATGTTAGTATCTTTTGGTAGAACAATTATTTATTTATTTTCTCTGGAGCAATTAGTTATATTTTTGGAACATTGCAGGATTCCAGGGTTTATGACAAGATTTGAGGCTATATGACAAGCTGAAATTCCAATAAACAATTCATGCAAATAAAAACTCTTTGTTAAGATTGGAGGGATATGCAGGGTGGAGGTGAAAAGTACGTATGAACTTTTTACTATTCAAATGCTAATGATTTTGGTGGGGTTGAAGACAATATTATTATCTCTTGAATTTGTGATCTAAAATTCATCAAGTTATCTCGTAGTTATCTTGAATTTGTGATCTTAAAAAAAAATTCTTTCTAAAATCAGTGCTAGGGGGACTGAATCAAACATTATTAATAAATGTATTTAGGACCTAACATGTTTTCTTTTGCTTATCATATTTATAATTTGTAAGTAATTATAATATGTTTTAATTTGTATTATAACATGTAATCAAGTTATTGTTGAAGTGTTCGGTCTTGAGAGATATGGTTGAGTTTGCTGTCAATGATCGTTTGTTATTCCAATCAAATATTTTGGATCTAGTTCGTCTCAGTATATGCCATCACACAACCAGCCTTTTCAAGAAGTTAATCGATTAAAATAACCGTTGAGTCAAGTGGATGAAAAGTTTGTTCAAATGAAAACCGAAGCTGAAGCTAGAAAAGCATAGAGAGCAAAGAGAGAAGCAGAAAGAGAAGTAAAGAGAGCAGCGAGAGAAGCAACATATCAGGGAAAAAAATATGAAGAACTTCGAAATCAAATTGAAGCTATGAAGAAGATGATGCATCAAAATCAAACGAAGAATTCATCATCCTAGGTGATTTCTTAGGTTAATGCTTTGTTTATGTTTGTGAACGAAGTTAAACTACATTACATTTCACTTCAATGTTTATTTTAACTTTGATTTATTTCTATTTTTATGTAGTGTTACTTAATTCGAATCGTAATTAAATTTAAGGTTGCTATTAGATATTGTTACAGGTTAAATTTGGGTAAAACAAATTAGGAAAAAATAAATTTGAAAATCAGTTTTGATTAGCGAAGTTTTAGGACGAAAAATGGAGTACTTATTTCGCGGCGTTTGCAGAAAAATGTCACAATATATAATAACATTTAGCGGCGTTTATGCCTAACACGCCGCTATATAACCAAACATGTAGTGTTTAAAAAAAGGGTTATTTAGCGGAGTTTGTGCCTAAAATGATGCTACATAACCAAACTTGTTGCGGTATTTGCAAAAAATGCCACTATATATCATGATATTTAGTGATGCTTTAAATACAAACACCGCTAAATAACTTGACCTTTTGTGGCATTCGTCAACGAAAAACGCAGCTAACAGTTGTGGCATTTGTATTAGCGGCGCTTTTTGCGACGTTTTTTCTTTGCGCCAATAGTATTTTAGCGGCACTTTAAAATGCCGCTATAGACCTATTCTGCTTTTGAAACGAGATAAAATATACAACAAATAAAAACACCAAGAACACACGATATAAACAGCCTAAGACAACACAATATACTCAAATTTCGAAAAACAATAAACCAAACCCTTACATATCCAAGCGAAACTTTTATTGTCAAATAGATTCGATGAAATATAACCATGTTTAAACCTCTTCTTTTTCTTTTGAACTAGAACGATTATGTAACTATATCACTAGTATCATGAGCCATCAAAACAGCAACCAGATCCTTCAGTGGAGCTTACAAAATCCTGATTCTCACTGGTTTGCCTCATTCCAGCCTTGTGAGTCCATCTGCAACAGCGTTATTCTCACTGCGAAAATGCACCACCAGGTCCACTCTCTAATCCCAAAGACTGGACCTATATTTCATACAAGTTCGATATCATTCCGGAGGATTTGCCCCCCGCCACGGTAGCACCATGGTGCTATTCACAGTCATATCCGAATTTGCTTTCACCCATCCAACTTGTGGTTTTCGCCACCTTTGCGCCTCACATCCCCCAACCTGGTTTGCGGCCTGAGCACCACACTTTACCTCAGCTGCAGCAACAATTTCATCCCTTGTACACAAACATTCATTAAGCAAAGGCTCGCCTTCCACAAAATTATATATCATTAAAGAGGTAAGTCAGGAATTCAGAAAAATTTTATAGGTTGGATTAATATGAATATAACAAAAAATTTATCTACCATAATATATTTATATATATATATGGATTAAATCTAGAAAAATATATTAATTGGACCAATATAATTTTCTAAGCTCTACATATTTTTATTGAGGGTAAACTACCTATTTGGTCATCCACTTATTATTTAATTTATATTTTGGTCATTCAACTATTATTTTTTAAAAATCATACATGGTTGTACGTTTTGGTTTTATTTTGGTCACTTGTCGTTAAAAAATACTAGTGATGTTAACGTGTCATTTTCTAATTGTTTTTCAATCCTGATGTGGCTTTATCATATGATGACAAGTCAATATCACCGTTAATTTTTTAAATATGAGTGACCAAAATAGAACCAAAACATCATTTTAGGTGTGATGTAAAATAAATAATAGTTAAGTTACCAAAAAATAAACTAAAAAATAAATAGTTGATTAAATAAATAATTTACCCTTTTTTTGGGTACTAACAATCTGAATCAGCTATTTTTGCTTTATGTCATCTGTTAATAGAATGATGGAATTTTTTTATCAGGTTGATGATTGAACAGAAAACAACCATTTCCATGCAATCATGCACATATGCACAGATGAATGCTGGATGAAGTGAGTGTCTTCTCTTTTAAATATTGTATTATTCATCATTTATTTAGCAACCTTCCACGATTGGCTAAACTGCTGTAAGGCTTAACACTAATATAATACCTTAATTGAATGCTTGTCATGGCTATCAACTGCGAATTCAGTTTGTTTTCTTTTAAGTGAAGTGAACCACTGTAAATGACCTTTATACAGTTATGCAAACTGGACCTTAACTGAGGACAGTTGAATATGTATACCAAAGATATTTGCAAATTTATGCCTTACGGCTTAAAAGATTTGGCAATTGACGAAATTAGCACATGAGAAATAAGTGCATTCTGTTAGACAAAAACAACAGATAACACTTAAATAAAATTATATAACCGAATCAAATAAAGGAAAAGGACGAGACAATTTCCTTAAGACAAATTTGGCCGTTCTTATGGAGCTAAAGAAATATTCGTTAACTATCTCCCAAGGTACAAAAATAATATGAGCAAAACAGTATAATGGTTGTAGAGCTCAACGAACTGTAATCAAGTCTTTTTTCTATCACCAAAAATGTTTAAGAGTAGAAAAAATATTGTTTGAATTGTCTAACTTTGTAGGTTTAGACGATTTAAATAAGAGATTTTCACTAAAGAATTATTGGAAAATTCGAATAAAAGAATAGAAAATATCCTTCATTAATGCTAATATTCTGATTTTACATTAATGCTTAATATTATGCTTTCCTATTAACGAATAATATTTTCGTTCATTAATTTATAATATTATGTTTTTTCCTAAATACAATTCACAAATAGTTTACTTTGAGCATCATTTTTTCAGTAATCATTCAACTATTTTAAGCATATGATATATCATTGTAAAGGTCTCATGGATTAGAATATAAAATCATAATTTTATGATTCAAATCTCCGCCTTTACCTATTGAAAATATACCTCAAAGTTTTCAAAATATCCCTTTTCCAATACATTCCTAAGGTCATCTTTGTTGTTAGGGGCTGTTTTTTTATTTGATGATCCATGATGTTAACAATGGCAAATATGATATCCAGTGACAACCTGTGACTTTTGATTTAACTGCAGATGTTGGATAAGTTCATCTCAGAGAAGCTTATGCTTCTATTCCATCTTACTCAGCAGCTGTGAAGTCTTCTCATTGATTGCGTTTGCAAGTCTCACCATCCATGGGAGTTGATGGTACATATTCAAAATTGTGTATCTGATATTGTTACATCAATTGCAGTGCCATACTAACCGGAGAGACGGTGAATATGTAGGACTTGCAAGCTTTTAGAGTCTTATGATATGACTTATGTAGGCTTATATGAACTGGATTCTTGTTGCCCGCTCCTCATAATTAGGACAATTAATTGTTGATTTATTAGTTTTTGGGGTCCATGATGTTTTAGATTTTCATGGTCATTAATAGCCACCATGAGCCGGTCATATTTGCAACGATTTCTCATAAATGGGATAAGATTTGTTTGAAGTACATTATTTAATTTAGAACATTGTACTTTTTTGTATATGCCTTTTAGGTGGATAGCTTTCGTTAATGCATGCCTTGGAAATTTGCTTCAAATACAAAAGAATGTTGCATGAAATTGGCCTGAATCTAGGATGGAATACTTTCCAAAAGCATGCAAGGGGCATGATTTGCGAGTAATAAACTTCTATGTCCTATACAACAAATGTAATTGCTGTTGTAAAACTTAATAATTGTAATTTTGTGTGGACATGAAATTTGCATGAATGATATGAAAACAAGTAAGCAAAATCCATTGAATCTGTAATTATCGAACCTCTTGTTCAAATGCAAATATTCTTCTCTCACAAGCAAAAAACTTTTATGGGTTTACGGTATATAGGGATGCTTATTGCAACAAGTCATCGCAAGTTAAGTAGTGCTCGACTCGTGTTCGTTAAAAGAAATTATAGCTTGACTCGACTCATTGCTCGTTAAACTCAATAAAATTTTACTCAACTCATGCTCTTTAAAAAATTGTTGCTCAACTCATTGCTTGTTGTTCGACTCGTTGTTCGTAGCTCGTTAAGTTCACCAGAATACTTACATGATTTTTTGAACCATATGTAAAATCTAGTAAATTAATACTTTAGTATATTTGTTGTTGTTTATTAGAAAATTAGTAGTAATTATTAATTAGTACTTTAACATCTTTCTTAGTATCTATTAGTAATTTAGTAAATATTAATTAGACTTTTTAATGGAATAATTTCTCGAGGTAGCTACTAAAAAAATTAATGAACTGTTCTCGAGAACTTATCAAGTCGAGTTGGAACTTATTCAGTTCATGATATGAGGCAACCTCTTGAATAAAGACCTCTTCAATTGTAATGGATCTAGAACGATGTAAGCAATTCCTTTGCAGCAAACTTACTAAAACTAAGGATGATGTTGTTGGTTGTATGGTTAAGGTTAAGGACGAAAATGGTTAATAAAGGACGAAGAAATGATGAAGGAAAGAAGAATTAGATTGCTGGAAATTTTAGAATGATGAAAGGTGAAAGATGAATGATTGGTGAAGATGACAATGGTCAAAAGAAGAAATCTGAAAATTGGTTAATAAACAAAGAACAAGGAAGAACCTATACTAAATGTATAAACTCAAACCTTATACGTTCAATGTTCAAAGGACTTGGACCCGTTAGATAGCAATCTAAGAACCCTAAGTATCACAAGTTTGACACAACAAGAACATACTTGAAATGTCAAGAAACAGTTCTAAGAAGAACCAACATTGAGAGAAAAACCTCACAATAATTATTATTCATAAAATGTCTAACCTTTGTACTTACAAAATTAAAAAATATATAGAGAAAGAAGAGATATGGCCGACCATCACTTGTGGCTACAAAATAATCAAGTTTAAATTTAAAACTAAAATGAAAAACCACCATATAACTTCCTCGTGTTGCCCATTTGTGTGGCTGAAGTTGTTAGATTTTAACACATTTTGCATGTGTTAAATGAGTAGATAAGGAGGTTATAACCGACCATGCATGGAGGGAATAGTTGAAATTCAAACAATTACACATTTTCTTTTAGTTTGAATTCAAATCTGCCCATTGTTGAGTTTCCACACATGTCCACAATGTCACACATGTCGTGCACTTTTGGATTGATATACAATGCCCCACATGCTGCTCACATGCTTGTAGGACACTCTCCCACACGTAGGACACCTTTGAGCTGCTTTTGGAATTGTTAGCTGGAATTGAGCTAGTGGAGTTGAACGGAGCTAAGGTGAGATGAAAGTGTAATGAGTTGAGTTGAGCTGAGATGAGCTGCATACATTCCTTTGAGCTTTAACCAAGCTAAAAATATGACCTTAAGTTGCTTTCCTTTATTGTTCCTATATGGAAAACATAATAACATCCATCAAAATATGGTAAACTTATTGTAAACTTACTAATAAGCTGAAAATACCATGCAAACACACTTATGAGCTATAAAACTTATTTAAAACATAAAGTAAGTAATATATATAAGGCACATACTTATATACCTAATGAAATTAATGAAAATGCATATAATTACTTAGTATAACTAAGGTGACGTTACACATCAGTATGTAACACATTGAAAAGCTTGGTTTTTAAGGAATAAAAATTTTGGAATGATTCAGAAACTTGTAAACACTTAAGAGAAAGAACTTCCCTGAAATGTTTTGCCTTAGAACGTGTGATAGGTCATATTGGTAAGACCTCCGGATCAGCATCCTTTGCTAGCATAGATGTGCTTACATCATCCCCCATTCTTGAAAAAGATTTGACCTCAAATCTGCAGAAATATCGTAAGGGGATAAATCAGAAACATTAAATGTAGCACTTATATTGAATTCACCCGGTAAGTCCAACTTGTAATCGTTATTGTTCACTTTCTCCAACACATGAAACATGCCATCTCCTCATGGTAACAACTTAGAACGTCGTTGGGCTGGAAAACGTTCCTTTCGGAAATAAACCCTGATGAGTGTTCTGAATCAATATTATTTTCTTGTTAAATCTTCTATCTTATGGATTATTATTTTTGATTTGGTTGTGTTATGCTTATTTTTGTGCAGGGTCTTACTTTCCAGATTTAATAGTAAAACGGGTGCATTATATATTTTTTATTATTTGGTCACGGTTGGAGACATGGGCACGACTCTGGGCATAACACGGTCTAACGTGGCAGTTTCTAGAAGGTCCAGTCAGTAGCAGTTTTCTAGAAGATCTAGTCAGCGTCTTCTGGAAGGTGGACAGACAGAGTTATATTAAGAGACTTATTTTTAAATTTTAAAGTTTTTATTTAGAAAACATTTGGAATTATCTTTAGGATTATTTTAATTTTAATTTCTTTGTTTATCTCTAGGTTTTTAAAGGCTATAAATACCCTTTTGACGTAAGCCTAAAGACAACTCAGAATTTATTCTTCTTCTCCTTTCTAGTTTTATAAAAGTTCTTTATTTTATTTTTCAAGTTTTCATTTTTCTCTTATTTTAAGTTTTGTTTTTAAAAATGTTAAGTATGACTTTTGTCATGCTTAGCTAATTTTCTCATAAGCCGAGAGCTGAAGCGATGACTCAATTCCAACGTGATAATTGAAAAGCACCTTAATAACTTCAGAATATCTCTCTCAATCTCTGCACTTATTTTTCAAAATCAAAACAGTTTTTAAAATATAAGATTAACTTTGGTCAAGATGTTGTTGCGATTAAACGTTTGGGAGGAAGGATCGACTTATTGAAAGTACATTTACTTCATGGGAACACACTTGGCGAGATAGCCTTGCAATGAGGGAATTGAGATCAGAATTAGTAGTTATTGAAACAACAATCCGAGTTGGTCTTCACGAATTTAAATGATTATTGATCTACGACAATTGATATTGATCAGATCAATTTTTGAAGCCGGAATCAAAGATTGTCTTGGGTATTCGGTATACAAAATAGAGTCACGAGGATTGCCCTTGTAGACAAAGTAACTGAGGTGAATCCCGAAGGGAAAATCTAATTCGATGATCCGAAGGAAATTGAGTCAAAGAGAGGCTTGAGGCTGTTTTACCATATTCATTTTCAACCTTCAATTTTTATTTTCTTTATTTTTCTTTAAATCGCTTTTTATTATTTAATCTCTTTTTACAAAAACCCCCTTTTTACTACTTATCGCCTGGTTTAAACCACTCAAATAGAAATTAAGAATTTTCTAAGTCCCTAAGAATCGACCCTTTACTTCTCTTTACTACATATTTCGTTTATTTATTAATTAAGAATAAGGAATTTATTTTGACATTAAAACAATAGTTGTCAAATTGGCTTCGTTACCAGGAACTTCGCCAAAATTACTAATTTTTTGTTTGCTTTTGATTTATGACGAGGACAAACCCAGTAAAATTAGTGGAGTACGATCCGAAAATTGAAGTCAGAGCTAGGAGATTTCACGCACAGATGCTTCAGAAAAGAATAAGACAATGGTTAGATCCATAATCAAATTCAGGTGAATCCGTTAATACAGGACCAAATCTGATGGTTGATCCTACTATCAGAGAGTTAGCCGCAACTCCTACTGAACAAGAGCCTTTATGCATTGATTTTCCCCCAAAGTGAAACTCCATACAACATCTCATGGAATTTCACATTGTCTGCTCCAGCATGAGATCACAGGAAGTAATTGAGGATCAAATCAAACTTAGAGCTTTTCCTTTTTTCCTTAGTCGATTAAGCTAAAGAGTGGTTATTTTATTTACCCCCAAATTATATTAGTACATGGGCTCAAATGACTCGCCTTTTTCTTGATAGGTTTTTCCCTATGGGGAAAGCAAGTGAATTACGAAGAAGAATACTTGGAATCAAGAAACTTGATGGAGGGTCACTCTATGACTACTGGGAGAGATTTAAAATATTATGTGCTAGTTGCCCACACCATGGGTTAATCGAACAAACACTCCTTTAATATTTTTATGAAGGATTAACTCCCTTAGAAATGAAGATTATTGATGCTGCCAGTGAAGGAGCTTTGGTGAACATGATTCATGTTGAGGCTAGGGAATTAATTTCCATAATGGGCGCAAATTCCCTACAGTTCTGCCCAACTAATGAACCTCCTCGAAGGGTTCATAAGATAAGTTCATATTCCTTAGAAAGTAAGATAGATAAATTAACTAAAGTAGTCAACTCTCTTATTGCAAGAAAGATAGGACCCAACAGATTATGTGGAATATGTGCATTACGTGATCATCCAACAAACAGTTGTCCATTGATTCAAGATGACACAGCAACTCAAGCTAATGCAGTGGGGAACTTTCCAGGACCTCCCCAGAGGGCTTATAATCCCTACAACAATACTTAAATCCCAGGTTTGAGGGATCATCCAAATTTTAGTTACGCTCAAAACTCAAGGCTAAATCAAGCTTATCAATCTAGGCCACCTCCACCGCCACAATAGCCGCAAAAGACATCTTTAGAGACAATTGTTGAAAGGTTAGCACTTTTTCAGGAAAAGTTTTAGATTCGTACTAAAGCCCACATACAAGAGATTGACATGTAGATGATCTAACTGGCTCAGACCATAGGACGTTTGGAATCACAAGGTAAATTTCCATCTCAAACTGAGGTAAATCCAAGGGAGAATGTCAGCGCCATCACTCTTCGGAGTGGTACAGTAATCGTGCCACCTGTTCCAAAAGATGAAGCAATCCAAAAAAGAAAGAATATTGTTAATTTAGGATCCCAGAAGAAGAGTGACGAAGTACAAACGGATCCAATGCCAGCTCTCTATGACGTTCCACTACCTTTTCCATCAAGGTTAGTAAAAAGAGATAAACAAGCCGAGGAAAAAGAAATACTAGATGTATTTCAGAAGGTGGAAATCAATATACCTCTTCTTGAGATTATCCAAAAGGTTATAAGATATGCCCCATTTTTTAAGGACCTTTGCACAACAAAGATAAAACTTACTGGGAATGAGAAGGTGAATCTAGGAGAACATGTCACAACTGTATTCCAGCAAAAGTTGCCACCAAAACTGAAAGACCAAGGTATGTTCGCTATAAATTGTAAAATTGGTAAAGTTGGGTTAAAGCAAATCATGTGTGATCTTGGTACCTCTATTAATTTAATGCCTCTATCTATTTGCAATATGATTACTAGT
Source organism: Hibiscus syriacus (assembly GCF_006381635.1). NCBI lineage: Eukaryota > Viridiplantae > Streptophyta > Magnoliopsida > Malvales > Malvaceae > Hibiscus > Hibiscus syriacus. Next base: position 106,678 of record NW_024063379.1, on the reverse strand, counting down.
GAGCCCTTGAAGGATACAAAAATATTAATTCAGCTTGCCGATAGATCTGTCATTTACCCAGAAGGACTTTTGGAAAATGTGTTGGTGGAGGTAAATCATTTAATATTTCCCGCTGATTTTAATGTAATTGACATGGAGAATGATCGCACCAGTACTTCTTTTGATATTCTATTGGGGAGTCCCTTCCTAAGTACAACGCACACAAAAATTGATGTAAGAAGCGAGATATTAACCCAGAAAAGTTACGAGCATAAATCATGCTGCTATTATTGATCCTTTAGAAAATGAGTTTGTAGAAACTAATTTTTCTTTTGATCTATGCAGGGAGTTAGAAGATCATGATGAAGAAATCAAGAAGTTGAAAAAATATTTTCAGATTGTGCCGATTTAAAATTTAGTCTTTCTAAGTCTAAAGTTATGTCTTCTGTTTTGCAAGCACCTGATATAGAACTGAAACAATTGCCGAAAAACTTAAAGAGTGCCTTTTTAGGAGAAAATACTACTTCACTGATTATTTCGGATAAGCTTTCAAATCTAAAAAAGACCCGAAGAATAACCTATGAGAATGCCAAATTCTATAAGGAGAAAATAAAAGAATTATGCGATCGTAGAATTTCTCATAAGGAAATTCTTAGTTGGAAAAAGCGTAGGAAGTGGAAGAAGTATTTCTCTTAGAACTTGTAGTCTGAACCAGGTCGTCGAGCTAATGACGTTAACAAAAGTGCTTCGTGGGAGGCAACCCATTATTGTTTTGTTGCATTTTTTATTTTATTCTATTTTATTTCGGTTAGACAAAATTCATTTAATTTTTCTCCTTATTTTCTTTTTCAGGAACCAAATGTTTTCAGTCAAGCTAAAATGATGGAGATTGGTGAAATTTTCATTCAAACAGTGCCGAATTCAGACCCCATGAGCATTATATATATATATTTTTTGCAGAGTGATGTTCCAGCTGTGCGCACCATTTCATTAAATGGCACACGTTAGCACAATCTTTTGAAGGCCAGCGCAAGTTAGCAAAACCCAAATCACACTTTCCCCTCCCCTTTTGTGAGACATTCTGTAGCCGACCTTTCACCCTATCTCTTCTCTTTCTTTTTCTTTGACCGCAAACCCTACTACTCTCCCTATCACTTCCCCTTTTTAGGTTTTAAACTCTCATTTTCCCTTATCAAAACCAAATTATAACCAGTTATAAACACCTCCCTAATCCCTTTCCTCCTCCCCAAACGAAACCCCCCAAAAAGTCATCTAACCTCGCCTCTTCAATACCGTGCTAGTCGTCGTCGATTTCATCACACCTCCTTATCCGTTCTTCTATACGTTGGCTGCTACTCATGATGGTGCACACAAGGAACCAATAGAACGACAACATGGCTCCTCCGCCCATCATCTTTAGGGGACGTCGCCGCCTCAATGCGCCAGCCTTTTTCGCTATACCAAACGACTCTGACTCCATTCTTCTTCTACCTGCTTCTAGCCCGATGCGAGGCTGAGGCCACTCACCAAATGCTCAACCTTCATCGTATCACTAGGCGTTTGCACTCACCTCTTCACTACGCCCCAAGTCGAGCACTGCTCGCTGTACCTCTTTGTCGCGCTCCCTTTCTCTGTCATTCTAGTCCATGCCGACTGTAGGAACTTCTTCCTCTCATCCACGACCGTCGGCTTTCTCGACGTGTTTCATGACTTCGACAGCATCTGACAATGCACCGAAGGTAAATTCCACTCCTATTTCGATTCAACCATTGCTAATGTTCCATCCGGTTTATGGTTTTAGAGAGGATTTTGATAATGGTTTTCTACCCCGGATCCATCTCATGCAACATCCAGTTCTTGGCATCAACCCGGGCAGCCTAATTCACCTGCCCATTCCTCTAGTTCGGGTGATTTCCCTTCTATTAGAAGTCCACCACCTACCCATGAGAATCCCGAGCGCAACTGAAGGGGTCGATCGTATGTTATCCCTACCGAAGAGACATTGGAAGGTTACTTGCAATTCACTAACGAGGAGTTTGTACATTTTGAGTAGGTAAGACATCATATGTTTCATGTAGGTAAATATATTCCGACTCGAACCTTAGAAACTTTACACTTACGTGAATCTGTCCATGCTTATTTTGCTGTCATTGGTTGTACGTTATATCCGATGATTAATTGTGGCACGTTTTATGAACTTGTCTTTGAATTTTACGCCTCTTTTACTTTTTCTTAGAATCATCTTATTAATGTTAACTCTCATGATGTTGTTACATTTCGATTATGCGGAAACTATTTTTCAATGTCTATTTTTGAGTTTAATCTTGTTATGGGGTTCATGACGGATGTCACGAATCATGCGTAACTGACTGTTCTGCTTGAGATTCAGCAGGATTTTGATGTTGATATGGCTTACAAGACACTTACCGGCTTAGCTGGCCATACATTCAACACTCGCTTGACTTGAGCTCATCTTATACACGACTCAACCTTACGCTACATACATCGTTTCCTCACCTACAATTATTTCGGCCAAAATAACTCGTCTTCCTCCTTGAGTCGGGTTGAGCTTTTCTTTTTATAGTGCATGTCAGTCGGCCAGCGGGTGAACATAGGATTTTGGTTTGTTTGAGCTTTTGATATAGTTATTCAGTCCAATCGCCCACTTATCATTGGCTCTTATTTTACTCATTTAGCCTCTCACATCGATAATTTTGATGTTACCAGGTTTACTTATGCTTTTTCTACAGATGCCCTGGATGAGCGATGTTTGAACTCGATGGGCTTACTTGTTGGAACCCCGAGCACATCATACTTTGTTCCACCTGGTGTCCTCACTCCTCGCAGCGAGAAAGTTTTTGTTTGTCATAATGCACAACAGCCGCCACCTACAGCACCTAGCCCAGACATGTAGACACAAATGGATAAAGTCCACAGCCGTCTCCACACCGTTGAGACGAACATTACATAAATTATTTCATAGATTCATCCCAGCGCCTCCCACCGCGGTCGTGGCTGTAGCCGTGGTCGACAGTAAATTCGGGGAGTACTATATTCCTTCTCTTGTACTTTAATTTTACGTTTTGGGGAAAAATGCTTTAAGTAGGGGGAGTAGAGTCTAGTTTGAATTTTCCTTTGCTTAACTCTATGTTTTGATGTTAGTATGTGTTGATTGGATTTGCGAAAATTTTCATTGAATTCCTTTGTCTTGTTGAATGTTTTTTTTAATGTCATGCTTGTTTGGGAAAACATAATTGTTTACGTTGAGATATTCTTGATAGAAGATAGCATGAACTGTTCTCAAGTTAGATTTCTTGTGATATTCCATGATTTTTTGGGTTGAAATGTTCTTAGCTCAATGCATGAAAACAATTTGGTGAGATTTGAGCCTTTACGAGCATATCATTTTGCTCACATTTTGTTAGATTGAGTGTGTCGAATTTGACATTAGTATTCTAGAACCTGCATTTTAAATACTGTCCAGATTACACATGAACATGATGCTTAAAAATGATTTGGGCACTTTAGGATTAACCACTCTGTTTTCCCTACTAAAATTGCCTACCCATGCATTTTCCCCTAGTTAACCACTCTTAAGCCTATTCACATTCTTTGTTTTCACCACATTCATAAACTTGAGTTCATATTTGGATTTCAGATTATGTCGTGAAATAGAAAATTGGTCTACGCGAGAAACACTATCTTTTGGTACCATTTATGCTTGCTAAACTTGCTTGATTTAAAAGATCCCAAATCCTAGGGTTTGTGTTCATATTTGGGTTCATGAATTGATGATGAATCTTGATGTTTTTGAGGTTGTAGTTTCATTTTCAAGATTGTTTGATGATTAAAACATGTTAAATCTTTCTAGAAATCGTTCTTTAAAATTTGGCCAAATTATTGAGTTATGGAACTTTGTGTTTTGATGAAATTTGATTAGGAAATTGATTGTAGAGATGATTTAAGGTTGGATAGAAGTTGATTTCATGCTTGAATCGAATCAAAATCGAGCAAAATCATGAAAATCCTAGTTTTGGAACTATGAACCATTCTGCCTTGGTCTTAAAGGTTGAGGAAAATTCTGCAAAAATTATGAAAAGTCTGGAAATGATGTAGGAAATATTCTACAAGTCTTATAAAAATTTAGGGAGCATTCTGTAATTTTTGAAAAATTGTAGGACCTAATTGATAATTTTGGAAAAGTTTTGAATTGTTGTGTAATTGTTTAATAGTTGATGTAATATGCTGTAAATTAATGTTTGAGTGTTGAAATTGAAGTTAGGATGTGAAATTTGATTATTTTGGGAAGCTTGTAAAAGTTGAGGTTTAAATCACAAATATGGAAAGTTTGGGAGCTCAAGTGAAAATGTTATGTGAATTTGGATTAATTGGAACTTGAGTGGTCAATTAGAAGTATTAAGTTCAACATTTATGTTGTGACATGGAAATTGTATCGAAAAAGCATCGAAAAATTTTATTAGGAATTTATTTTCCAAAGTATGCCTATGTTAGTAAGATTCTAACATTTGGTTTGAATTTTTGTATGTTTGGTAATGATGTCCATTTAGATTGAGTGCTTGAAATCAAGATCAAGCAATACCAAAGCTAAGGAAAAGCTTAAGGATGGAATGTGAAATCCTAATGTTATCGAACAAACATTGGCTTGCGATGAGCCAGTGACAGAGTTATTATTGTAAGGAGTGACTCCTAAAACGTTAAGTTATTTTTTATGCATGCATATATGTGCATTTGGTGAGTTAATAGAATTAGTGAACAAGTTGAAAATGCAAATTGATGAAACATGATTAGAATTTATGTTTTGGATAGTAAGTATAGAAAATCACCATAAATTATAAAAGAATGATTAGAGGATAATGTTTATACTGTTGGGCTAATATACCAGTCTAGTTTTGTTTAGAACAAACGAAAACCGATTTTAAGGTGTATAAAAAAATATGAATTTTTAATCGATGATAGGTCAAAAAATGGGGCAGCAGATTCTGCTCAAAATAGATTTTGTCGGTCAGCTTTAAAAGTTCACCATAAAGTGTACAAATTGAACTAGAAGGATTTATGTTATTTATATGGATAGATTCATATTTGAGTATAATTCCATTGGTATAAACGAAATAATTTTTAAATTTGTGAATTAATACAGAATAATATTTCTTTAAAGGTAGTGCAAACTGTCAGGATATAAAATTATGCCAAATTTTGGGATTTAACCAAATTAGAAGCAAATGATCAAGTTGAATCTTAGTGAGGCTTATATTTTGACTTGCACATAATGTAAAAAAATGAGTGCAATGCATGCATAACATTATACATGGATGTTTTATACATCATTGGGTAGGACTTGCGATAAGTCTACCTTGTTTATATTGACATGATATTTATGTCATTTATCATATATTTGGCATATTCTAAATATGTAAAAGGTTAAGTATAAAATTCATTGATCACTGATCATTATATATGATGTTATCCTGAACATATATGATATTTATCATGAATGATATTTCGGGTATGAGTTGCCCAATGTTAAATGGTATTGATATACTTTGCCATGGATGGATCAAATAAAAGTATATTATATACCCAAGTATGTTATTGAGGGTCAGTGGTATTAATGGCATGCCATAGAGTCTAGAAGTTGTATATTAGGTAGCACTAGAGTGTCTAGAGAAGGTACATAGTGCAAGCCTCAAATTGTCTAACGAAGAGACACGGTACAAAACACTATAGTGTATAAGGTGGGTAAAGCCCGACCTCAGCACTACAATGCATTATTAGGTGAGCAAAACTCGACCTCAGCACTGCGGTGCAATATTTGACTCCTATATTGGGGTCCTCATACATTTATACTTTGGGCTATGGTTTATTGGTTAATAAATGGTAAACATGCAAATAAGCTTACGAGCTTATGGGATAAATAGAAAGTATATTGGTAAGAAACTTGATATCCGGTTATATCATGTTAATATATGGTAACATGGTTGGAATACAAGTAAAGTGATCATATAGCATTGAATATGGTTATTCATTTAAATTTATTTGTTGCAATGCTTTAAATATTATGATTGCCTCACTAAGTTTATAATGAGCGTGTGATGATTTTCACGCGTAGGGAAAATGGAAGAAAAAGAGTAAGGAGTTAAGTTTGGCATAAATCACCAAGGAAATATTTACAAGTAACAATGATGACATCCTACTGTGTTCTAAAAGTCTTAGATGGCATGTATACGAGAATGAAATGTCTAAAATTTCTTAATGAAGTTAGTTTTAAATATAATTAATAATATGAATAAATATTATGATTTTCTCTAAGTAATTATTTTATAATAATTGTTCAAGTTTTGAAACAAAATTTTACTCAGTTCAATTAAACAAATGTTTTGAATTTCTAATGTGACATCTGTAACTCGTATTGGTTCGCGTATACGGGTTATGGGTGTTACAAAACCTGCAAGAAAATGTGCCATAGTTACTTCTCTATCTTCCTCGATATTTGCACGCATCATGGCCATTTCCATCTTCTTGAAGTAATCTTTAACACTTCGAATACCCTTTTCAAGTTTTGTAATTTCTGAAACAAATCACGATGATAATGAGATGGAACAAACCGTTTTCTCATTACTCTCTTCATCTCTGCCCACGTGTTCACTGGACCCTCACTGGTTCTTCATCTATTGATCAACAATTGATCTCACCAAATGAGAGCATAATCAACAAAATCAATTGCTTCCAAATGAACCTTCATTTGTTCGGAGTAATTAAAACACTCGAAAACATGCTCAACTTTACTCTCCCATGCCAAATATGCATCAGGATCTGTTCGTCCCTGAAAAGATGGAATTATAACTTTTATGTTAGCTAAATTATCATCAAATACACGCCCTTATTTCTGATTCAGTCTCGAAGGCTGATCAATTTTGTTTTCATCATTAATCTCTTCATTATGATGAGATTGGGATCCTCCATCGATTTTATCCATTCTAGAGTGTAAAGGCTTAAGTTCAACCCTTAACATCCTCTGTATCTCACGAGTAATGGCATGTATTTGCAAGTTTGGTGGTTGGTCACCTGGATTGCTATCACTAGAACCTATCATATTAGTAAAATCAAGACAACACAAAGATTCTCACAATTTTGCTCCAAAAAAATTAGAATTGGCACTCAATCACTCAAAACACTTGTTTCACTCGGGATAAACTTTTAATGGCTCTTTTATGTCTTCCCTTCTGATATCACACGCTCAATATGCCTTTTCCACTCGATCCCTCGTAATCAGTTCTTTTACAAACTAATTTCAATCTTTCAGAATCTGTTAAGTGTGTCGACTAAATGAAACAACAACGGTTAACGTAAATTGGAAAATAATGAAAGGAAATGCTGAAATTCAAAGGAAACAAAGAAAGAATAGATGAAAAAAAAATTAGTAAACTTACTACAAAGAAATGCTTACAACGAGCTTTCACCGAAACAATCAAAGAAGTTGTGTTTTGGGTTGAATCAAAGCATTTCCATATTGAAGAACACAACATCATTGCACTTTTTCTCCATCTTTTATTATTCTCAAAAGTTAGAAACTTTTCTTTTCTTTTCTTTTTTAACTTTCAAAGATGAATTTCTTACTTGGTTCAAACATTTGCTCTAATTACCACATTATATTAGGTAGCCTGTTGAATGAGGACTTCTTCGATTGTAATGGATCTAGAACGATGTAAGCAATTCCTTTGCAGCAAACTTACTAAAACTAAGGATGATGTTGTTGGTTGTATGGTTAAGGTTAAGGACGAAAATGGTTAATAAAGGATGAAGAAAGGATGAAGGAAAGAAGAATTAGATTGCTGGAAATTATAGAATGATGAAAGGTGAAAGATGAATGCTTGGTGAAGATGAGAGTGGTGAAAATAAGAAATCTGAAAATTGGTTAACAAACAAAGGACAAGGAAGAACCTATACTAAAAAGTATAAACCTGAACCTTATATGTTCAATGTTCAAAGGACTTCGACCCATTAGATAGCAATCTAATAACTCGAAGTACCACAAGTTTGACACAACAAGAACAGACTTGAAATGTCAAGAAATAGATCTAAGAAGAACCAATATTGAGAGAAAAACCTCACAATAATTATTATTCATAAAATGTCTAACCTTTGTACTTACAAAATTACAAAAAGATATAGAGAAAGAATAGATATGGCCGGCCATCACTTGTGGCTACAAGATAATCAAGTTTGAATTTAAAACTCAAATGAAAAACCACCATATAACTTTCTCGTGTTGCCGCCCATTTGTGTGCTGAAGTTACATGATTTTAAAACATTTTGCATGTGTTAAATGAGTAGATAAGGAGGTTATAACCGGCCATGCATGGAGGGAATAGTTGAAATTCAAACAATTACACATGTGCTTTTAGCTTGAATTCAAATCTGCTCATTGTTGAATTTCCACACATGTGCACAATGTCACACATGTCGTGCACTCTTGGATAGGTATACAACACCCCACATGTTGATCACATGCTTTTAGGACACTCTCCCACACGTAGGACACCTTTGAGTTGCTTCTAGACTTGTTAGTTGGAATTGAGCTAGTGGAACTGAAGTGGAGCTGAACATAGCTAAGATGAGCTGAATTCAGCCAGTTGAAAATGTAATGAGTTCAGTTGAGCTAAGATGAGTTGCATACACTCCTTTGAGCTTCAACCGAGCTAAAAATTTGACCTTAAGCTACTGTCCTTTATTGTTCCTTTATTGAAAACATAATAACATCCATCAAAATATGGTAAAATTATTGTAAACTTACTAATAAGTTGAAAATATCATGCAAACACACTTATGAGCTATAAAATTTATTAAAAAGATAAAGTAAGTAATATATATAATGCACATACTTATATACCTATTGAAATGAATGCAAATGCATATAATTACTTAGTATAACTAAGGTGATGTTACACATCAATATGTAACACATTGAAAAGCTTGGTTTCTAAGGCATAAACATTATGGAATGATTCAGAAACTTGTAAACACTTAAGAGAAAGAACTTCCCTGAAATGTGTTGCCTTAGAACGTGTGATAGGTCATGTTGATAAGACCTCCGTATTAGCTTCCTTTGCTGGTATAGATGTGCTTACATCAGCTCAACTCGTTAAGGTCTCGTGTCGAGCTCGAGTTTAAGTCGATCCAATTTGAATCAAATATTGACCAAATTTTGGTCTAGTTGATTTTGATTAACTCAGTAATTCTCAACTCATTAAGCACTCATAACAGTATATATATCAACACGAATGGTGACCGCAAGAGCATAGTGACGTACGAAGAAAATGGTATGAACATTAGATTTATGGAGTTTAGTGTGTTTTCTGATTAAATGGATATCGGATTCACGTTTAGAATGGTGAGATGTGTTCGATGTTAAATTTTGGGAGTCATTGGACTCTGATGACGGTGGTTGATAGTGATCAGAACGATGACTGACATGGTGGCTGGAAACTGGTTTCATTTAGGTTGAGAAGAGAAATGGAAATAAAAGGAAAATAAGAAGAATAAAGAATGAAAGAATGAAAATGAAAATGAAAAAAAATCTTTTATTTATATCAATATGATGTCATTTTGTTTAAGATTAATTTTTTGTAGGAATATAAAGATACACCGTATTAGTTTTAGTTATTATGTCATAACGTCAAAACAAGAGCGATTTGAAAGTTGAGTAGGTAAATTGAAAAGTTTAAAATTTAATAAGTTTAAAATTTAATGATTAAAATAGGAATTAGAAGATAATTGAGTGATGAATTGTGTAGTTTACCCTATTAATTAAGATTCCGACAAAGCAATTATTAGTTAGGCTAATCGAAGTTTTTTTTTACTACCAATCATGTCCATGGTTGCCTCATCAACGATGCTTACTTGTAGATACCAACTTCCCACTTTTTCAAGCTACTAAACGAATCTTTGATGAGCTTTCATTTTCTTCATACTAATTATATAATTTTCTACTTTGAAAACGACATAAAGCCAGGGACGGAACCAAGATACTAACTTAATAGAGATAAACTATAACTAATTATATAAAATGAGTAGGACAAAATGTAATTAATCATAGAAAATGAAAGGATAAAATCAAAATTAACTAAAATTAGGAGGTTGAATTTAATATTTACCCTTAATTTTTTTTAATTATGAATAGTATGAGACAGTGGCCCCCGAGACGAAGCAAACGTAAAGCTAATGTCTTTTATTTCCTTTTTGACGAGGGTAAATTTCTAATGAATCTACATTTATGTATATATATTACTCACAATTAGGAGTGGATATTTAATTAAGTTGAAAATGAATTAATTGGATTTATGAATATTATTTTATCATATAATTTTTTTATTTGAAATTTATTAAGTTATGTTAAATATATTTGTTTGAGTTTTTGCTCAAACTTAATTATAATTATTTTTAATATTATAATATTGGTTTATTTTAATTTAAATGATTCTCTCTAATTATATACAATATAATTGTAATGAGCTATGTATTACCAGATTTCCACTATTATGTTTGATGCTATGTGAAATCGGGTAGTCACATACTTTAATGTGATGTGGATTATTAACGGCGTTGTATGTTGCCGAGATCCCCTAATCAAGCAACTGATGTTATGTTATACCAGGTGCTAATTTTATTGTTTTGTTGTTTCGTGGAAATGTATATGTATGTGTAGGCAATTATTGTTGTGACAGCCGATGATCGATGTGTGTTGTGAATTTTAGTAAATGTTTACTATTAGATATGAACAATGTACCATTTATATATAGTATGCTTATTCTTATGCCTCCTTGCTTATATTGCCTATCATGGTTACACTTATGAACTACAAGTAGTATAGTAAAGTATATGTGTACCATTGAGCTTTGTTAGCTCGGCGTTCGAATGTTTCCTTTGCAGGTTAAGAGGTTGGATAGTATGGAGTATCTTCGCCACAAGATTTCCAACCCTGATCTCTTAGTGAACATATGTATTTATAGAAACCTTATTATTATATTTTTGGTATGTAAACTCTATTGATTTACACAATTTTGGATTTATGTAAATGGTTATGAAGCTCCCTTTTGTATCCACTATTTGAACTGTTTTACATTATTCAAATTATGAAATGTGGTTATCTTCTAAAAATAAAGGTTTTGAAATTTGATAATTGTTTCGACGTCCAATGTGACACTTGAGGCCCATTATTTAATGGTCAAATTTGGGATGTTACATCTCTATTGTGTCAACATATTGGAGGCAACTCAATGTCATTATAGTATGACAGAGGACAATAGGAATATTCCAAAATATTCGAGGCCCAATAGAGATACCAAAATATTCATGTGCATCAATTATTAAAATATTACATGTTATCCTAGAATGAAAGTTGTTTTGTGTACCTAGGTTAGGTGAGGCTCGTCGATTCCCATTAGGAATTAAGGTAGCCATTGTAACAGTTGCACATGTTTTTCTATGTTGCACTTGTAGATAGTGTTGTCTAGGGTATTGCTTCTTTGAATATCTCACGGGTTGCTTCCTCTAACATGAGATCGAGCTCCTTGGGCACAATAAAACTAGAATAAGGGGTTGGCTATAATAGGGCCCAAAATGAAATCACTCATGTGTTTTTTGATATAAATGGAGTGGTCAAAGAGGGCAAGTAGGTGTGTTGTCGTGGCCATTCCTTTTATGGGCCACAACTGGGTAGATACACCAAGGCCAACCATGTGTAGGGCCTAGTGGCATGGTAGAATAGGCTTGTCCTCTTTTTAAGCATTTTAATGTTTAAGGTAGAGAATGGGGGCATGACTTACAGTCCCTAGTTCCAGCATTTTAATGTCTATAGGTAGCATTTCTGTTATTTTGTTTTCGCATATATGTAGGGGGTGGATAGCCAGCAGAGTTTAGGTTGATCCGCAGGTAAGGGTATGTGTCTTGTGAACACCATCGAGGGTCGCCCCTACGGCCTATTCGATGGTGTAGGTGAGTCTTCTATAACCCGATGTTATTTTCCTTTAATAAGACATTTTTCTTTCAGAGAAGTCTGAGGTCAGGGGTGTGCATCCGCTATGCCCCACGGTCTAGGATTATTCGTCGAAAGACGATGCGGCTACAAATATCTGACATAATGTTTGTTTGTGTTTGATCAGATATATGAGATAAAGATTGACTTGGTTGGGAAGCGTCCCTTTCAAGTGTCGCACAGATTAGTAATCGAACCAACTAGGCTAAGTCCGTGACACTTGGTATCAGAGAACAAAGGTACGTGATCTTTTATTAGAAGCACAGAGGTGTTCTTCTTGTTAAGTAAAGCATGATGATGCTTGTTGCCTATTTGTTGCACAACTGTACACAGTTGCTAAACTTAGAACATACGTGCTTAGCTTTCAATTGTAGAACAGGGGTACTCAATCGTTTGTAAAAGCTCAGAGGTGCTCAATATGCACAGAGGTATTAGTTTCTTGATTGAAGTACAGAGGTGCCCAATCGTTAATTCAAGCACAGAGGTGCTATGAATTCAGCACAACGGTGCTCTTTTTTCTTTCTAATTTAGGCACAATGGTGCTTATTTGTGTTGCAGGCATAGAGGTGCCAACGAATTAAATAGAATGGTTTGCACACATCATGGTGGATCAACAAGCTCTCACAAAGGTGTAGAGCAAGAAGTTACCAAGCCAGTTGTACAAGAGACTGGTTCTATTGATCGACGAAAGTTAGAAGAGATCGAAGTCGCGCTAGCGGCTCTAAGAGCTCATATGATCTCTGATGATCGAATGAGGAGAGTTGAGGAAACTCAAGAGGATTGACTGATTTGGAAAATGAGGTAAGAGATGTCATAGTTGTTATACAACTTGGGTATGATGAGCTGAAGGCCCAAGTTAGTGTGCTTCAAGCAACTGTAGCTAGTTTGACTGTAAATCTTAGTGAAAGAGGGGGTGTACAAGCCAAGATCCTTGATCCTCAATACTTTGATGGAGTGAGGGATGATAAAGAGCTTGAGACTTGTTTGACATAGAGCAGTATTTTCAGGCCATGCACACGGAGTCTGAGGAATATAAGGTGGCGATGGCTTCGATGTATCTAGGTGGTGACGCTAAGTTATGGTGGCGGGCCAAGTTCAAAGATGGAGTGTGCTCCATTACGAATTGGGATGCGTTGAAGAAGGAGTTGAAAACTTTCTTCCTCCCTGAGAATATAGATTACACGCTCATAAGAAGTTGAGGGAATTGTCCTATACAGGAATCGTACGAGAGTATGTGAGAGAGTTCTCAACTCTGATACTAGATATAAAGGATAAGTCTGAAAGGGATAAATTGTTTCATTTCCTTGAAGGGCTTAAGCCATGGGCTAGGCTCGAGTTGCAGAGACAGAAGGTACAAGATCTGATAGCAACGATAGCTGCTGCTGAGTGCCTGAATTATTACAACAATCATCCTAGAAAGAGAAAGGCACATTCTAAGAGTGGAGCTAACACCCAACAGGTGGTTGGGAACAAGTTGGCTCGAAGAGAGAAGACAACGAGTTAAGAAATGAATAGAAGATTCCATTGAAGGGACCCAGCTCAAAATACAGTCCTTACTGGTCTGCAATGGGGGGAATAAACCCTCATTAAGGTATTTTCTTTGTAATGGGCCTCGTCGGGTTACTGAGTGTCTACAACGAAGTGCTTTTAATGACATGGTGGCATCAACAAAGGACGGAGAAAGACTGAAAACTTCTACAAGAGATAACAAACTTGAGCCAGCTAGAATTGGCTCCATCCTTTTTATAACTGCCTTACAATCTCAATTGAGTAGCTTGAGGAAAGAGCCAGAGAGGGGATTGATGTATGTGGACATCTCAATAAATGGTAAAACCTTTATATCTCTAGTCGACACAGGAGACACATATACATTTATCTCTCTAGAAGAAGCTAAGAGATGTGGGTTGGTTGTCACCAAGGCGGTGGGACAAATGAAAGCGGTTAACTCAGTTACTTCAACGATATGTGGAGGCGTGAAGAATGTCAGTATCAGACTTGGGTCTTGGGAAGGAAGTGTAGATTTCACTGTTTCCCACATGGATGATTTTAATGTAGTCCTAGGGCTCGATTTTATGATGGCAGCCTAAGTGATTCTTGTCCCAGCACAAAGTTGTTTAATGTTCATGGGGGAGCAACTGTGTGTGATACCAGCTATGATTCTCCCTCGTCTTGGAAAGAAGATACTGTCAGCTGTCCAATTTAAGAAATGGATGAGAAAGGGAGAGCTATCATTCTTGGTCTTTCCAGATTCCAAAGAGGATGCCAATTCTGGCACGGTGCCCAAGAATGTTCAAGAAGTGTTGAAGGACTTTGAGGATGTAATGCCAGATGAATTACTGAAAGAGTTGCCTCCTAGAAGGTCGGTGGACCATGAGATTGAATTAATCTCGGGAGTAAAACCTCATGTGAAGTGCCCATATCGGATGAGTCCTCCGGAGATGGCAGAGTTAAGGAAACAATTGGATGGGTTGCTTCAAGCAGGATTTATTCGACTCTCGAAGTCACCTTTCAGGGCGCATGTGTTATTCTTGAAAAAAGCATAATGGGAGTTTGAGATTGTGTGTGGATTATAGGGCATTAAACAAAGTGACTGTCAGGAATAAATACACCATTCCTTTAATTGCAGATTTGTTCGACCAGCAGAGTAATGCTAAGTATTTCACGAAGTTGGATCTCAGGTCGGGATACCATCAAGTGAGAGTGGTCGAAGGGGATGAGCCAAAAACGGCATGTGTAACTCGGTATGGGGCATTTGAATTTCTTGTTATCCCTTTTGGACTAACCAATGCTCCTGCTACTTTTTGCACTTTGTTGAACCAAGTGTTCCATGAATACCTCAATAAGTTTGTAGTCATCTACTTGGATGATATAATGATGTTTAGCACTTCTATGGAAGAGTATCAAGAGCATCAGGAGCATCTTCGATTGGTGCTGGCGAGATTGTGAGAAAATCAATTGTTTGTGAAGAATGAGAAATATGTTTTCGCCCAAACACAAGTCCAATTTTTAGGCCACGTCATTGAGCATGGGCACATTCATATAGATAAGGAGAATGTAAAGGCTATCCAGGAATGGCCGACCTCAAAAAATGTTAGTGAACTTAGATCTTTCCTCGGTTTAGCCAATTATTATAGACGGTTTATAGAAGGTTATTCCCATAGAGTAAAATTACTCACTGATTTGCTAAAGAAAGGTTGTGAGTGGGTTTTGTCCAAGGATTTTCAAGAGGCCTTTGATGGTTTAAAGAAGGTGGTGATCAGTGAACCAATGTTTACCTTGTCGGACCTTAAAAAACCTCTAAAAATAGAGACATACGCGTCTGATTATGCAATTAGGGGGTACTCTTACAGGAAGGACATCCCGTGGCCTTTGAGAGGAGGAAGCTAAATGAAACTGAAGCGAGATATACGTCTCCGGAGAAAGAACTTCTAGCAGTAACTCATTGTTTGAGGATTTGGAGGCATTATCTGTTGGGTTCCAAATTCGTGGTAAAGACAAAATAATACATCAGTTAGCCACTTCTTGACGCAACCAAAGTTGATAGCAAAGCAAGCTAGATGGTAGGAGTTTCTAGCAGAGTTTGATTTTAGCTTTGAGCATAAGGAAGGGAAAAAGAATCAGGTAGCTGATGCATTGAGCCGCAAGGCAGATTTGGCAATACTCCGATGTGTGGCTCCCATATCTACTAATAGAGTGTCCAACGAAATTCGTCCACTTATTGTGAACTTTTCCAAGAAAGATTCGCAAGTGGTGGCCCTCAAGATGATGGTTAGGAAGGGTCATTCGAAATCTTTTTAGATAGAAAATGGCTTATTGATGACAAAGGGGTCACGAATGTTTGTTCCTGAAGTTAGGAATCTGTGACAGAAGTTGTTGAGGGAATGTCATGATACCCCATGGGCTGGGCATCCTGGTTGGAGGTGCACTTTTGCTTTGTTTGGATAAGGGTATTATTGACCTCAAATGTGCCAAAATGTGATGGATTACACCAAGACATGTCTTATTTGTCAACAAGATAAGGTAGATCGATAGAGGACAACCGGTTTTCTCGAACCACTATCGGTACCCACTCGACCTTAGAAGAGTATCTCCTTGGATTTTATATCACGGTTGCCTTGAGTGGGAGATCTTGGATCAATTCTAGTGGTAGTGGATAGTTTCTCGAAGTATGCCACTTTTATACCGACATCGAAGTATTGTTCGGAAGAAGAGACTGTTAGATTGGTGTTTAAATATGTGGTGAAATATTGGGGCATTCCTCAGAGCATAGTCAGTGACAAAGATGGAAGATTTATTGAGAAGTTCTAGAAGGGTTTGTTCCAATTAGTGGGGACACAACTCAACTTTTCGTCAAGTTACCACCCTCAAACAGATGGGCAGATTGAGCACTTTAATGGGCTCTTAGAGGAGTACTTGAGGCACTTCATTCAGGCCAATCAGAAGAATTGGTCTCCATTATTGGATGTGGCTCAGTTATGTTTCAATTAACAAAAGAGTTCATCTACTAATAAAAGCCCTTTTGAACTGGTAACAGGTCAGCAGCCAAGACTTCCTCATACTGTGGATGAGACCTCTAAATGAAGATGCCCTCATACCTCAAATTTTGTGGGGGAGTGGAAGCGGAATATGGAGATTGCCAAGGCTTAATTGGAGAAAGCAGCGAATCGTATTAAGAAATGTACAGATCATAACAGAAAAGATCTACACTTTCAGGTTGGAGATTTGGTGCTAGTCAAGTTGATGTCAGAACAGCTTAGATTCTTTTGCTATAGGGATTATCTCTTGGTGAGCAAGTACGAAGGTCCAGTTTCGATAGTAGCAAAAGTGGGGAATGCTTCGTACAAGGTTAACCCTCTTACTTGGATGAGGGTTCATCCCGTCTTTCATGTGAGCAATTTGAAACCGTTTTACAGCGATCCTAATGTTGCTAATTAGAGTCAGCCTGCCAGGGAATCAATTGGTACACAACTACCTTCACAGCATCATGTTGACAAGATTCTTGCAGATAAAATTGTTAAGGTGGGCGGAAAGCAAAGACGAGAGCACCTAGTCAAGTGGGGAGGCCTTGATCACGAAGAGAACACTTGGGAAAGAGAGTATGATCTCAGTGCGCTCAAGCAAAAGATCAAAGAGTTTCAAGCAGTGCAGTCAACGAGGATGTCGACAAATTAGGTGGGGGGGATTATCATGGCCGTCCCTTTTATGGGGCCACAACCGGGTAGGTATGCCAAGGCCAACCATGTAAAGGGCCTAGTGGCAAGGTAGAATAAGTTTGTCATCTTTTCAAGCATTTCAATGTTTAAGGTAGAGAATGGGGGCAGGACTTACAGTCCCCAGTTCGAGCATTTTAATGTCTATAGGTAGCATTTCTGTTATTTTGTTTTCGCATATATGTAGGGGGTGGACAGCCGGCAGAGTTTTCCATTAATAAAACATTTTTCTTTCGGAGAAGTCTGAGGTCAGGGGTGTGCATCCGCTATGCCCCACGGTCTCGGATTATTGGTTGAAGGACCATGCAGCTACAAAGATCTAACATGATGTTTGTTTGTGTTTGATCAGATATACGAGATAAAGGCTGACTTGGTTGGGAAGCGTCCCTTTCGAGTGCCACACGGATTAGCAACCGAACCAACTAGGCTAAGTCCGTGACACTTTGGTCGATTTTGGGAGATAAATGGAGGAGGTAAAGATGACTGTTATGATTTTTAAAAGAGAAGGGGTGATTATTTTGATTTTTGGATGATATTTTGACTGCTTTTTTCGATCATAAAAGTTACCCATGTTCACCACACCAATTGTTGATGGAAACAAAAAGATTTCATCGGTCATGAGTGGTTCACCCTTTCTGATTTGGACAGAAAATCACAACCAGTGCAGGAACAACCGTTGTTCGATGTTTTTTTTATTGTAAAGGACTGATCATGGAGAAGGGAAGGAGGAAGAAAAAAGGTCGGTCGATTATGAGCGGTTTATATTCTTCTCTAATCTTGATTGGGGATATTTATAATGATCATTAGTGTGTGTGCCATCTATCGGATTATCATTTATGTTTGTATGTCGGTGAGCTAGGTAGATCTGATAATAATACTTTCGATTTTGGTCTAGCGCATCACGGTGACCTATTAGAGGACTTGTCTATTAGAAGTCTTGTCTATGTGCAGTAACTAACTAGATATCTCTGTTTTTAAGGGAAATAGGTTGGTCGAAGATTTTGGTGGATTGAGAGATTTCCGAAAACCTTATAATTAGAGGTGTAACATCATCATCATCATCATAGTCTCGCCTTCCTTATATGCTGTCTCTATTCTTGGTTACACCAACCATATGGTTCGCATGGTCGGGGGCATCAAGTATTTCAACCTTTTTCAATTGATCAATGTTATATATATATTTATTGTTGAAACATAACAAACTAGCAATCAGCTAGACTCCACAGTATCATGCTATAGAATAGACGATAATTCCAACGATGGCTCATTGAAGACAGTAGTACCCAATGGGGCTCCACGGCTCAGAGCAGCCAGTCAATCGACAGCAGCATTCTGTTACCGTCTAATATGTCGAATCATGGTAACCCACTCACGGTCACGGATTTCATAAATTGCTTCAATCAAATCATTACCCGCCAAGGCCTCGGACGAGTTATTCCAAATTTTAGTCACCTCCAAGTTATCAGTTTCCAAAAATACTCTCCAGAAACCAAGATCCCACGCTTGCAACAGTATACCATGGAGCACCCAAAGCTTGGCAACAAGTATAGTGCACCTTCCTAAACTGCGAGTGAAGCCAAACAGCTACATGTGTTATCCAACCTTGAAACCTGGCTCGAGGCTGGGGTTTTGCACGCCATGACTTCACCAACTAACCGATCACAATGCACAATAAACTCTTCTTTTTGCACATAATCAAGATCAAACAAAACACTACACTGGTGTTTCCAAAGATACCAACAGTATATTGCAAATTAAGTAGGCCAGTCTCCATTTGAGCGTGAGAACATACCTGTTTTGCTAAGATTCTGCCCAAACCATTCCACAAGAGGAAGAGTAAAGAACTTTCTTAATTGGGTTGGATAAACCACCCTAGGCCAAACGGACAACGCCATTTTGCATCAGCGAACAAAATGGTCCACGTCTTCTTCACCCCTACCACAGATTTGGAAACCAACATCGCTCGACAAGTGGCGACAAGAGCGTTCCACATTCATACGCAATCTTTCTTGAATCGATAACCATAAAAGATCCTAATCCTTTGTGGCACCTCAAGTCTCTAAACCAACTTCCAATTGAGCCGATTATCTTCATTCTTGTCAGTACCCAAAGACACATACGCTGATTTTTTTGTGAAACGCCTATCAGGCTCCCACCGCCAACCAGGAGAATCTAGACCCAACTGATTCATAGGAGGACGGGCAGCCGCACTACGTTGCACAATGTGGACAGGGAGTACTGCTTCGATTTTATGCCAATCCCGGTTACCTTTGGGGAGGCACATATCACGGACATAAGTTGGATTAGGGGAGTCCGAACCAGTGTAAGAAAACACAAGTCGGTCCTCATCATCTAACCAATGATCATATCAAAAATCCGTCGTTCGGGTATTACGAATGTTCCAAGAAATACTTTCATTAAAATCATTCCATATGCATTGCAGACCCCTCCAAAGCCGAGAGTCATTCCCACTGTTTAAAGGAAAAGGAAAAGGCTCCTCCCACTTGTACTTAGACTGAATAACTTGTACCCATAATTTATCAGGTCTTGAAATAAGTTGGAACCCAACTTTCATCAAGAAGGCTCTATTTTGGCGGTGCAAATTCCACAACCCCATACCCCCATTTTCAATTGGCTTTTGCATATTCTCCCATTTGACAAGAGGAATACCACATTTCCCATTGTTCGGTCCCCAAAAAATGCCTAATAATTTTCTCCATCCCTCTACAAAGTCCTTTCGGAAGCCGTGTAGATTGCATGACATAAACTGGAATATCTTGCAGAACAGCCTTAGCAAGCGTAATTCTACTAGCTAGTGAAAGGGTCTTCGTCACCCATCCATAAAGACGTTGATTCATTTTTTCCAACAAGAATAAGTTTCTTTGGTCACTCTATTATGCAACAAGGGAATACCAAGATATTTTCCCAAATCGCTGACTACTTGAATACCAAAAATCTGCGTAATACTATAACTCCTACTTGAATAACAGTTTTTGGAGGAAAAAATCAGAGTTTTTGCCATACTAATACGATGCTCAGCTTCTTCACAAAAATGATCAAGAACCTCTTTAATAATATCCACCTGAGGTAAAGCAATAAAGGGATCAGATTCCTCTTGAAGGAGTAAAAAAATCAATAAGATCCCCATTCCAAACTATCCGAGTTGAAACAAATCTAACGCACAACATGATCCTATCAATGAATTTCACAGGTAAGCCAATCGCTACAAAGTATCTTCAATATAATCACATTCTAACCGGTTATATGTTTTCTCAAGGTCAACCTTTATGGCCATCCGACTTTTCCTGCCCATTTTCTTAGCCATTGAGTGAATAACCTCCTGAGCCAAAATGATATTATCTGTAATTTGACATCCCAAAACAGAACTTTCTTGGGTAATGGCCACCCATTTCGTAAGAAACGGTTTTAGGCGACAAACTAGAAGCTTGGTAATAATCTTGTACAAGACATTGCAGAAGCTCATAGGCCTAAATTGGATTAAAAGGTAGGATTATTTATCATCGGAATGAGAATTAGCAAAGTTTAGTTAACCCACACATCCAACATTCCCTCATCGCAAAAGCGTTTAACAAATAAGAAAACTGACATTCTCACCATATTCCATTTTTATTAAAAAAAAGTCGTAGAAAG
This sequence comes from Hibiscus syriacus, assembly GCF_006381635.1. Taxonomy (NCBI): domain Eukaryota; kingdom Viridiplantae; phylum Streptophyta; class Magnoliopsida; order Malvales; family Malvaceae; genus Hibiscus; species Hibiscus syriacus. The sequence goes on along the minus strand of NW_024063379.1, from coordinate 85,786 downwards.
GCCATCAGCAGTAGGAACCTTGATGAGCCATACTAAATATGCACTACGAACTTCCTCCATTGTAACAATAGTAAGTAACTGCCTCAAGTCATCTGCGCTATATTTGAAGAAATTGCAATCTCTTCTCAACTCGTTAGTAGACCGGGGCTCAATAATGAACAAAGATTTCAAGAAATCAATAGCATGAGAATTAAAAAGAATACGGATCCTGGCACCAACTTCCGTCCAAAAGCTTAATCATGCTAATCAAGTTTTACTTACGACGCACAATTGTGATAGTGTTGGAGGAAGCTGTATTTCAATCTGTTATAGTCGGAGGAGAAGAGGAAGAACGAAGGAAGGAGGAGGATTTGGGAATGGAGGAACGAGGGTTGGGGATTGAGGAGAATAATTTGGGAATTGAAAACAGAGAAGGGTTTGAATCACGAGGGAGTCATGTGTTCAACTTATTTGATGGGTTGGAGCAAACCAAAGGCGTACAAGGCGAGCTGGAGCGGCCCAACCAAGATGGCCCAATACTTGCAGCAGCAAAAGAAGGATAAGAAGCAGTTTGTTAAGCATTCTGTTATTATAGAATGTCAGCTGGCATTGTTAGATTCCCCGTACCAAATTTGTAACTAAATAATACATGTTGTGTAGATCACATTTCCTTTATGCAATGAATGAAGAATTTTCTTATTCCTCAACTCTCTTCCTTCTAAATTCTTTTGTCGAATCTCTTCTTTTCCTCTTAATCTATAACAAATTGGTATCAGAGCTTCCATTCCTGGCAAATTTCAGTAGGTATGACAAAAGAATCAGAATATGGAAGTTGAATTCTCTTCGCTAAAAAAGCAAATTAAAGAATTATCTGTGTTGGTGAAACAAGACCAAGATGACTCTAATCCACCTAAATGGTGGGAAACTCGGGAAAATCGAATCACTGCATTGGAGTCCAGAATGTCTACTAATCAGGGTTATATTGAGGAGCTGTTGAAAATCTTAACTGTCAAAAATGGGGAACAAAAACTTTCTACAGAGGAACAGGTACAAACTCCTAATACGTATAAAAATAGGGAGAAGAATCTTGTTTTGGTGATTGTAGTAAATGATAAATAAAGATTCACTTATAAAACTAATGAACCTAGGATTTTGAAAGATAAGTCTGATGCTTGTTAGCCCTTAAGAACAGTCCTAGACATGAAAATCGGATGGGTGAAAACAGTGAATCTAGATCTATTATGTTGGGTATTAAAGAAGAAAAAATAGGTACACGGGGTTCATTTAATAGTTCTTGGTAGTGTTCTTGTTGAACAGAGAGTAGAGGTAGCTACTATGTACTTAACAAGCAAGGCAAAAATTTGGTTTGATGGTTATATAATGCAAAAGCACCATGTAACATGACATGAGTTTGAAGCTGATCTTTGTCACAGATTTAGTGACATATCTTTTTCTCATATTGTAGAGGAATTCACTAAATTGACTCAGAAGGAGACTGTAAAGGATTATCAGGAACAATTTGAGGAGTTACAGCCTCATATGATATTGTAGAACCCTACCTTAAATGAGGATTTTTTTGTATCACTCTTTATTAGTGGACTAAGGGATGATATTAAGCATAGGGTCAAGGCTTTAGATCCTAAGAACTTGTCTGAAGCATGTAAACAAGCAAAGCTCTATGAACTATCTGTGGAGTTTGAGAATAGAAGATTGAGGCCTTCTTTTAAAATCCTACCCTACCCAAACCCTATATCTACATCTAAGTAAACTGCACTGCCAGTACCTACTAAGCCTACCTCAATACCAAATCCAAAACAAAATCTTATAGATTACAGAAGGCAAAATAACCTCTGTTTCAAATGTGGTGAAAAATATCTTCCAGGTCATCAGTGTAAAAACAGACAGTTGAATATGATTACTGAAGAAGTTGACACTTCTCCATTGGAAGTTTGTCCTACTGATGCAAAGCAATCTCAGCAACCAGAAGATGAAAACCTAGAAATTTCTATGAATGCTATTACTGGTTGCATTGGCCATAATACATTAAGAATCCAGGGAACTATTCAAGGAAGACCATTGAATATCCTAATTGATAGTGGCAGTACACACAGTTTCTTGACCCCTAAATGGGTTGATGCTGGCATACAGATTAATACTCCTTATCCTTTGGCCGTCACTGTGGCTAATGGCCAACAACTATTCAGTTCTGCTAGATGCAACAAAGTAGAATGGAAAATGCAGGAACATACTTTTTTACATGATTTTAGACTGCTTAAATTGGGAGGAAGTGACATGGTTTTAAGAGTTGATTGGATGAAGTTATTTAGTCTAATATTAATGGACTTCAATAACATGACTTTGAGTTTTGACCATCAAGGGGAGCAGATTTGTATTCAAGGACAACAGCCTTCAACTGGACTATAGCAAATTTCAGGTGCTACAATACTTAAAATGATTGCATGGGATTCTGATATTATGATCCATATTGTCTTATTGACTATGGCAGGAAATTCTCCTTCTATTCCTACTGAACTCCAACATGTACTGGATAAATACAACACAGTTTTTGCTGACCCTGAAAGGATACCTCCTCAGATAACTCATGACCATGCTATTCCACTTAAACCTAATGCCAAACCTGTTAATTTAATGCCTTACAGATTTCCTCACAAACAGAAAGCTGAGGTAGAAAAACAGATAGCTACTATGTTTTCTTCTTTTATTATTCAACCTAGCAGGAGCCCATTTACCTCTCCTCGCTTTTTATTAAAAAGAAGGATGGCACTTAGAGATTTTGTATAGATTACAGCCAACTAAACAGTATGACCATTAAAGACAAATTTCCTATTCCTATAGTGGAAGATTTATTGGATGAGTTGCATGGGGAAGTTTATTTTTCAAAGATTGATTTGAGGTCAGGCTATTGGTATATTAGAATTAAACCAGAAGACATTTACAAGACATCCTTTAGAACACATCAAGGCCATTATGAATTTAAGGTAATGCCTTTTGGTCTTACTAATGCTCCTGCTACATTTCAGGCTCTTATGAATGAATTGTTTAATTCTTTCCTTAGGAAATTTGTTTTAGTTTTCTTTGATGACATCTTGGTGTAAAGCAGCAGTATGGAAGAGCATGTTAAACATTTACAGCTAGTATTGGAAATTTTGCAAGTAAACCAATTATTTGAAAAATTATCCAAGTGTTTTTTTGGACAGACTAAGGTGGAGTATCTAGGCCATATTATTTCTGCTACAGGGGTATCTACTGACCCTAGCAAGGTGAAAGCTATGCAGACATGGCCTAGGCCTAAAACCCTTAAATCTCTCAGGGGGTTTCTAGGTCTAATAGGATACTACAGGAGATTTATCAGAAATTATGGCATTATTAGTAGAACCTTGACACATATGTTAAAGAAGGATGGGTTTCAGTGGACTTCTGCTGCTTACACTGCTTTTGAAGATCTTAATAGAGCTATGTGTTCTGCTCCAGTTTTACCATTGCCAGATTTTTCTAAGACCTTTTATCTGAAAACATATGCTAGTTCTGGGGGTATAGGGGTTGTTCTTTCACATGAAGGGAGACATATTGCTTATTTGAGTAAAGCTCTAAGCCCTAGACACTCAGCACTATCTATTTATGAAAGCGGATATCTTGTTATTCTCATGGTTGTTTCCAAATTGAGACATTATTTGGAAAGTAGACCATTTGTTATTAAGACTGACCATGAGCTCTTAAAATTTCTTTTAGAACATAAGTTGACTACCACTATTCAAAAGAAAGGGTTGACAAAGCTATTGGGACTAGACTATACTATTTAGTATAGGAAGGGGAAATCAAATGTAGTTGCTGATGCCTTATCTATAAGATGGGAGGATCAAGCTCAATGTTTGACTATGGGAATGACAGTTTTGATATCGACTTGGGTTCAAGAAATTGAAGAAAGTTATCAGGGGGATTCTCTAGCTCAGAATTGGATTTCAATTCTAACTATTAATCCTGCTGCTGACAGTAAATGGAAGTATTATAAGGTTATCCTTAGATACAGGGATAGAGTCTATATTGGAGCTAATGGAAGCCTTAGATTGAAGGTTATTCAGACTTTGCATGACTCTCCTCAGGGTGTACATTCAGGAGCACAGGCTACATATTATAGGATTAGGTTAAATTTTTATTGGCCAAATCTTAAAGCTATGGTTGCTACTTATGTGAGATGTTGTGAAATTTGCCAACAAACTAAGGTGGAACATGTAGCAAAACCCGGTTTGCTACAACCCCTAACTATTCCTACTCAAGCTTGGGAAATCATCACTATGGATTTCATTGAGGGTTTACCTACTTTACTCAAGAGAAACTGTATTTTGGTCATTGTGGATAAGTTTACAAAGTACAGTCATTTTCTATCCTTATCTCATCCTTATTCTGCAGCAGATGTAGCTAAACTCTACCTAGAGAATGTTTATAAACTGCATGGCCAGTCTAAAATGGCCATTTCTAACAGAGATAAGACCTTTACTAGTTTGTTTTGGAAGGAATTGATGAAATAATTGGGTACTAAGACACTTTTAAGCATTGCTTACCATCCAGAAACAGATGGCCAAACAGAAAGGGTTAATCAGTGTTTGGAGCAGTATTTAAGAGGCATTTGTTTATTTCAACCTAGACAGTGGGCTAAGTGGCTACCCCAGGCAGAGTGGTGGTACAACACCACTTACCATACTGCTTTAAAAATGACTCCTTTTCAGGCCTTATATGGGTACAAACCACCTATTATGGTTTGGCCTACAGACTCTATTGTACAGTCAGTTAATGAAATTATGAACAGCATGGAGCATATCAGGCAATTAGTTAAACAACTGCTAGAGTTAGCCAGTAACAGAATGAAGCAGCAGGTAGATAAAAGTATATCAGAAAGGGTTTTTAATATTGGAGATTTGGTTTACCTGAAATTGCAGCCATATAGACAGACTTCACTTGCCTTGCGAAAAAATATGAAGTTAGTAGCCAAATACTATGGACCGTATAAAATACTTGAAAAGATAGGCGAAGTGGCTTATCGATTGGACTTACCAGATTCATCGAGACTTCACCCAGTATTCCATGTGAGCCTCTTAAAGAAATTCATCGGGGATTCATCCAAAATTGCCACAGATCCTCCTACAATAGAAGAAGACGGTCAGTTGCGAATCAAACCATTGAAGATTGTGGGAAGACGTATCGTGAATCGAAATAGCAAGCCAGTAACTCAGCTTTTGGTTCGATGGAAGAACTTGGATGAAGCGAATGATACTTGGGAAGATTATTCGGTTCTAAGAGGCCAATTTCCTAAGTTTGATCCTTGGGGACAAGGCTCGTCTCGTGGGGCGGGTATTGTTATAGTCAGAGGAGAAGAGGAAGAACGAAGGAACGATGAGGATTTGGGAATGGAGGAACGAGGGTTAGGGATTGAGGAGAGTAATTTGGGAATTGAAATCAGAGAAGGGTTTGAAGCACGAGGGAGTCATGTGTTCGACTTATCTGATGGGTTAGAACAGACCAAAGGCGTACAAGGCGAGCTGGAGCGGCCCAATCAAGATAGCCCAATACCTGCAACAGCAAAAGAAAGATAGGAAGCAGTCTGTTAAGCATTCTGCTATTATAGAATGCCAGCTGGCATTGTTAGATTCCCCGTACCAAATTTGTAACTAAATAATACCTGTTGTGTAGATCACATTTCCTTTATGCAATGAATGATGAATTTTCTTATTCTTCAACTCTCTTCCTTCTAAATTCTTTTCTCGAATCTCTTCTTTTCCTCTCAATCTATAACACTATCCCCCTTCTGAATCCAATTCGGCTGAGCCTTCTAATTCCAAAGGCTCTCTTCTTGAGTAAGAGCAAAATTCAGTTCATTTTTTAGCTCCGTTTCCAACTCCACAAGGTTAGCATCCTCGTGATTTTTAACTACCTTTTCAGTGCCTCTTATGCGTGCAAGCAGAAGAGATTTGTGTCTCCTTATGTGACCAAAAACCTCCTAATTCCAAGTACTAACCAACAGGTACTAGAAATTCGGATGATCATTCCAAGCGTCAATAAATCGATAAGGACGGAAGTGGAACTCACGCCGATTAAACCCAAACCAAATAATAAAGGACGATGATCGGAACCCAGTTTTTGAAGATGAAAGACCTCTGAGTGCTCAAATAAATCGTACCATTTATCATTACATAAGAATCTATCCAAACATTGAGAGAGCGTACCTCATTTCCAAGTAAACTTTGGACCTTTAAAACCCATATAAATTAACCCTGAATCAAACATGAACTCACAATACTTCTGGCAAACACCAAACCGACGTTGAGAGCCCCCTTTTCATTCCAAATAACTGCCAATAACATTAAAATCGCCTCCTAACACCCACGGCCAACCCGTCTCAGGAGCCAAAGCTTTCAACTGGTTCCACAGAAGACCCCTTGTCATGCCATCGGGACCAGCATAGACAAAAGTAATACAAAAATTTTGCTCACCACCCATTAAAGAACAAACATCATGAACGAACTGTTTAGTAACCACAAGGATACTGAAATGAATTTAATCCCTCCATAAAACCCAAATGTCTCCAGAATAGCCTCTAGCCTCCACCCTAAAGGAATGATCAAAACCAGATTTCCTAATAAACTCATCAGCAGCACGTCCGTTAATTCTTGGTTCCAACAAAGCAACCATGTCTGAATTCTGACTCCTCAAAAATAACTTGAAATAGCGATTAAATTCAGGGCTACCAACTCCTTGTACATTCCAGAAAATAACTCTTAACCATAAAAATCATTAAACATAAGGAAACTAAAAACAGGGAAAACTACATTCCAGTCGCATCGACCTGCTCAAACATGGTATTTTCACGCCATTGAACACTTTCCTCAGCTTCATGTTGCGAGCTAGGAGCCATATTCCCACCAGTAACACTAGCGCGATTCAATTCAAACGTCATAGCCGATACCCACTTAGCTAAGACAGGTTTGCTTTGGGCACGTTCATCTTTTTTCTTTGTTATATTCCCTTTACGCGTCAATCCCTTAACCGCGGCTAATCCCTTAGGAGCCCTTTTGACACTAGCATTCCTCGAGGTTCTTTGTAAAATCCAGTTATTGTGCTCGTAAGGTCTCTCTCAATATTCAAAATCTTGTTAGCAGTCTCCCTCTCCAAACCATGCGCCTCCTGCAACGGAGAAGCAGGTAACTCAATAGTTTCTTCGGACTCATTTAAGACTCCAAATCGTGAGCCTGTCTTTTGGCCAACAGTGGTAGTCCCTGCTATGGAGGTTCCAGTTTTTTTACTCACATTTGCCTTTTTCTTCCTATTAACCACTTGCATCCAAGGCTCGTATAGTTCATCAGGCTTTACACCACCATGCTGACTGTGTTGACCATGCACTAGATTCCCACATTGTTCCTTCAAGTGGCCATATTTACCACAACCATAACAAATCATAGGCAAACCCTCATATTCAATGGTTTGACAGTGACCATCAATCACAATGCCAAAAACCAAGAGCTTATCCAAATTAACCACTATAGCGATTTGCACAAATCGTCCCCGCCTACCATCCTCCGTGTTGTAACCAATTCTTACAACATCAACAATAGTACATGCGATACACCGAAAATGGCTCTTAATATAATAGAGATAATGCAAACTTGGTAAATAAATTCATACCATAATTTTTGAAGGGTGGTCTAATGCTATAGAAAAATCCATACTCCAAGGCTGAATAGTGAGATAGCCCCCATAGATGACCTAAGGACCACCTGACAAAACGTGATGAAAACCTTCTTCATTAGCAAAGCGAACAAGATAGTATTCATTGTCCATATCGATTAAAATGATCTCTCCTTTAGGATTCCAAAAAGTCTTAATCCTATTCAGGAGAGCTTTGTAACCGATTGATTTACCCAATAAACAAATGATCACCGATTTAGCAAGCTTTTCATCAATGCCATCATAGCTACTTCTTGAATCCTGTAGGTAAGGTTCATTGTGTGTTTTTTCTCTCATTTGTTTTGTCGCATTGCAAGAAATAAATAAAAGATTACACCATGGGATTTGATTTAAGTGATAAATACATTAGTAAGTATAGCCTAATAAAGTCATTATATATATTCCTAAAAACTAAACGTTAAATTATTACTCAAATTCTTCTTGGACTGATCCATGAAGTAACAATCAAAATAGTTAGAATGGTATGAGGCTTACCGGGCGGGTGGAGCAGTATAATTCGTTTGATCCCTATAAATAGAAAGTATGGATTAATGTTTTTTGATGTAACATTTGTAGAACATCTTATATTTTTTATCATAGTCAATTTTTATTCTCCTCTACTTGTGGTTTTTTCCTTTTTCAATTTTCCCCGTGAACCTTAGTGTCTTTTATTTTTCTTCTCCATCGTATTCGTTTCACCGTTAATTGTTCCGATTAATATACCAAAAACCAAATAGAAGTTGGTGATTTCATTATTTTACTTTCTAAAATCAATCTTTGTTGATTCCAGGGGAGGATCAAGTTAAGTTTGAACTAGTTTACGAAGTAAAAATTAAATGAACAAGTTTAATTAAAGATTAGCAGAAGCTAAATTCTGCATGTTAACGTGGCGGTTATTCACCTCAAGTTTCCCTTGAAATATATATATATATATATTGTATGCATGGGGACCTAAAGAGGTGGCAAAGCATAACCCGGACGAGTGGTATTTCTTTAGCTTCCGTGACAGAAAGTATGCAACTGGATTTCGAACGAATCGAGGCACAACATCTGGGTATTGGAAAGCAACAGGGAAAGATCGAACCATAATCGACCCCAAAGCACAAAAACTAGTAGGGATGAGAAAAACATTGGTATTTCACATGAGCCGAGCTCCCTATGGAATCAAAACAGGTTGGATCATGCATGAATTTCGTCTCCATACCCCACACATGCCCCCCAAGGTCAGTTTCCTTTCCCCCGACGACCCGAACTATCGTCCCCTGAAAATTTCAAATCCTGAGTCTGTTCCTGCCTCTTGTTGCTATGGCAGGAAGACCGGGTTTTATGTAGGGTATTCCATAAGAGCAAAGGAGGAGAGAAGAGCACCGAAATGAGCCCCAACGAGGCCTCAACTCAAACAAGCATGGCTTGCGTCGGGAATCAATCCATCACACCCACACATCAACACCATGCCCAAAGCTTGCTTCATTCCTCTCAGCTGAACAACAACAACAATAGCTTCAGCAATAATGAATTTAGCTCTGAAGTCGTCGTCGATGATTGCTAGTTCTTGTGGGACATGAACATGGAAGATCATCATCATATTCATTGCCATGGGGTGTGTTGACAAAAACGGGTAAAGAAAACGAAAGAACACGAGAATTTTACGAGGTTCGGCAATGTGCTTACGTCCTCGGTGCCTAGGCGGCGCTAGAAGTTTTATTCAATGATCTTTTAGGTCTAGGTTACATCTCTATTTATAATAGAAAACCCTGGTATATAATTACAAAATCAACCCTGTACCGTACCGCGGGGGCTGCGCCCCCACACCCCCAACCCACATAATTCGTAACCCCACAACGAGACTTTTTATGAGCCATACATAACAAATCTCCACCTTGGCGAATATCCTGCCCCTTGGAAACTTCAATGTGGGTTGGGTTACCTTGCTTCTTTAACAACTCGAAACATTCAACAAGTCCAAGCAATGCTTGAACTTGTCTGTCGTAACTGGCTTGGTGAACATATCAGCGGCATTCTCATCAGTATGTACCTTCTGAAACAAAACCTCTCCAGATGCAACCAACTCTCTGATCTTGTGGAACCTTACATCAATATGTTTAGTTCTAGCACGATACACCTGATTCTTAGCCAAGTGAATAGCACTTTGATTATCACAAAGCAACTGAACTCCACCTTGTTGAACACCCAACTCCTTCACTAAACCAGTAAGCCATAAAGCTTCTTTTGCAGCTTCAGCCGCTGCCATGTATTCAGCTTCAGTTGTAGATAGTGCCACGATAGATTGAACAGTAGACTTCCAGCAAATAGGCCCTCCACCAAGAGTAAACACATATCCTGTCGTAGATCTTCTATTATCCAAGTCACCTGCATAATCTGAATCCACATATCCTACAACCAAAGGATTATCCCGCTGACTCCCAAAAACAATTCCATGTCCCACAGTACCCTTTAAGTACCGAAAGATCCACTTGACTGCATCCCAATGTTGCTTACCAGGTTTAGACATGTACTTACAAACTTGACTAACAGCATGAGCTAAATCAGGACGAGTACATACCATCGCATACATCAAGCAGCCAACAGCATTAGAATACGGAACCTTTGCCATATTTTCAGCTTCCTTATCTGTCTTAGGGCACTGTTCTGATGAGAGCTTAAAGTGATTCGCCAATGGAGTGCTAACTGGTTTCGCGCTGCTCATCGCAAACCTTTCTAGCATTTTCTCAACATAACCCTGTTGAGATAGCCGCAGTTTCCTTGAGTCTCTGTCCCTGCAAATTTCCATTCCAAGAATTTTCTTTGCAGCACCTAAATCTTTCATATCAAATTCATGACTCAATAAAGTTTTCAAACCGATAACATCATCCATGTTCTTCGCAGCAATCAACATATCATCAACATACAGTAATAGAAAAATAAAAGAACCATCATCAAGGCTCTTAACATAGACACAACAATCATACTCACATCGGTTGTAGCCAATCTTGATCATATAGGAGTCAAACCGTTTATACCACTGTCTCGGAGACTGTTTTAACCCGTACAAAGATTTCTTCAATCTGCAAACTAAATGCTCGTTTCCAGGTTGAGTGAAACCTTCAGGTTGCCGCATGTAGATCTGCTCCTCTAAATCACCATGCAAAAAAGCAGTTTTAACATCCATCTGCTCTAAATGCAAATCCCAACTAGCCACCAATGCAAGTACTGCTCGGATTGAAGTGTGCCTGACCACAGGAGAAAAGATTTCATCATAATCAACTCCTTTCTGCTGTGAAAAACCCTTCGCTACCAAACGAGCCTTGAACTTCTCCCCCTCTTTTTCTGTTACTGCTGGTTTCTTCTTATACACCCATTTGCAACCAATCGGCTTCTTACCCTCAGGAAGGAAACTAACTCCCATGTGCGATTGTGATTCAAAGACTCCATCTCCTCAACCATGGCTGCCATCCACTTGTCGTTTTCCTGACTAGTAACGGCATCATGAAAAGTAACTGGATCATCACTGCTAACAGTAAGTGCAAAAGATACCAAGTCTTCAAAACCCAATCTGTTCGGAGGCTTTCTATTCGTCCGTCTCACCCTGTCTCTGGCGAGACTATAATCCTGCAAATCATCCGTAGTGGAACCACCAGAAGTCGGTTGAGAAGTTTCTGGTTTCTCAACTGGAAACTGCTCGAAATCTACCACTGTCGTGTCTTGCTTCTGCTGCAACATAGACTGTTCATCAAAAACGACATCTCTACTAATCACAACTTTCTTCGCAACTGGATCCCAGAACTTGAATCCTTTGACACCTTTCTTGTAACCCAGAAAAATACACTCCTTCGATTTTGCATCAAGTTTGGATCTCTCATCAGCAGGTACATGCACATAAGCAGGACAACCAAAAATCCGTAAGTTATCAAAACTAACATCATGACCAGTCCATACCTCTTCTGCAACTTTCCCAGCCAGCGATGCCCTTGGCGATCTGTTGATAAGGTAACACGCCATGTTAACAGCCTCAGCCCAGAAGTGTTTGGGAAGCCCCGCATTCAACCGCAAACATCTGGCTCTTTCATTCAACGACCTGTTCATTCGTTCCGCAACACCATTCTGTTGTGGTGTCTTGCGCACTGTAAAATGCCTCTGAATCCCATGCTCCTTACAGAATTGTAGGAACCGTGAATCTGTGTACTCCGTACCATTATCAGACCGCAAACACTTGATTTTTCGTCCTGTTTGATTTTCTACCTCAGCTTTCCACAGCTTGAACTTCTCAAAAACTTCAGATTTCTGTTTCAAAAAATACACCCAAACTTTCCGTGAAAAATCATCAATAAAAGTAACATAGTACCTAGATCCACCCAAAGACGATGTCGTGGAAGGCCCCCATACATCAGAATGCACATAATCAAGAATCCCTTGAGTTGTGTGCTTCGCAGTCTTGAAACGGACTTTAGTCTGTTTACCAAGAACACAATACTTGCAAAATCGAGCTTACAGCTTTTGACACCATGCAACAAGTTTCTCTTGTGTAATTCTGCCATACCACGTTCACTAAGATGAGCAAGGCGCATATGCCACAATTTTGTCGTATCATCACAGGACTCAACAGAGTGAACTCCACCTGCAACGGTACTCCCTAACAATCTGTAGATATTCCCTGCAGTCATCTTGCCTTTCATCACAGTCAATGCTCCTTTAACAATCCGAATGGTTTCCCTATCCTCGTCAGCCTTAGGGATAAAACCATTCTTGTGCAAAGTGCCCAAGGAAATCAAATTCTTCTTCAAGTCTGGGATATGTCGAACACCACTCAACGTCCGAACGGAGCCATCGTGCATCTTAATTCTGACATCACCATTACCAACAATATTGCAACATCGATCATCACCCAAATAAACCGAACCAGAATTAACCGGCCTGTATGTCGAAAACCATTCCCTATTTGGCGTGATGTGATAAGAACATCCAGAATCAAGAATCCAAGCATCCGTCAATTGTGTCGTTGAAATAGAAAGCATATCACCCTCACTGCAATCAGAAGTATCATCCTCGACCACGTTCACAGACTTGGATGAGCCATCACGCTTCTCATCGGTCTGCTTTTTCAACTTCGGACAGTCTCGCTTCATATGTCCCGCCTCCTTGCACTTGTAACAGTGAATCGTCTTCTTATCCCTGGATTTGGATCTGGAATTCCGCTTCCCGGACCCTGCCTTCTCTGGCTTCCGTCCACGATCTCGATTACCCTTGACATATAAGCTATCGGCTTGAGAGCTTTCCCCTGCATTCTGTTTCCGCTGGTTGTGAGCCAACAAGGCTGCAGTAATCTCCTCAACGTTGATAGTCTCTTTCCCATATGTAAGAGTAGTCACCATGTGTTCGTAAGAGGAAGGCAACGAACACAACAGAATCATCGCTCTGTCTTCATCCTCAATTTTCACATCAAGCCGAGCCAGATCAGAAACGATTTGATTGAAGACATTCACGTGTTGCGCCAAATCGTGATCGTCCTGCATCTTCAGCCCATACAGCCGCTGCTTCAGATACAGTTTTGTCGTTAAGGATTTGGACATAAACTGACTTTCCAACTTCCTCCAAATTTCGTCTGGAGACGATAGATGCATGACGTGATACATGACCTCGTCCGCCAAGCATAATCGTATGGTTCCTGCCGCTCGCTGCTGCAATTCTTCCCAATCTTCCTCATCCATCGACGCCGGCTTTGTAGGTCGCAAAGCCTTCAAGATCCCTTGCTGCGCCAATAGATCCTTCACCCTCGTTTGCCATAATCCGAAGTTACCCTGACCATCGAATTTCGCGACTTCGAATTTTGCTCCTGACATCTGATACCAATTGTTGACAAAAACGGGTAAAGAAAACGAAAGAACACGAGAATTTTACGAGGTTCGGCAATGTGCTTACGTCCTCGGTGCCTAGGCGGCGCTAGAAGTTTTATTCAATGATCTTTTAGGTCTAGGTTACATCTCTATTTATAATAGAAAACCCTGGTATATAATTACAAAATCAACCCTGTACCGTACCGCGGGGGCTGCGCCCCCACACCCCCAACCCACATAATTCGTAACCCCACAACGAGACTTTTTATGAGCCATACATAACAGGGTGGTAGTTTCCAACTTGGAGAATATGGGATTTGAGATTGACAATAGTGTGATTTTCCTATGACAAAAATATACTTATTTCATACGGTTTAGGGATAAAAAGAAAGAAAACAGCCCATTTGTATATTTGTGTGGTATTTGCCTTTGAATATGGATGTTATTTGAATTCAGAATTTTAAGAAGAAAAATATTTTATTATTAAAAAATCACACTTATATGAAATTGTAATAAATATAATTGAACATATGAAAACGACTATATAAATTCTTTTCAAAGTGATGCATTGAACGATAATTGTAAGTACAAATATTCACTTATTAGTCGAGATGTGGTGAACTTTAAGCATCCCAATTGCAATAATTGAAGGTTCTTCTTCCTCATCTGACCTTGATGGGGCCCAAGGGAATGCTCAAACTTCTAAAATAAAAAATAAAATAAATTTAATCATGATTTTAAGATTAAAATTTTGATTGGAAATTTCAAAAATTATATTAGATTACTTTAATTAAATCAAGTTTTGAAAAATGAATTTTAAATGAATTTAATTCAAAGAGAGTTTTAAATTGAAAAATAGGACTAAATTATAAAGAGATTAAACTTGTAAATTATCAAAAACAATTATTCAATTTCAAGTTAGTTAGTGTTCGGGGCTTTAAAAACTAAATTCAGGTTTTTTTCCCTCACTTTTTTCACCCAAGAATTTTACCAAATACTCTTTTCTTTAATTTCTCTCAGAATCAACCATCCACCTCAATTTTTGTTACTACATGTGAATCTTTAGCCCCATGAATTTTTAGATATATAAGACTTACGCGAAACTTCAGGAACATATAATTTACCTTACGAACTATCAACAACGACTACTTGTGAACATCTTTCGCATGTGATCACCAACAACCATGTATTGATACATGTGGCCTCTTTTGAGGATAAGCTAGTCTAAGTCATCACTTACTAGGATGTCCAATCAACACCAATGACATAATAACTCTCAATCTACATATGTTCAGAACACTATAAATAAGTCATGCAACAGAGAGGATAGAAGGAAGAGATTGATCTTGACCTTGAAACCAGACCATATTACTATAACCACCAGACCCACACTACCAGACGAATCCTCCAACCACCGTCTACAATTATTGTCTACTGATCAATAATTTTTAGTGATCTAAAAACTTATTTTTCTCTAAAATATTTTAATAAACACTTAAAATTTCTCTTTAATTTTCCTAACTTTCTCAAGCTAATTTTGAACAAATTTTCAATCAAACTTCTCCAAATTCTTCTTTTTTTTAATTCTTTAAGGCAAGAGTTATCTTTTTCAGCTTCACCTTTTCAAAACATGGTTTGATCCTTAGAATTCAAAGATTTTGAAAATTGAGCTTTCTTGAAGGTTTTTTATTTAACAATGATGAAATTTAGATAATATCATTAATATGTGTTTTTTAGATTTGTTTGGAATGAACAAGAGTTCTTCAAACTTGTTTTGATGATTCATAGCAAGAATAGATGGATTTGATGATCTTTTCTTTCTTGTGTCTACTGTTATTAATGCACACATTGTGATTTAAATTAGGATGAATTCAATGTGTTATTTGAGGCACTCCGGAGTCGGTTAACAGGGGAGTGCCTTGAGCGATTGTGGCTTTTCTAATATTTTTCAATCTAACTTTTACTTTTATAATTAAGGTCCCTAATTTTTTAATCTCACATTTTACCTTTATAATTGAGCCTTCAATCCCACTTTTTACATTTATAAATGAGACCCCTAATTTTTGTAATCCCACTTTTTACCTTTATAATTGAAGTTCTTAATTTTTTTCAATCTCACTTTTTATCTTTATAATTGAGACCCCTAATTTTTTTCAATCTCACTTTCTACCTTCATAATTGAGGTCCCTAGTTTTTTTAATCTCGGTTTTTACCTTTATAATTAAGCCCCTAATTTTTTTTTTCAATCTACTTTTTACATTTATAATTGAAGCTTCTAATTTTTTTCAATCCCATCTTTTACCTTTATAATTGAGGCCCCTATTTTTTTTCAACCCCACTTTTTACCTTTATAATTGAGGCCCCTAATTTTTTCAATTTCATAAAATTTTCAATTTCCTATCTCTTTCTCCATCCCTCTCATGAATTCATTTAATTTTGAATTAAATCTAATCATATTTTTCTTTATTTTTTCAAATCGCATTCTTCAATTTATCAAATATTTGTAACTCTTAGTCTTCTCAAATCTCAATCTAATGGTAAAATAATGTATTATTCTTTATTTTTTTATTTATTGTTCAAAATTAAAATTTGTATTATACCCAAATTCAATTTTTTATTTATTCTCTTAGTTGTATTTAAGGTGTTTTCTTAACAAAATAATGAAAATAATATTTGACGAAATTTAATCAATTTTCTATGATTTAATAATATAATATTAAATTAATTGTCCAACGTAATAGAATATATTTTCATTCTATAATAATTTATATTTAAGTTTCACTCAAGATCCCGAAAATATTCGAGACGGCTAGTCACTGAATTGTGATATTGTTTTTGTGAAAAGCATGCTTGAAATTGTGAATATGCTTTTGAAAGGCTGAACTAAAACAAAGGAGTGTGCATTAAAATAATGAATAAATACGTGTAATACGGGTCTATTGGCTTATTGTTTATCTTGATACTATTGAATATAGTTAACATGTGATAGGATTTGAATAGTCACTGTGTGACTTGTGATTTAGGGAGATTGATGCCCTAAGACATATTAGAGAGAAAAGTGAATGGTAATCCATTCATGGGTATGTTTAGTGTGTTGAAGAGTATTTGCAAAATATTATACTTTGATAGAACATGTTTGCCTCTTTAAATTTATTGTGAGGCGAGAAAATCCGTTTATCCAATGACTGTGATTAGATTATGTTTCATATCGAATAAAAGAGACAATAAATCAGATGAAAAGCTGTAGTGTCGTTGTGATTTTTGAAATGGTGAAGAATTTTCAATGTATCACATGCAAGTGTTCTTGTGTATATAATTTTAAAATATGAGCAATCAAGATAATAAAAAGCAGTGGCTTAAGGGATGCTTTTAGTGGACTTTCGAATAACTTTGTTGTGGTATGTATTCTTATGGCAATGCTTCGTTAGAGAGCTCTTTTAGAAGTGATTTTGGATTAAAAATTCGTTTAAAATGTAAAATCTAGCACGAAACAAGTAATTTTGATAGTAAAACAATTGTTGTTATTTATTGAGATCTCGGATTTGAACATCATGGATGCCAAATATATGACTGTTCAATGTCAAATTGTTCAAACTTATCTTCGAATATGTATTATCTTATACTGACCCCATATTAATGTGAAAACGTAAAATTTATCTAAACAATTAATAAAAAATATAAAATCAATTTTTCAACGATAATTTTGAATTGACCGCAAAAGTTGATAAAATCCAGCTTTTTGGTTTCTAAATTGCTTTGGAAGTAAAATAATATTTTTACCCTTCTTGGCCAAGCTCTCATTTAATACAATCGTTTTTGCCTTGGAAAAATATTTAAAAATCTAATTTTTACAAATTATAAATATTTAACTCTTATTTTGTTTCAATAATTTGTTGTTAATATCTTTAAATAAATAGTGTAATTATTTTGATTATTCATTTTTTTAATTACCTAAAAGTAATTAAAATCTATGATTCATATCTTGAAATACTAATAGTGAATTATTATAAATTATTTTTTATTATAATTATATTTATTATTTATACTCTTATTATAATTTAAGTTGAATATAAATAAATTTAAATTATTATATTTTTAATTTATAATATAATGTCTAAAACAAACATTTTATCTTCTCAAAAGTACTTTTTAATATCAATATCAAACACTAAAATTTTAAACTCATTTTTTAAGAACACTTTTAAAATCGCCTTCTAACAAAACTTTTAAAAACACTTTTCAAAAGCAATGCAATGTCAAAAATTTTAATTATGTTCCTAGCATGAAGGCATGTTCACACAAATCAAACTTATAAGCTGGAAGTTGAACTCATTTAATATGACCATATAGTTGACAATGTTCATTTAGGACTTGTAAGATCCATGATTTGCAAGAATGGTTTGTATGCATGTTGTATGCAAATTTTACTAAACATGCCAAATCTTTAGTTTTAGGTGATTTTTCTAGGATAAACAAAGTATGTTACCCTTGCTAAAATGGTAAAAAGACCTAAATTGCCAAATATGACTAGGTGAGTTCCCAAAATGTAAATTGAATTGTATAAATAGACTTTTGATCCATTGGTATACTCAAACATAATTTGGATGTTATGATGTATGATTATATGATGTTTTGATATGTATGGTATGTTTAAACCATGATCAAGTATGTTCATTAACACTAGAACCAATCAAATGCATGTTAAAGACAAAAAAAAGTGCTCCTTCACACTATTTTATGCAATTTTCCAGAAAAATGATCAGTTCTTTTGAAGAAAGGATCGATCCCTTACACAAAGAACCAAACATTCAGACAAAAAGATCAACCCCTTTGACCTTAGTGCTTAGTTTGGATTAAACTAATAGATCGATCTCTCAGGCTGAAGTATGGATCCCTTTTAACTAAAAAATATTAAAATGTATTTCAAAAAGTGCAATTATGGCCTATTTGAGCACAATTTTGGTAAGGCTTTTCTATACACATTTTATTAAGATGTCTGCCAATTGAACCGAACATATGCAATGAACTATCACGTTGTTGTCAGCTACAGCTTATCAGTGTGGTTTCTGCAAGCTTTGCAAGAAACTCCTCTTAATTCTCAAAATAGATAACATAGAATTAATAAATTGATACATAATTATCCCAAGAATACATAAGCTATCATCAGGTTGAATTCAAATTCTACTTGAACACTCACAAAAGAATTATCAAAGGACATCAACATTCAAAAACTAGACACAAGACGGGCTCTATATTTCAAAGACCAGCTGAAACTAATCCATGCAATGTGACAATACCAATAAGGATATTTTGATGATCGACTACAGGCAGAAATTGTACCGGAGAAGGCGGTGATTCCATCTTTTGCATGGCTTCCACTGCCATTGCATCCGGACCGATGGTTCTGGGTTTCCTGATATTACCCGATAAGGATTTAAGTGAGTTTGATTAAAAACAAAATGGTTACTCCAATAATCAAAAACATAAAAAATTTACTACAACACATATGAACATTCGTCATTTGGTTTACCTGTTGCACATTTCACAGACGGTGAGCTTGAATATGGCTTCTCCACTAGCTTTAAGAGTACGCCGCAAATCACCATCTGTAAATGTGCCAAGCAGGTGATACTCCTCATCTATAACCAGCAAGCACCCGCATCCTTTACTAGTAAGCTCCACCAGCTGATCCATTATCAAATCTCCTTCCTTGCAAACTGGAAGTTCAGCTTGCTTCTTCATTATATCTCTCACCTACATACGAAAAGCACTTATCCATCAGTCTAAAAGTCCAACAAATTATATTTCTTCAATAGTAAACATAAAGACCCATCTTTAACTCTAAATTAAAACCCAGATCTCAAACAATTGAGGGGAACCAACTTTATAAATATCTTTTAAAATATCAATGAAACCCCATTAATGATCCAGAATCTCGTAACCAACAGCAATCACATTTTGTGGGGGGGGGGGGGAGGGGAAACTGATCTGAAAACCAGCTTTTAATCAAAACAAACCTTAAAAATAAGGCTTTTCCCAATTCTTCCTGCAGGATGATTGGCCGCGTATTGCTCCTTAGTCAAGTTCCTAGCTCCCATTAGAGCGATAGCCACCGTGTCCCCAAATACCATCTGGATCGCCGTGGAAGTAACCGGCGCCATATCAAACGGACACAATTCCCTCTCCAACGGAAGATGCACGTTCATATCGCAAGCGTTTGCCAAGACATTTTCGGGAACGGAGGTAACCGAAATGAGATAAACCCCCTTGGCTCTAGCACAGGGGATGAGACGCAGGAGTTCTTCGGTGGAGCCGGATTTCGAGAAGAGGACGAGGATGTCGGTGGAGGAGAGTGCCCCAATGTCGCCGTGGAGGGCATCGAGAGGGGAGAGGAAGGCAGAGCAGATGCCGAGAGAAACCAAGGTCTGGGAGATCTTATTGGCAACGAATCCGGATTTTCCAACGCCGGAGAAGAAAATGGTGCCGCGGGAATTAAGGAGGGTTTCGGTGAAAGATAATGCTATGGATAGATCGAGGTTCTGGAAGAAGTAATTGAGGTGACCTTGTTGGGCTTTGAAGAGGCTGAGAAGGGTAGTCTCGGAAATCCGCTCATGGAGGGGATATTTGGGCGGCGGAGATGGGAGGTCGAGTGGCGGAGGAAGCGATCCCATTATTGGATTTGTTGTGTGAGATCCGGTGCTACGCCTTTGATGGTATAGGAATGGCAAAGGAATGAACAAGACAAGGCGCGTGACAACTGGAGTGGCCTTTTTTATTTGGCCCTTCTTTTTTTCTTTCTTTTGTCGGTAAACAAGGAATAATAGGAAACTGTAAAGAAAACCAGTCTACTTTAAGGTTAAAAATTGATGTTTCATTTTATTCCTTGTTTTATATAAATAATTTAAGGTTAAAAAATGATTTTCTAATTTAAGGAGTATCAAAATGTTCAAACTTTTTCCAATGGTGACGGGCGAGTGATAACGGCGGAGCAACGGTGAGGAAAACCATCAGTTAGGGTTTGTTCGTAAAACGTCGGGAGCACATGAAAGATGACGGTGTTGTGAACGGACGACGGGATCGGTCAGAAACATTGAAAATCCGAATGAGATAGCTTGAACTCTAACAAATCTTTGTGGGGCTTTCTACAACAAACGACGGGGCTTCTCGGAGTGTGGCCCGTTGGGTTTTGGTCGCGAATCAACGATGCATACACTAGTGGTGACGGTGTTCGTCACCGGCGGCCGAAAGGTAAACGACGAGAAGGGCGACGGACTAGGGCTTGGTTCGGTTGGGGGTTTTTGTTTGGGAATTGATCTAGTACATATATAATCAAATAATATATTTATTAATTTACAACTTAAATAGAAACTTAGTTTAGTGGTTGAGGCATGGTTAGCCATGCCTTAGGTCATGGGTTCAGCACTTAGGCACACTTTTTATTTTTTATTTATTTTTTTATACTTCTCCATTTAATCTTTTAATTAAATTCGGGGTGTTACAATTATCTCCTCTTTAAAAGAAATTTCGTCTTTAAAATTTACCCAAGTTATAAAAATGTGGGAAATGAGCTTTAATTAGTTATTCAATCTCTCAAGTGTCTTTTAAAGGGTTATTGTTGAGTTAATCGATCGACGGAATCAACCAAGAGGGGGTGAATTTTGCACAGCGATTTAGAGTGGTTCGACTTTCTCAACCAAAGTCTACGTCCACTACCTTAGCTATCCACACTAAGGATTTTCCAACAAATTCACTAATTTGTTTTTTCTTTTGAGGCCTAAGAGATAACCTTACAACTCCCTCAAGAATATACCCCAATTCTTGAGAACACTCTTTCTCAAAGAGAATATTACAAATTTGCAAACTTACAAGGAAATCCTCACAAGGTAGATTGTTTGCACAATTCTAGAACAAAGAAAAGAACACTCAAAAATGAATACAATTGAGTACAAGTAGTGTTCTTGAAAGCAAAATGAATATTGAATGAAAAATAGGCTTGAAATGCTCAAACTTGAGGTTTGATTGTTTCTCTTTGATTCTCTCTTGATTCTTGTTTCTTGTGTTTTCTTGTTTTTGATCAATGGCTTCTAAGCTTGTTTAAATACTCCTTCAAATGATTATGAACATTAGGGATGATTAGTGGAGTCAATAGATCCGTTTAAGTGTGAAAACAATTAATTAAATCAGTTGGGAGAGTCAGTGCATCGATGCATACCCAAGGTGCATCGGTATATCAAGTGTAAAATTCAAATATTTTGACTGTTGGACCCTTAGTGCATCGGTGCACTAAGAGTGCATCGATTCATAAAATGCATTCGATGTTTCAAAATAGCCTGAGTGCATCGATGCATCAAATGCATTCGATGTTTTCATAAAACTCTGAGTGCATCAATGCATAGTATGTGCATCGATGCATGAAATGCATTCGATGTTCAATTTATTCCATGGTGCATCGATGCATGGATTGGTGCATCGGTGCATCACTCTGAAAAATTGATTTTAGGCTTGATTTTGGTTCAAAATACTTTGTGAAAATTGTTTCAAAAATATATTAAGTATAAAACACAATTTTACACATTTAGTAAGGTTTGAAATTGATCTTGAAGACTTGGAGTAATAATTTGATATTTGAGAAATTAAATCGAATATACTTAGAAAATCATTTGCAAAATCTTAAAATTCATTTATACTTAATTTGTTATATCGAAACATCAAAATGTTTTCAACAATCTCCCCCTTTTTGATATAACAAAACATGTGTGTAATTTTAAGATTTTCTTTGAAAATAAATTTTGAAAAATTACTCCCCCCTACTCTAACACTTCTCCCCTTTAACATTTTTACACTTCTCCCCCTTTTTGTTAAATCAAAAAGACTTTAAAACGATCTAAACAAGGTTTTGAAAAACATAGCCAATTGATTAAATATATATATATAGCTTCAGCTGCTAAGATCAAAGATCAAAAGAGAGATTAGCCATTAGCTTTCATAAACAATATTCATAATCAAATGTGAAATGGCATAATTGGGCATATATGACTAATGATGCAAAAATAAGAAAATTCAACCAAACCAAATATATATATATATTAAGTTCAAACATCCAATCATCCAACTCTTAACAAATTCAAACATTTAACAAACCAAAACAAACACTCCAGAAACATCAAAATCAATCCAAGTTTTAAAATCAAGAAAGCATGACAAGGATAGATCTACTCCATCGAATGATCGGGAGGAGGAGGAAATCGTGCTTGCATCTCAAGAGAGAGAGCATCCATACGTGAAAACATATCCCTTTAAAACTCCATCTGTCGAGCTTCCAAAGTGTATAAGCGATGATTTACCGCTTCGTGAGTAGCAGTCAAGTGGGATTCAATAGAATCATACCGTAGATCAAATGTCTCCAAAAACGAACGAAAATATGGAGGCACTTGATCCTCTTGTGGAGCTTGTTCCGGTGCAGGCTCATCATCTGGTACGTGATCGTCGATATCTTGCATAAGCTGTTGAAATTCAGGATCATCGTCAGCAGTCGGAGCCGGAGGAGCACGAGAGGAGCTAGGAGCAGCTCGTGAAGAATTCGCTCCCGGAGTTTGCTTCCTGGGTCGAAAGTCCCAAAGACCGGTTTCCTCGTCTTGTTTCCAATTCTCTTTCTTCAACGAGGTGAGATTGATTGGGTTTTGGAGAGGAATAGGATTGTCAAGAGAGACATTTAGACCGAGTTTGATAAAAAGGTTACTTATAAGACATCCATAAACTAATGTTTCGACATGTTTTGAAGGAACGATGTTTATGATATCCACTAGTTGACTAAAAATAATGTGGGGCATATTTATTTTGTTTTTATTCTTGAGACAGTGCATCCACCATAAATCCCTAGCATGAAGAGTGGAGTATCTACCTCCGGATGATCTAAACCACCAAGAGATCATCAAATGAAGAAAACGATCGTGATGAGAACATAGAGTACTAACACTAGCGTTTGGAACATAGGGATAATCCACAGTTTCATTCTCATTAAAAATACCATCGTCATCTAACCCAAAATGGAAAGTTATAGTCTCCGGGTCAATATTAATATATTGTCCTAAAATGTAGGATATGATTGCTATAGTTCCACACTGAGTTTGGTTTTGAATGCATACCGCATTAGAGTAGAAAATGTGGACTAACTGATGATATAAGATAGGTTTGAGGTGAAACATTTTATCAAACTTCCATGTTTTAAGAATCGGAAGGTATTCGAAGTCAATATCTACCATGGCTTGAAGAGAAGGAATACGCTATTCCTGGATTCTATAGGATTAGAAAGAATTTATGTACCTAGAGTACAAGTCGTCTTTACGACATTCAGTCATATTAAAACATGATCTTATAGGAGATGTAGGTGGAGGAGGAACGGGATTAGGAGGTTGGTTTGAACGAGAACAACTCGATGAAGTTCTAGGGTGTTTGGGATTAGACATGGTTTAGGAATCAGAAAAAGGAATATAACCTGCAAATTGAAACACATGTATGCAATTTAATCAATCCCAAAACTCAATTGAGTCCCAATAATTCAAGGTTCTCTAAATCAAATCCTAATGGTCATAGTTTTGAAAAACTATTTAGAAAACAATGTTTGAAAATTTATAATATGTATAGTTTTTCATGAAAAAAACATAATTAAATAAAAAAACATCATATTTAAAAATTAAATTCAGATTTCTGATATTTTTTTTAATTTCAAAAATTCTTTGAAAATTTGTGAGTTTTTGATGAAATTGGTTGTAAAATCTAGTTTGAAATCATCAAACAATCAATGCCCGATATAATGTTCATCCTAGAACTAGTCTTAAGATCAAAATATGATAAACTAGAAGTTTTTAGAAAAATACCTTGAAAATTTCGGATTGAAGAGAATGAGATGTTGTGTTGCACGGTTTAATGATAGTAGCAGGATATAAAGATGAAAAGCTCGAAGATTCTGACAAATTTTCGTTGATTTTGAGCAAATGGAGGATTTAGAGAGGAAGAGAGGCGGATGGCTAGAGAGGGTTTAGTTTTAGTGTTTGAAACAAATAAGAAAATAAGCCTTTTAAACCCAAAACCCGACGGATGCATCGATGCACATTCTAGGCGTGCATCGGTGCACCTTCATGGTGTATCGATGCACATTCAAAGGGATGCATCGAGCACTGTTAAGTGCATCGATGCATGAAGCACAAAAATGACAAAAATCCATTTTAAACACTTACAATTGCAAAATTAATTAGCTCTAGTGGTATTGGCAACTCATATATTGAAAATTAATCATGTTCAATCAATCAAATTAATCCTTAAACAACATTTGAACATAAAATTAACTTTCACCAAAGAACATAAACTCCCCCTAACTAATAGCAATTAATGCAATAAAAAATTACTATTATAAGCATTTTTCATTTATTCTTAAAAATGTTAAAATTATTTTAAACAGTAACCTAAGATAGGTCAATTAAACCTAATTCTCTCCTAAGTGTCCAAAGTCTCCTAAGATGGTACCTACTTCAATTCCATAATAAAAAAGTTATTGTTTCATCCATAAAACTTGTGCACAACAACTATCGGCTGAAATATATTCCGCTTCAGTGGTAGATAATGCAATACAATTTTGTTTCTTTGAAAACCAAGAAATCAGCATATTCCCAAGGAATTAGCAAGTACCGGAGGTGCTTTTCCTATCTAATTTGCATCCTCCATAATTCGCATCAGAGAAGGAATGCAAGCTAAAACTAGAGCCTCTAGGATACCAAAGTCCTAAATTAGGAGTTTCCTTAAGGTATATAAAGATTCTCTTAACAGCTAGTAAATGTGATTCCTTAGGGCATGATTGAAATCTAGCACATAAGGAAACACTAAACATAATGTCCAGTCTACTTGCAGTTAGATAAAGAAAAGAACCAATCATTGACCTATATAATTTAACATCCACACATTTACCTCATTCATCTATGTCAAGCTTTGTTGATGAGCTCATTGGAGTGATATGCGGTTTCCCATTTTCCAGTCCAAACTTCTTGAGCATGTCTTTGACGTACTTAGCTTGATTGATGAAGATTCCATCTTTTCTTTGCTTGATTTGGAGTCCCAAGAAAAATGAGAGCTCCCCCATCATGCTCATCTCGAATTCACTTTGCATTAGCTTAGAAATTTCTTGGCAAAGAACATCATTAGTAGAACCAAATATTATATCATCAACATAAATTTGAATTACTAATAAATCTTTACCTTTATGCTTTAAAAACAATGTAGTGTCAACCTTCCCTTTTGAAAAACCTTTTTCAATTAAAAAGTTTCACAATCTTTCATACCAAGCTCTAGGAGCTTGTTTTAAACCGTAAAACGCTTTTGTCAATTTAAGAACATGATCTGGAAATTTTGAATCTTCAAAACCTAGAGGTTGTTCCACATACACTTCTTCTTTTATAAAACCATTTAAAAATGCCCTTTTAACATCCATTTGATATAATTTAAATTCATGAAAGCATGCAAATGCTAATAACATTCTAATTGCTTCCATCCTAGCTACGGGAGAGTATTATTCATCATAGTCTATGCCTTCTTCTTGAGTATACCCTTGAGCAACAAGTCTAGCCTTTTTTCTCACTATATTACCACTCTCATCAAGCTTATTTCTAAATACCCATCTAGTACCTAAAGTAGATTTATTACTAGGCCTTTCAACTAATGTCCAAACATTACTTCTCTCAAATTGATTTAACTCTTCTTGCATAGCCATAATCCAATGTTCATCTTTTAATGCTTATTTAATATTCTTAGGCTCTATGCATGAGATAAATGCAATATAATTACAAATATTTCTAAGAGAAGATCGAGTTGTTACCTCTTTGGATAGATCACCTATAATTTCACCATCCTTGAAATAGTTGTACTCTCTTGGGTAAGATACTTCCCTTTCTTCAATGGTTGGATTCTCGAGAGGATCATAAGTTTCCTCATCTTTCGTTTATTCCTTTGATGATGGTTCTCCAATGTCATGTCTAACGTCATTTGTATTTATAACACCTACGTCATCATTCAAACAAGAATCCTTCCTCAGAAGGAGATTATCATCGAAAACAACATGTATAGACTCTTCTACAACCAAAGTTCTTTTATTAAATACTCGATAAGCTTTAGAATTTAAGGAATATCCCAGAAAAATTCCTTCATCACTTTTAGCATCAAATTTGCCAAGATTGTCTTTACCGTTGTTTAAAACAAAACATTTACATCCAAAAGGATGAAAATAGCTAATGTTAGGCTTTTTTTTAAAAAAAGTCCATATGGAGTTTTCTTTAAAATAGGCCTAATCATTACTCGATTAATAACATAACAAGCGGTATTTGTGGCTTTCGCCCAAAAATATTTTGGCAAATTGTTTTCACACAACATGGTTCTAGCCATTTCTTCTAAAGTTCGATTTTTCCTCTTAACAACTCCATTTTGTTAAGGGGTTCTAGGTGCTGAAAAATTATGGCTAATACCATTTGAATTATAAAATTCAGTAAATCCAAGATTTTCAAATTCAGTTCCATGATCACTCCTAACACTAGTTATAGAGTAACCTTTTTCGTTTTGGATTACTTTTGAAAACGTGATGAATTTTTCTAATACTTCATCTTTAGTACTTAAGAATAGAACCCAAGTATATCTAGAATAGTCATCTACCAAGATAAATACATATTGTTTTCCACTCAAGCTAGTAGTTTTAGATGGCCCAAAAAGATCTAAGTGAATCAATTGTAATACTCTACTAGGTTATACATCGTTAATGGATTTAAAAGAAACTCGCTTCTGTTTTCCTTTAGCACAACCATCACAGATTTTATCATTATCAAATTTTAGTTTAGGCAACCCTCGAACTAAATCTCCTTGAATTAGCCGTTGTAAAACACTCATACTAGCATGTCCTAGTCTCTTGTGCAATAACCAACTATCATGCTCATCCTTAGCAACTAGGCATAAATTAGTCATATTAATAGAGTCTAAATGCACTATGTATATGTTTCCTATTCTATGACCAACAATCATAATCTGATTAGATGCAATGTCAATGACTTTACAACCATTAATATCAAACATGACATTAAATCCCTTATCACACAATTGACTAATACTCAATAGATTATGCTTTAATCCATTCACATATAAAACATTCTTAATTTGTATGGAAGAGGTATTACATATAGTACCTATACCTTCAATCCTTTTGAATCATCACCAAAAGTCACTTCTCCTCCATTTTTGGCGTTGAGCTCTATGAATCGGCTTTTGTCTCCGGTCTTATGTCTTGAGCATCCACTATCAAGGTACCATCAGTTTGAATTTGTTTCCCGTGCCTTGTAGCAATGCTCATTTTCCTACAAACATAGATTAATTTTTTATTTTTGGTACCCAAATTATTTTGGGTCCATATTCATTAGTTTCCAAAATCCTAGTCCCTTTAGGTATCCATTTGTGTAGGAAATCCTTATCTTTAGTAGTAATGAGTCCTTTAGGAACCCATATACTTCTAACGATTTTTCTATTAGAGGTTCTTCAGGGACCTCTATGATTGTAGTATTTAAAACTTTTTCTAACAAAGTTGGTTTTTGAATTTTCCCCATTTTCAAAACGTTTTGTTTCAACTTTATTAAAAGAAGCTTTAAGATCATCAATTTTCTTTTGATGATCATCATTGACCTTTAAAAGTAAATTTTGAAAATCTAAATTTTTCTTTTCAAACTCTTTTAGTTTGATTTGCAAATCACTAATTTTACTTTCAAAATCATTGTTGGTTTTGGTTATGAGCTTCTTTTCATTTTTCAATTTTGAAACATCATTTTTATATTTTAAAAACAATTTCTCATAATCCGAAGCCAACCAATTATATTCCTCTAATAACTCATCATAAGATAAATCATCTAATTCAAATGAGTTAGAGGTTACCTTAGGATCTTCCCCGAATACCATCAAGCACAATTTTGCTACTTCTTGTTCCTCTTCATCGGAATCTTTTTCATCGCTCCATGTAGCCACATAAGCCTTGTGCTTATTCTTTGATTGACCCTTTCTCTTCAATTGTAGGCAATCACATTTAACATGCCCCGGCTTTTTGCATTCATAGCAAATGATAGGGTCCTTCTCTTTTGGTTCATTTTTGAGGCCTTCATTTCGTTTGAGTTTTCTTCCTCGGTAAGGTCTCATCATTTTTTTGAACCGTTTGGAAAACAATGCTATTTCCTCGTCATCTTCATCCGAATCACTCTCATCTTTTGTGGATTTGAGAGCAACTCCAATGTTTTTCTTCTTCTCCTTCTCATTTGGTGTCTCGTCAATCTTATCGAGGTCCACCTCATCTTCAAGCATTATTTCATGAGTGAGGAGGGAACCGATTAGCTCTTCAAGAGTTAAGGACTTTAGGTTCTTAGCCTCGATGATTGTCGTCTTCTTGGATTGCCACGATTTTGGAAGTGAGTAAACTAACTTCCTCACAAGCTTTTCGTTTAGAATGATCTCTCCATATGATTTGAGACCATTGACAATCATTGAGAATCTATCCATCATAGCTTTGATATATTCATTTGGTTTCATCCTGAAATTTTCATAGCTATGTGTTAGAAGACTAATTTTAGATTCTTTTACCTCGTCGGTGCCTTCATAAGTGACTTTTATTTAATCCCATATTTTTTTGACGGTTGTACAAGATGAGACTCTTCCATATTCATCTTGTCCAACAGCACAAGATATGATATGGATGGCTTTGGAGTTGAGCTGGAACATTTTTGTCTCTCCTTCACTCCACAATCTTGGATGAGTGAGAGGCTTGATATATCCATCTTCTACAACATTCCATGCTCCCATGTCACTTGCTTGAATGAAATACATCATCCTATTCTTCCAATAGGCATAGTTAGCTCCATTGAACAAATAAGGCTTGTTGGCGGGCATCGAATTGAGACCGAAGTCGACATTTGAAGTAGAGGCCATTGATGACTTAATAATCGATGTAACTCTTCTCGAAACGACTCAAGAGGCGATTAAACCTTTAAATGAGTGAGGCTCTGATACCAATTGTTGAGTTAATCGATCGACAGAATCGACCAAGAGGGGGTGAATTGGTATTTAAAATTTTGGTGGAAGCTTTTGCAGAAAATTAAAAAGATTTGCACAGCGATTTAGAGTGGTTCAACTTTCTCAACCAAAGTCTACGTCCACTACCTTATCTATCCACACTAAGGATTTTCCAACAAATTCACTAATTTATTCTTTCTTTTAAGGCCAAAGAGATAACCTTACAACTCACTCAAGAATATACCCCAATTCTTGAGAACACTCTTTCTCAAAAAGAATATTAAAAATTTGCAAACTTACAAGGAAATCCTCACAAGGTAGATTGTTTGCATAATTCTAGAACAAAGAAAAGAACACTAAAAATGAATACAATTGAGTACAAGTAGTGTTCTTGAAAGCAAAATGAATATTGAATGAAAAATAGGCTTGAAATACTCAAACTTGAGGTTTGATTGTTTCTCTTTGATTCTCTCTTGATTCTTGTTTCTTGTGTTTTCTTGTTTTTGATCAATGGCTTCTAAGCTTGTTTAAATAATCCTTCAAATGATTCTGAACGTTGGGGATGATTAGTGGAGTCAATAGATCCATTTAAGTGTGAAAACAATTAATTAAATCAGTTGGGAGCGTCAGTGCATCGATGCATATCCAAGGTGCATCGATGCATCAAGTGTAAAATTCAAATATTTTGACCGTTGGACCCTTAGTGCATCGGTGCACTAAGAGTGCATCGATGCATAAAATGTATTCGATGTTTCAAAATAGCCTGAGTGCGTCGATGCATGGCTGGTGCATCGATGCATCAAATGCATTCGATGTTTTCATAAAACTCTGAGTGCATCGATGCATAGTATGTGCATCGATGCATGAAATGCATTCGATGTTCAATTTATTCCATGGTGCATCGATGCATAGATTGGTGCATCGGTGCATCACTTTGAAAATTTGATTTTAGGCTTATTTTAGTTCAAAATACTTTGTGAAAATTGTTTCAAAAATATATTAAGTATAAAACACAATTTTACACATTTAGTAAGGTTTGAAATTGATCTTGAAGACTTGGAGTAATAATTTGATATTCGAGTAATTAAATCGAATATACTTAGAAAATCATTTGTAAAATCTTAAAATTCATTTATACTTAAATTTTTATATCGAAACATCAAAATGTTTTCAACAGTTATGATTCCTCTACTAAACCTTAACAAGCTGATTATGCACATATCTCTTCTTTGTTAAAATTCCAGAATATAAACATAATTCTCCTCGTAGAACCAAACATACCTTAATTATCAATTCTTAATCAGAATAACACATGTTTACTTTCAGTGCAACTTGCAGACATAAATGTTTTCTTTTATACGAGCAGCATCACCTCAAGATTTACATTTTTACCAAGTATTCGAACATTTACTTTAATCTCGTACAGGTAAAATCATTGAGGTACAAAGCTCATCACTTATTGGGTTTCAAACTCGTAAAATTGGAACAAAAATGATTCAAAAAAAATTCAATTCAGTACATCAGTGCATAACTTTTTGGGGGGAAACACATTATCTAAGCTTGAACCAAACCCCTTGTTCTCCAATATACTTGGGTAAAAGATCTTAATCTCAAAACTTTACTTATAAAGTTTGGTTACGAGCTTATTAGCACAGAACATTCAAAGATAACCAAAACTTAAATCTAGGTTGGGTGTCGGGTCAGAATTTTCGAACAAGTAACTTGTTTATTACTTACGATGCGACTTCCAGAACATGGACGAATGTTAATGACATTCTTTCCCTCAAAGATAGAACCTTAAAAATCAGAATACATGAGTACACTTGTTAAATAAGGATAACTTGGCATCAGAGTTCCGGCTCAGAGGAGTACGGTCATAAACTAGGGGCAGATACCGACTAGACATCCTATAACAGTCGATCAACCGATCTACCCAGAAGACTCGACTCAAACTAAGCTCTGATACAAATACATGTAACACCCTCAAACTAATATAGGTGATTTGATCTGATTTAGGGTTTCACATTAAAGTCATCGAAGCGACCCAGACTGAAAATCCTAAAAAATTTAATTTTTTTGTTAATTCATTTAAAACTGTAAAATAATTTATAGATAAAATACAAGTTCAAAATATCATTTATATAAAAATAGAATTCAACAATATCTAGTAATAAAACAAGTTTCATATTCGAATATAAAAACATAATACAACTTACATGCCCCTTAATTACATGCATCGTACTCCGTAAGCAACGCCGGTGGAACACCTTTACTGATGTCGGTAAAAGCACAAGATCAAACTCTTTAACCTGAAATGTTAAGTAAGAGAGTGAGCTTTGGAAAGCTCAGTAATACAAAACTACCAAAGGAATGCGATAGGTCACTGTATAAGGTAAAGCATAAATTTTCTTAACGATACAAACATCATTAGATTCTAGCGACGAGCTTACATTTCATTAATTATTTCTTCAAGTAACCATCAGGAAATCAAAATATGAAGGAAATATTCAGAAAGACGGATTCAGGAGATTGAGATGATGAGTTTGTTGTTTTCAACAAAACCAGAGAAAGTGTACAGATCTTTTAAAACAACAACATCCTAAAACATCTTTTTAAGACCACAGTAATACCTTTCAACCGAACACCATTATGTAGTTTCCCAAAACTGCATCCATAAAGACTTTCCTTAGGCCTATCAGGTATAGGGTTCCAACCTAAAAGAGTATCTTGGGGTCTGAGAGCCTATATAAGGGAGTACCTTAGGGCCTAAGAGCCTACTCAAAGAAGTACCTTAGGGCCTCAGAGCCTACCCAAGGTCACCTTAAGTTCGTAAGAAATTACTAGCTTGATCAGAGTTGAACCTCCATACTCCAAAATCCTACCTAGATTGTATCTAAATAATCGGTTCGTATATAAAACAATAGATTCCATGATCCATAACTTAGGAACGATTATATTTTTCAGTGAAAACATGTAACCAGAGAGAACATATCATGTAGCCATAGTTCATAAACAGTAAATCAATACATCAGTAAATTAGAATATAGAACAGTTAAAAGATTTAGTAAATCAGTAACTTTAATAAACCACATTTCATGACAGATAAAATAATTATATAGCACATAGGGAACACACTAGAGAATCTAGTTATTTTCCGGAGCTACTTAGCAATTATCAAGGGAAAACATGAAACTTCTGCAAACTGATTGAATTTCAGAAACGATATCCCTATAAGAAGGGGTTTGATAGCTAACGGATTCATTAGTCATTCAAGAAGTGATTAATCAAGATCATAGTATTCAGGTATATCAGCAAGGTATTCAGGAATTATTGCATTAAAATTTATTTAGGAATCAGACATTCCTAAAGTGATTCCATCAATCAGGCTAATAAGGGCATTTTAGTCAATTAATTCCTGAGAAATTTGATAAATCAATTTAATAAGTGTATACAACGATTTATAAAATTCCACATTTCAAGCATCTTAACAGGTTTTCAATTCCAATCGTATTTTACAATTCCCAGCAAAGGCGACACTTATCAATTATGTAGGTATAGAAACTTCACAAGTATTTATTTCTTAAAACTAGTTGCACTGCATAATCGAATTGATCACCTTCAGAACCATCTTTGGACGGATCATGAGGAGACGAACAGGTATTTAAACGGTATTTATTTATTTCCCATATTGTAATAGTATTATGGATGATCGGCCTACTTAGGTCATACTCTATAAACTTCAAGGGTGTTATAGCATTTAAAGTTTCACTGGTATCTTCAGAAGTTATCTAAAGGCATTTACTTAATCCAAGTCATGAGGGTATTTAGATAATTCTGGTATTCGAGATAGATTTATTCATTCCAGAGCTTAAGGGTATTCAGTCATTCTAGGGCTTAAAGGTATTCAGTCATTCTAGGGCTTGGGGATATTTTAGGTCATTTTACACTTTAGGGGTATTTTTGTCATTTTATAGTTCAAGGGTATTTCAGTCTTTTCCTTTCGTCTAGTATTTCCATTTAATTCAAAATTGTCATTTATTTCAGTCATTTCAAATAATTCTGACAATAATAGTACTTCCGATAAGTTAGTAATTTAACAAATCAAGAATTTAACAGGTGAATTAGTAATTTATCAGTTTAAATACGAACTCTCAGGGTACTTTCACTATCAAGGTTAATTCGGGCAATTTTTACCTCGTAAGGGTAATTTCGTAATTTCTTAATCAGGTAATATCAATATTAAAACTTTTAACGATAATAAATAAAATTTAGGGATTCTGAGGTTAATTAATTTTCATGATAATCACTGAACTTGAAATTATTTATTATCAGTTTTCTAGTGTCTTATACGTGTAGTCTAAGTCTTATTTAGTTTAATACTTTATATCACATACGGATCGAGTTTAGAAATATTAACTACACACATGTGACCAAACATAATCATTCATGCATTAACAAATACCAACATGTTCCGTAAAGAATGCAAATGGTAGTAATGTATTACCTTATTTTTAGCTACATCGGTCGAACATTTAAACTCTATTTGATCTCTCTTAACTTGAATCCAACGTCCAATAATATTTTGGATACATATCAATAGAAATTACATCAGAAACATAGCTTAATTGCGAAAAATAGATCAAATCGGGAGGTTAATCAATGAAAAACAGTTTATCGGGTTTGAATTTGGAAAAACAAACCTCAAAAACAGACTCAGGATGTTGAAAAATATCATGATAGGTGTTCCTGAAAAAAGTTAACGACAGTTCAACGACCAATCAAAGACTCGGCTCAGCTCGACGTGGTTCAACTCAGCTCAAACGGCTCGGTCCAAATCGGCGTAATCTGTCCATACCGGTTTAGCCAGTCAATAGACCCCCTGGTTGACAGATGACGCCCACACGTAGGGAGCAACGTTTGCGACGACTCCGGTCGTCGGTTCGACGTGAAATTTTCCAGTCTTGTAGATCGGCATCTCAGGAGTCTTGTGCATGTGTTATTTCACGACGAAGCACGACAGAGTGTGGAATATTAAAATGTTCGAACTTTTTCCAATAGTGATGGGTGAGTGACAACGGCGGAGGAACGACGAGGGGACCCATCGGTTGGGGTATGTTGATAAAATGTCGAGGAGCACATGAAAGGTGACAGTGTTGTGAATGGACGTCGGGATCAGTTGGAAACATTGAAAATCCGAAGGAGATAGCTTTAACTCTGACGAATCTTTGTGGGGTTTTCTACGACAAACGATGGGGCTTCTCGAAGTGTGGCCCGTTAGGTTTTGATCGCGAATCGACGACACATACACCGGTGGTGGTGGTGTTCATCACCGGCGGTCGAAGTGTAAACGACGAGAGGGGCGACTGACGAGGACTTGGTTTGGCTAATGGGGGTTTTGTTTGGGAATTGATCTGGTACATATATAATCAAATAACATATTTATTAATTTACAACTTAAATAGGAACCTAGTCTAGTGGTTAGGGTATGGTTAGCCATGCTTTAAGTCATTGATTCAACACCTAGTTATATATTTTTTTCTTTTTTTTTCTAAAGACATGTCATGGACTATGTCGATTGTTGTTTTCTGAAATACTCGTATCCTAGTATCAAAAAAATGTCTTTCATTGTCATATTAACATGAGTTTGATTAAGTTCAAGACATGTCTTTGATAATTTAAAATCAACATATGCTCCTATTAGCTTTTTCAAATTTGTTTAGATATGATTTTTTTCAAATGTTTGAATATAATCTTTTTAAACATGCCCTCATTGAATGATTGAAGATAAAAAAAACGCATCTTATTCAAAACTCTACACATAATCCAACTGTTAATTGATTAGAGTAGAACGGTGATGGTAGCATGGAATTTGATTCAAATGAAAATGAAAATGGTAATGAAAAATTCATACGACGACGAAGAGACCGATTTTCGACGACGGTAGAATGAATTTGTTTGATCTAAAATTAACGATGAAATATGATAATACGACGGTGAAAGCTCGGGCAATGACAAATTAATTATGCTACGTGACCTAAAAGAAGCCCTAGGGTTTCAACCTGACCTTTCTAACAACCTCTAAAATAATAATAATATTATAAGTCCAACATAAAATCAGGGATTTAATTCCCATCGACTCTTGAAACGAATATGGAAAGTTTAGGTCACAAGGAGAAAAAAATTAAAGGGTACGTTTAGTACATAAATTATTATATTCCCGTTTTAATACTTAAATTTTTATTTATTTTAAAATCATGTATAACGTTTATTTTTTATTTTGTTTTGGTACCTCATCACAAAAAACTTAATCAACCTTTAGAACATGACACTTTTTTATGGGTAAATTACATCATTAATCACTCAACTATCTTCTCACTCTTATTTTTGTCACAAGTTTAATTTTTTTAATTCAATTACTTGACTTTCAAATTACTCCTAATTTAATCATTCTAACATTCAAGTTTGTTTTTTATATTTTAATTTTATATTAATAAAATAATAATAAAAATTTCATGTCACAAAAATTATTAATAAAATAAATTAGAGTGATTAAAGCATGAGTAATTTGAAGGTTGAGTAGTTAAATTGAAAATTTTTAAACTTTAGTGACCAAAATAAGAGTGAGAAGATAGTGATAAATGATGTAATTTACCCATAAAAAGTAACACGTACAACAGTCCCATTAAAATTTTAACGGTCAGGTATCAAAATGAAACATAAACTAAACGTTGGTATGATTATGAAACTAATGAAACTTTAGGTTCCTAAACGTAACAAAAAAATAATTTAATTACTAAACATGTAATTTACTCAAAATTAAAATCACACAACGTTATTCCTCATCACGACAATAATCTTGGTTGGTCCAACTGTTTGCGCGTGATTTCTAACCATAAGAAGGACACGGTTTTCCGACCAGCTGGAGGCCACCCCATTTTCTTCTCAATAAGGGTAAATTATACTAGTTTTTACTGAATTATATTCTCTCTCATATTTTATTTATTATACTTTTAATTTTTTTTAATTTACTCACTGAATTTTTGAATTATTTTTGTTTTGATCACTTTAAATTATTTTATTATTATTTTTTATGACATGACAATTTTATTATTATTTAATATAAAATAATTGAAGATATAAAATAAAACAGAATATGGTCGGACGACACCACCGACCACCGTAAATGGTGGCTTTTTGGTCCCAAATTTCATGGGTCTTGTTAGTCTCGACACCCTGAGTCTGAATCTACCCTCCATTTTGTCAAAACTTACTTTAAAGTCCATAAATTGGAGATCGAAAGTGAGGAAGTCGAAACGTTTCAATTGAGATTCATGGGTTTTAGGATATTTTTTGGTGAAACAACCATCAGATTCAGACTTAGGGGATCGAGACGAACAAGACCCATGAAATTTGCAACTGAACGACCACCATCTACGTCGGTCGACGATGGCGTTACTTTCTGTTTTTATTTTATATTTTCAATTATTTTAAATTAAATAATAATAAAAATGCCACGTCATATAATAATAATAATAATAAAATAATTCAGAGTGATCAAAACAGGAGCAATTCGAGAGTTCAATGAGAAAAATTGAAAATAGGGTGAGTAAAATAGAGAGAGTATAGTTCAGTGAGGAACAATGTATTTTACCCTTTCAGTAAAGTACCCAAATGGTTTTTTTTAAATAAAGTATACAAATAGTCTTAATTATAGAACACTACATTGTTAAACCCTTCAACTATCAAAAGGTGTAAAATGTTCTCCTAATTATAGGGTGTTATTTTGTTGAGTCTCCGACTATTAAAAGTTACAATACGGTCACCTGATTATTTTAATGATGTCTACCAAACACCCGTTGCTTTTAAGCACTGACTCGACGACATAATATTACAAGCATTGACTCAATGGTATACTATAAAGGGAATAGATTTTATCATATCTTATTTAACGAGTTAACATCTAGCTCAGAAAACTACCAATTTTTTATCGGAAAAGAACGAGTTTGGAACATATGAATAGTCAAGTGATCATTTTGTAACTTTTAATAGTCAGAGACTAAAAAGATAGTACCATATAGTCGATAACTATTTTGTAATTTTTAATAGTTGAGGGACTCAACAAACAATATTTTATAGTCGGAGGACCATTTGTATACTTTACCCTTTTTTGACTGGCTCGATATAATAAAATAGGCAAATTAAAAGCAAGCCCCCAAACAATCTTAATGCTTCGAGATTAGCATCCAAATTCCTAAACCTCCCATTTTTAGCCAAAATTTTAATACTTTCACATTTAATCCTAAAATTTTAAAATCTTCCAATTTAATTTTAATACATTATCTTATATTCACACCAAACTAATCATGAATGTCGTTGATTAATTGTCATGTAGATATGTGGATAAATGATCATATTCGTTAGTAATGGTCTAGATAAATTTGAAAGTAATTATTGAACATAATTGACATGATACAGGATGTAATGCTCATTTAATATTATATATATTATAACGAGTTTGTAATTATCTGCGTAAATCCGTGTTTACGCATTTCAGTATGTAGGGTTAAGTAATGCTTTGCGCATTTAGCATATAATTCAAAGGATTTATATATATAATTACTTTTACACATTTAATATCATTAAATTAGTGAAAATAGGTGTACGAGATTTAAAAGTTGTTGGTTGGTTATTATTGTAACATTTCAGGTCCTTTGAACTTTTGTTATTGTTAATGAGATTTGAAAGTTTTTGTAAGCAAAGTTTGAAAGTTCTAAGTATCTTTGAATTGTTAATTGCCAATCTACATGTATTTGGTGAGAGTAATATATATATATATATATATATGTTGAAATTATGGTTATTGCACGTTGGAATGTTTAGTTATTGCATGAACCAAGTGACTTCCGAAGTAAATGAATTGTTGTTAATTCTTGAGGACTCGGGTTCAAGCATCATAGATGTCAGGGGTGTGAATATTCAATGTCGAGAGGTTAAGAGTTATATTTGAACAAATATTACCTTGTACTTACCCTAGATTAATAAAAAAAATCCAAATGATTAATCTTGAAAAGAAAATGTATATGCGAAAGGGATTAATAGCGTAAATGCATGGTTAAGAATTTTATTGACTAATATACATTAGGTGACGAAAAAGTAAATATTTTTATTAAACTGGAGTGATTATAAAATAATATTTATTTGAAAGACTCAATTCTTTGATAACGAGGCTCAAACACTTTTGATGTAAATATCATGTTCAAACTCGAGACCTCTAAATATAGCAATTATTTCTTTAACCAATAAGATCACTTGATTTGTGTAATGAAAAAATAAAGTTTGAATTTAGATACACATTTTTAATTAATAAAAACTCATTATATATTATGGTAAATTACGTGTTTAGTACCTAAACTATCTGTAGACACCCATTTTTTTCGGGTCTTTTTTATTTTATTATTATTATTATTTTATTTACATTTTTTTGCAGGCCGCTACATTACAAAGGCCCAACCCAGGCCAAACCGAAGCCCAATATTACAAAAAAGCCCATGCAACACAAGCCCTCAACCGAGGCCTAAAACAAGCAACCGAGGCCCAAAACAAGCAACCCAGCCCTAACCCAACAACAGAAACCAACCTAGCAACCCGATCCAGTTGCAGGACCCGAACTAGCTCAATGATATTGGAACCCTAAACCCATTAGGGTTTCATCATCAACAGCAGTAGCCGTCGCCGTAACTGTCTAGCTTTCAAGCCGGCGCGTGGACTCCACTGCTTGTTCCCCTCGTCACGTGAGCCGCCGCCGACGATGACTCCCCAGCCCGATGTTATCATCCACAGTGACAACTATCCACCCAATCAATCTGCAGTCTATCAATAGTGGAAATCAGAAGAAAAAAAATGACAGTAAAATCCCGATGAAATCGGGTTGTGGAAGAGGCTATCAAATCCATCATCCAATCCATCACACGCATCAACATAAAAAGAATGAGAAGAAGGATATCAAGAGCCATTCGGGTTCAAAGAGAAAGAAAAAGGAAAATACAGAGGAAAGAAAAAAACAAGAGAAGAAATAAACCTAGATCACATTCAAACTAAGCATCGAAAGAAAAAAAGAGAGAAGAAGAGAACTCTTACCGTGGTTGGAGGAGTGTCGAGAAGACCATGGGACGTCGGATTTTCGTTTTCTTCAAAAGTTAATGGTTTAGATCTAATGATTTAGGGTTGGTTTTAGGTTAGGAGGTGTTCGGTTTTGGGTTGAGGAGGACGAGGGGGATTTTTTGGAGAACGTTTGCCTCCTTCGACCACCGTGAGCCGTCGTGGGCTCCGTCGTGGCCCGCCGTGGCCCGTCGTGGCTACCGCCGGTGGGAGGCGGCTTCCCCTCTTCGATGAAGGGAAGTTGAGAGAATTTTAAAATCTCTCTCTTCCCTCGGTTGAGAAACAAAGCAAATGAAAGGCTGAATGATTTTTGGCCTTCGATTGTTATATTTATATATATAACGAAACGACATCGTGTAAACAGAAAAACCATGCGTTTAGCGCATGAGATAATCACGCGGGGAGGGTTCCAACTTTGTAATATTTGTGTTTTGTCCACTTAATGAAAGTTTCATCATTCCACTCTGGTTTCTTCTTTTATTTTACGTTTTATTTCAGTCCTTATAAGTTAGTTATAATATTTGTTCATATTTATATTTTGGACCTTTAATTGCATAATATTCGATTGTAGTCCTTA
Organism: Hibiscus syriacus; assembly: GCF_006381635.1. Lineage (NCBI taxonomy): Eukaryota > Viridiplantae > Streptophyta > Magnoliopsida > Malvales > Malvaceae > Hibiscus > Hibiscus syriacus. The sequence continues at coordinate 45,427 of NW_024063379.1, read as the reverse complement.
ATATTTATGAATATGTAAAATTGTGTATTTTATATTTTAAAGCATTTGTTTTGCCCCGAGTTCATTCTAGTCACCATTTTTAATGCCTATATGTTTTGGGTTTATTACTAATTGGGTCCTTTATGTTCTCGTTTAGTTCATTTTAGTCCCAACATTATTTATGTGTTATTTCAATTTCTATTGTCTGTATTTGTTTAAAATATTGATTGTGGATCTGGTTTATTTTTATTTTGTGATTTAGCCCTTTAACTTTATGTTTTAGTTGTTTTGGTCCTTTAACTTGCTATTTTTACTAATGTAGTCCTTAAACTATCTGATTTTTCCATTTTAGTCTTTTAAGTTTTTGTTTTTTCCGTTTTAGCCCTTTAAGTTTTTTTTGCTATTTTAGTCCTTTAGGTTTCTTTTTTTTTGCTGTTTTATCCTTTTAAGTTTCTATTTTTACTGTTTTATCCCTTTTAAGTTTATATTTATGCTATTTTAGCCCTTTAAGTTTCTGTTTTATTATTTTAGTCATTTAAATTCCTGTTTGTACTGTTTGGTCCTTTAAGTTTCTATTTTTCCCATTTTGGTCCATGTAATTAAATACTTACTTTTTAATCATTATATTTTGGATTGTAATATTTATTTGCATTTATGTCAACCTCATGTATGTACATATTTTTTATGTTATGTATTCGTATCATATGTAAAAAAAAGTATACTTAACTCTATTTGTTATAAATATTTTATTTCGTATATTTTTATTTGTATTTATTTCCATTGCAAATTTTTTATTTAAATATTATCTAAATATTTCAAGAACTCGTATTTGTAGAACGGGCGTGGAAAGTATCACTTGATCTAAGTGGTACAATCCGATACGACGTTCGAAAGAAATAGAGACTTGAAATAAATCGATTTTATTTTATTAATTAAATATTTTTATGTGAATGATTCAAGCGTTTTATTAATTTATTTCAGTTTACGCAAATGTCAATTTTCAATCTATATTTGATTCGTATTTTATCAAAGACGGAATATTCTTTACGGATAAGAAATAGTCGAGATGGAGGATTGCTAATCTCGAGATTTATTTTCAAGTTAAAGAATTTTCTTTAAATAATTAACTCGGAGTAAATTAATTACGTTTCAATAAACGGATCATATATTAACTTTATATTCGATTTATAAGTTCCACCATTTATGACGATATGTAAGCGACACAGTACCAATTTTTGGCGCTATGGGTGTGCTTACCCTTCCCCACACGTAAGACTCATGAATCCATTAAATAAAATCTTTGGTAAGCGCAGACCATTTTTGTCTTGAAATACTATTTTTCTTAAAATTATTTTTAAAAGATTTTTTTTGGTATTCGACCTACCTAACCCAAAAGTTGATGGCGAGTCTTATCTTATTTAATTCAAATCAATCCAAAATCACCAATTTTTCCAAATTAAAGTCATAACTATTTTTAAAATAATATTTTATTTTTTTAAAAAAATGGTTATGACACAACAATTTTGGTCTGTTTTAGTACTTAAAACTTTCAATGTTTTTAAAATCATATCTAATGTTTAGTTTTTGTTTCGTTTTAATACCTCGTCGTTAAAAATTTAACGGTGATTTGCATGTGGCACTATTTTTATGGGTAAATTGCATCATTCATCACTCAACTATCTTCTCACTCCTATTTTAGTCACTAAAGTTTAAATTTTTTAATTTAATTACTTAACTTTCAAATTACTCCTAATTTAATCACTCTAACTTTCAAATTTATTTTTTATTTTTAATTATATATTAATAAAATAATAAAATAATATCATGTCACAAAAATTATTAATAAAATAAATTAGAGTGATTAAAATAGGAGCAATTTGAAAGTTAAGTGGTTAAATTGAAAATTTTTAAACTTTAGTACCAAAATAGGAGTGAGAAGATATTTGAGTGATAAATGATTTAATTTACCCATAAAAAAGCAATTATGTTAAGTTTTTAACGGCTAGGTACTAAAATGAAACAAAAATTAAACGTTAGGCATGGTTTTGAAAAACTGAAAGTTTAGGTACTAAAATGGATTAAAACTGATAGTTTATGTACTAAACGCGTCTAGAGTGATTATAAGATAGTATTTATTTGAAAGACTTTCATTTCTTTCAAATTGGACTTATAAGTATGGTTTTATATTACATTAAATCTATTTGAGCTACATGCTCAAATAGGACTTATAAGTATGGTTTTATATTACATTAAATCTATTTGAGCTACATGCTCAAATAGGACTTATAAGTCAAATTACTTAAATTTCAGGATCTCTAAATATATTTTTTTCATAACAAATCCCAATTAACCTGGATAATATCATTTTCATTCTATCATTCTATCTCTAAAATAAAAAATTAAATTAAATTAAAGATTTCCTTTTAAAACATGACTCCAATGGCTTCTAGTTTTCCCCCTTTTTTCCCCTATCATTCGTACGTACAGCTAGAAGGAGCAAATCCCAACTTGCTATTTAAAAGATCGAATTCCCACATATGATTTTGCTGCAAAATATTTCCGATGACCGTCGATCCCGGCCACGGTGTCGCCGTGAACCCAAGGCACTTCTCCCCCTCCGCAGCATCAAGCACGTAACTCTTCACCGGCGGCGTTAACTTAGCTCCGTCAGCGAAATGGATAACCAGCTTCGGCATCAACGACTCCTTGTACCCCGTATCATCGAAACAAATATCCGGTCCCTCCGAGTCGATCGACAGTTTCTTGAATTTGCTCAACGGAGCCTTGAAAGCAGCGACGACTCGATCGAACACGGGTCTCACGAGTTGAGTTAAACTGCAACCGGAGTCGACAATAACCCCGCCGCCGCTCCTGATATCCCATACATGCGATGGGATCTTCAGCATTTTGCCGTCAATGGAGATTCCAGAAACGTTTACGGCGTAATATGGATTCACTATTCCCAGGATCAACTCCGTGTATTGCAATTTCGGCGTCATGGGATCATTTACGTCGCCGAACACGAGGAAGTTGACGAGGTTGCTTGGGCTAAGATGATCGACCAAGCAATACGAAAACTTGTACCCGAATTTCCGAGCTGCTTTCAGTGCAAATGAATGCCATTCGAAGCCTAATCCCATTACTCCATCAATGTCGTGGAACTCTCCCATTATGGTCTCGCTACACCCGATCATTACTTCCGGCACTTTAACTTTCCGGCCGTCTGTCAGGCGTACGATCGCCGTATCGTTGCCGAAGAATCCGAGCACTTTTGTGCCGTCCGAGTACCTACAACATCAACAAGCTTTACAATATGCAAAAGGAAAAAATGCATAATGTCAAAATTAATCCTCAACATTTGTCAAAATGATAATTTTGTTCCCTATTTTATTTTTGGAACATATTAGCCCTCAATGTTTCATTTTAGAGTGACAGAAAAATCACTGTTCCTTTTTTTAGACAATGTAGCCCTCATCGTTTCATTTTAGGTTCAAAACGGCTCCTATTTTGGAGCATTAAGCATGTGTTAACTAATGATTTTCATCTATAGATGGAGTTTTTTGCACCAAAGTGAAACGTTGGGGCTAAAATGCTCCAAAAAAATAATAAGAGTTAAAATGACAATTTTAGTAAACATTAAGGGAAAATTTTAATATTATGCCAAGGGAAAATGTCCATACAACATGACGTTTTTACGCAAATATATCCAATTAAAAAATTATTTCCTACTCTAACATCCAAAATCGATCAAATAACTATCTTTTTTACCATGTAAGCAAAAACTCCTTTGCAAAAAGAAAAACGCATATGGTATATGTTAAAGACACGTAATTACACAAGTACGAGTCGAATAAGATGATAGCAATATACTTGTATTAGCTTTATATTCAATCAACCAATAAATACATGTTTAATAGATTATATTTAAACATTTGTAAATTCACATATATAAATAATTTGTAATTTTAAAACTTCACTGAGCTTTTCAAATCTCAAGTTATGTCGATATCGACGATATGATGTTTTTTAAGTGTTTAAATATATACTTTTTAAACATGTATTTATTGAGTGATCGAATATGAGTAAATAAATGCTCGTCGACGTCGTACGGCCTGTAATCATGTTCGTCTTCAATATGCACCGCACATATTTATTCTTTTTGGATGAAATTCATATATATATATATATATTTTTATTTTGACCTCTCTTTTTCTTTTTCTTTCATTTTGATCTAAATCGATCGACTTCTGCATACGGCGCTTCTTACAGAAAAACAAAACGTACCTGTAATCATAGGAACAAGGAGCCGAGGGGCGAGGACAATGTTGCAAAGAGAAAGATCGAGCAAGGTCCTGCTTGCAAATATGGGAGGAGCATGGAATCGGACGAAACGTACGTGACGTTTTGGCATTAAGTATCCTTTCATTATGGCTAACCCTATCTTTGAAACACCCTTTGCACTTGTACTTGCATTTCATCCATGTAAGACTGCTCCCCGTATCGATTATCATAATGAACTTCCTCGGCGGGCTTCCGATCCGGAATGAAACGAAGTACTGTCCGGTCCCTATATCAGCAGCCGATCGAATCGGGAGCTCCACCAAATTGTTGTTCTGCCACATCTCCACCTGCACATTCTTCCTTCTCGGGAACAGCCTCCGCGCAATCGTCTGCAATCGAGCATTGTCACTCCGGATCAACTGCCTTAAACGTTCCCTTCTGTTGCTCGGTGGTCCGAGCGTCGTTCCGGGGAAATTCCCTAACTCCGGTGAGTGCCTGTGGATCAGCTTAAACCTGGCCGTACCATTGGATTGGAAAGCATGAACCTGAAAGCATAAATTAGAATCACTGAAGAACAGTGATAACGAAAGGAAAACAAAGAGGATGGATGTGTCCATTTGAGAAAAGCAGGGACCTATTCAAGCGGAGGCACAATGTGATTTACTTGTAAAACTTTTGCAATTGAAAATTTCTTACCTTAAATAAAACATAAATGGGATAACAATCAAATTCAGTGTAGACCTTTGTTTTATTTTTTTTCTATTTTACTCATGTTGGGACATTATTATCGTTTGCTTCTACTTGTCCCCTTCTTTTATGCAGTGTTTTTTGCTTCAATCCTCACAAAATATCGCTTTCCAAAATTCTCGCAATTTAAAAATCAATAAAAAAATTAGGGTAAAATACACAAATGGTCCCTCGTTTATAGGATATTACTTTGTTGAGTCCCTTGACTATTAAAAGTTACAAAATAGTCCCCTGATTATAGGGAGTTGTTTTGTTAAGCCCCTCGAATATTAAAAATTACAAAATGGTCACTCGACTATTTATTATATTCTAAACACATCATTTTCCGTTAAAAATTAACGATCGGATGAGTTGGATGTTAACATGTTGAATGTGATATGATAGTTGTTTGAGATTATGAGAACAAATTTTATCATATCTTAGTCAGCAGGTTAATGTCCAACTCATACTACTATCAAATTTTTAATGGAAAATGATGGGTTTGGAACATAATAATAGTCGAGTGACCATTTTGTAACTTTTAATAGTCAAGAGACCCAACAAAGCAAGTCCCTATAGTCGGGGGATCATTTTGTAACTTTTAATAGTCAAGGGGACTCAACAGAGCATTATCATATAGTTGGGAGACCATTTGTGTACTTTACCCAAAAAATTATATTAGTCTTTGTATTATGTATAAATTATAAGTTTTATTTATATATTTTATATTAATTATCTTTAATCTCAGTATGTTTTATATTTCAAAATTTTAACCATATTAGCTGTTAGATTTATTAAGCCAAGTCATACCATATTAGTTGTTAGATGTATACAGTACACATATAGTATCCGATTATAGAGGGCATTGCTTTGTTATGTCTCTTGACTATTAAAAGTTACAAAATGATACCCTAATTATAGAGCACTACTTTGTTTAGTCCCTCGACTATTAAAGTTACAAAATAGTCACCTGATTATTCATTTGATCCAATCTCATCCTTTTCTGTTAAAAAATTTGTAATACCCTAAACCTCGGGTCAAAGATTAAAATGTAAGAACTCTAGAATTTAGTAGTTTAATTGAATTAAGTGATAAGTTCAAGGACTAATGTTTGGAAATTTTATATTAGGATCTATTTACAAAGAAGGAAGAGAGTAAAGGCAAGAAGGTCTTTTTCAGAATATGGATTTCATATCCATTTTATATTAGTATATTTTAAGTGGATAAGGGAGAAAATAAGAACTATTTGGGGACTTGGCTATTTTCTCTTCTTCTTCTTCTTTGGTTCGTGGCTTCCTGGGTTAAGGTGAGTTCTTATAAGTTGTTGATTTTCTTAATTTATGGGTTTGTATTAAAGCTTTAAGAGGTAGACAAGATTAAGGAAGCTTGGAAATGAAGAAAAATTAAGTTAATAAGGAGTTATTAGGGAAAGAATAAGATGGGTTTTGAAGTGAAAATTTGTAAATGGGTTGATAAATGGATTATAAAGATAGAATGGCTTGTCAAAGTTCTAGCTAAGAGATTTAAAGTGTTAGAAATAACTTGTAACATGTTTGATTAAATGATATGATTCTTACTTTTAAGCATATTATTGGGGAAATAGATGTTATAAGAGGAGAAGTGGATATAAATCATCTAGTAGGAGTAGTAATGAGTGTGAGAAGTTTGTTAGAGCTTAGAGAAAGGAAAATAGGTGATTATAGGTTAAAATTTGGAATAAACGAGTTGAAATCTGGACAAGGGTATCAGTACTATAAGAACATTATCGATACTTCAAGGCTAAATCAATTAAACATCAAGGATCAGTATCGGTACTGATGGTTGGGGTACCGATACTAAAAGGGGAGTATCGATACCAAGAGTAAGGTATTGATACCATTTTTAAGTTGAAATTCCAGTATGTCAAAATGGTATCGGTACCGAAAGGGGGTATCGATAAAATCAAAGGGAAGTATCGGTACTATAGGGGAGTACCGATACTACTAAGCATAAAATGAGAAATTAAGTGTTTTCTACATAATAAGTTATTATGATTGAAGATAAGTGGTTCGAATTCCGATATTTATTTTCGATTGTTTTGTGTAGATGTTGAGCAAATCAACTTTCGGTCAACTCAGCATTATAAGTTTCGAACAAAAGTGTAAAGGACTTCAGTGATGCAAAGATGAGTGTAACCGGATTGTTTTATATTGGATTTGAGAACGGCTTGCGATAAGACGACATCAAAGTTTTCGATCGAAAACTATTTTCAATTATTTTTATGCAATATTTTATGATGTTTCATTCAAGTATATTTTAAAGTAAGTTTTATTATTAATTGTGTTGGAATATGATCATATGACATGTGAATACGAAATACCTACGTATAAGTGATCTACGAGAATGTTCTAAATGTAAATAAGATACACTTTAAATGGTGAAACTTAAATTAATTATAAGCTAAAGCCCAAGGTATATATGTGAGAATTAGGGGTATAGTTGGCATGTCAAGAGTCGAGGGTTCTACGCGGTCCTTCGGGACAATCTATGTGATCTTTTGGGATATTTCTATGTGGTCCTTCGGGACAAATTCTACGCAATCCTTCAGGACAAATTCTACATGGCACTTCGGTGCAAATTATATGAGCTGTGGTGACAGCAATTGTGCACAACCTCAGTGTACTCAGATATCCTGAATTCTCAGTGGTATACATTGGGCTAAAAGATTAAAGATGTATGTTGAATAAAGAGTGATTTATTGTAAGTTTAGAAACCAGATTTAATTCAAGTATGAAAAGCTTTATAAGGATCAATGAAATTTTTTTTGAAATGTCTTACTATATACTACTTATTGCCTCACTAAGTCAAAGACTTAGTGTGTGGATTGTTTAACATGTAGGTTCAAAGAGATCAGAAGAGTGAAGATTAAGAGAGGACATCATAAGCAGTGAAGATCATATCAGAACCATTTGAAATAGTACGGTTTATAAGTTTTGTACATTTTTTTGGTATGTATACCTAGTTTAAATGGAAATGCTCTAATCAGTTTTTGTAAATGTAAATTTTATGGTATTTATATAAATGATGAATTATATATTTTCAGTGAATGGGAAAGTTGTACTCTTTATCTTTTATCAAAATGTACTACTATATAAAATAAAAATTTTATTGTCAGTTATTTGTTAAAGGTCAAAGATTTAAAAAGTCAATGTGTTGCCTCAAATTTGTATTCGGGTCGAATACGGGTTGGGGTGTTACATTTATTGGTATCAGAGTTATGGTTTAATTGATTTACGTTCGAAATGAAATAGTTTTTTTAAACAAGTGTACATGCCAACTAGAAGTTAACTTTTTTTTCTGATCTGATAAGGTAATAAGTATGTTGTCCTTATTGATAGAATAGAAATTCCCTCTTAATAGATGTCGGATTTCGAGGGCTCCCGAAGTGAAGCGGGATAAGGTCATAAAAGAAGTAGTAATTTGCCTGCCCCAGTTGGGCAAGGTGAAGAACATGTGTCTCAAGGGGTGCATGTGCAAGATCATGGAGTGTTTTTCAGAATGTTAGACGCTATCATGACGCGTTTCCAACCTTCTGCTTCTTCAACTCCTAAGATGAACGTAGCCAAAGAATTGAAAGGGTTAGGAGCATCGGAGTTCAAAGGTGTTGAGGAAGGTCCTATGGCTGCAGACCTCTGGCTGAATGATGTAAAGATCATGATGGAGGGTCTCCACTATTCTGAAGTAGAGAAGTTAGATGGAGTTGTATCGTTGCTATGAGGACAAGCTCATATTTTATGGACTAATGTATCGATGAGAGCTATAAAAGATCATTTGACATGGTTGCTTTTCCTGGAAAAGTTTAAGAATAAGTATATTGGGGATCAATTTATTCGCCAGATGAAACAAGAGTCCATGAGCTTGAAACAAGAGAATCGTACACTGTATGAGTACGAGTGTGAATTTAATAAGCTAAGTAGATTTGAATCGGAGTTGGTTTCAACAAAAAATGATTCTTGTGACTGGTTTGTGGAATGGTTACGCCTTAGATTTGAATCAGAGTTGGTTTCAACAAAAGTGGTGATTAGAGCTAAAGCTTTAGAGCGAGCTCAGAATGAAAGATTCAGGGAATAAAGGACCCATTGGAATAATAGAGTTGGTGCCTCGTCAAGTGCATCACAATCAAAGAAAAGTCAAGGTTCGAGTTTTCGACCCCAATCAAGATTTGAATCAGCTACACCCTCAGGTAGAGGATCAAATTTGGGAAGAGCTAGACAGAATCCATTAATTCGAAGCAGGAAAAGTAAGTCAATGTCATCATTGTGACAAACAACATAGTGGTATTTGTAGAGTGACTTCTGGAGCATGTTTTTAGTGTGGGGACACTGAATATTTTATTCGGGATTGCCCATTAATGACTAGAGAAATTGCACCATCTAAGAGATCTAATGTTGTACCTCAAAAAGGCAGAGGATGAGGCAGAGGCAGAAATCACTATGAGTTGACTACTGAACCTGAAATCTGTTCAACTGCTAGGGTCTACAACCTCAGGACTTTTGAAGATCGCGATGATCCAGAGATCATTGCATGTACTTTTCAGTTATGTGATAAACCTATTTTGGTTTTGATTGACCCATGATCAACCTATTCTTATATATGTAGTAACTTGGTGAAAGAATTGAAAATTCCATTAGAAGCTATAAGCAATGACGTGATAGTGTCTAAGTCATTGAGGCATAGTACTCGGGTAAATTAGTTGTGTTAAGGGTGTCCCATAAAGATTTAGGTAATTAAATTCCCTGCTAATCTGATGGAATTACTTTTGATAAGTTTGAGATTATTTTGGGAATTGACTGGATATATCTGTATCATGAGAATGTTGATTGTCGATTGAAGAGAGTAATTTTGATAAGTCCTGAGGGATCTGAAGTGAGGGTGATTAGTGAGAGATTCAATCCATTAGCAAATGTAATAGATGTAATGTCAGCTAAGAATTTGATGTTGCAAAAATGTCCAGCTTTCATTGCAAATGTAATTGATGCTCGAGTTAAGACTAGAAAATTGAAAGATATTCCCATTGTTCAAGAATTTCCAGAAGTATTTCCTGAGGAATTACCAGGATTACCTCCAGATAGGGAGGTAGAATTTCAAATTGAAGTTATGACAGGAACAACACCTATTTCAATGACTCCGTATCGGATGGCCCCAAAGGAATTAAAAGAGTTAAAAGTTCAGTTACAAGAGCTTTTGAATAAAGGATTTATCAGACTCAGTGCATCACAGTGGGGTGTGCCAGTATTATTCGTAAAGAAGAATGATGGGTCAATGTGCCTCTGTATTTATTATCGATAGCTCAACAAGGCGACCATTAAGAATAAGTATCGCTTTTCCCATAATCGAGGATTTATTTGATCAACTCAAAGGAGCTGCAAAAATTTTTAAAATTGATTTACGCTCAAGTTATCATCAATTGAAGATACAAGAGAAAGATATTCCAAAAACGGCAGTAAGGACTCGAAATGGCCATTATGAATTTGTAGTAATGCCATTTGGGTTGACAAATACACCTGCAGTATTTATGGATATGATAAATAGAATTTTTTAACCATATCTCGATCAGTTCGTGGTTGTTTTTATTGATGACATTTTAGTATATTCAAAGACAATGGAGGACCATAAGGCTCATCTTTGTGTGATTATTCAAACACTACACGACAAGAAGCTTTATGCTAAACTTCCTAAGTGTGAGTTTTAGCTAACGGAAGTGGTTTTCCTAGGACACGTGGTTTTTGCAAACGGGATTCAGGTAGATCCCCTGAAAATAAAAGCTATATTAGATTGGGAAGTTCCAAGAATGTTTCTGAATTGTGTAGTTTCTTGGGTTTGGCAGGATATTATCGAAGGTTTGTAGAGGACTTTTCGATGATTTCCTCCCATTTGACCAAGCTGTTAAAGAAAGATGTGCCTTTTGCATGGACGGATAGACGTATAAAGAGTTTTGAAACTTTAAAGAAGATCCTTACGGAGGCTCCAGTTTTAGTATAACCAGAAGCATGCAAAGAATTTACCATTTATAGTGATGATTCCCTAAATGGTTTAGGATGTGTATTAATGCAAGGTGGAAAGGTAGTTGCATACACTTCCAGACAACTTAAGCCTCATGAGAAGAATTATCCGACGCGTGATCTGGAGTTAGTAGCAGTAGTCTTTGCAATGAAGATTTGACGCCACTATTTATATGGTGAACTCACTAATCACAAAAGTTTGAAGTATTTGTTGACTCAAAAGGAGCTTAACTTAAGACAAAGAAAATGGATAGAGCTACTTAAAGGTTATGATGCAATCATAGATTATTATCCAGGAAAAACTAATATAGTAGCAGATACTCTGAGTTGGAAGACTTTTTCTGCTTTACATGCCTTAAATGCTCGATTGGTGCTGAAAAGCGATGGTGCTATGATGGATGAATTAAAATTAAATCTGTTATTATTAGAGCGGATACAAGAATTTCAAAAGAATGATGATAAGTGTTTAGTATGGTTAAAGTAAATTCAGAAGGGTGAAAGCAAGGACTTTGAAGTTAAGTCAAATGGATGTCTATATTACAAAGACTGAGTTTATGTTCCCAATGATGATGATTTGAAAAGGGATATACTTTTTGAAGCACATTGCAGTCCACTAACTATGCATCCAAGAGGGAATAAGATGTACCAAGACTTAAAAGAGCATTTTTTTGTGGTCAGACATTAAAAGAGTCGTGACTGAGTTTGTATCAAAGTGTCTTACATGTCAACAAGTGAAATATGAGCATCAAGTACATTCGGGAATTTTGCAACCGATTTCTATTCCTCAATAGAAGTGGGAAAGAGTTACGATGGATTTTGTAACTGGATTACCTTTGACACCTGGCAAGAAGGACTCAATCTAGTTTGTTGTGGATAGATTGACTAAGACCGCTAATTTCCTTTTGGTTCGAATAGATTATTCGATGGATAAGTATGCGGCTTTATATCTTAAGGAGATAGTTTGATTGCATGGAGTGCCAGTCTCAATAGTATCTTATAGGGATCCAAAATTTACTTCAAGATTTTGGAAATCTTTGCATGTAGCTTTGGGTACTCGATTGAACTTTAGTACTATTTTTCACCCTTAAACCGATGGTCAATCAGAACAGACGATTCAAGTGCTATAAGATATGTTAAGAGCATGTGTAATTGATTTTCATGGATCATGGGAAAAGTATTTACCGCTTGCGGAATTTACATATAATAATAGTTATCAATCCACTATTAAAATGGCACCGTATGAAGAATTGTATGGAAGGAAGTGTAGAACGCCTCTTAATTGGTATGAATTAAAGGATAGAGAAGTTCACGATCCTGACTTGATTAAAGAAGTCGAAGAAAAGGTTTAGGTGATCCATCATAATCTTAAGGCGGTATCAGACAGACAAAAGTCATATGAAGATTTGAAATAAAATGAAATTGAATTTAAAGAAGGCGATAAAGTTTTCCTCAAAGTATCATCTTGGAAAAAAGTACTTCGTTTTGGGCGTAAAGGAAAGCCCAGTCCTAGATTTATTAGACCTTATGAAGTTTTAAAGCATGTTGGACCTGTGGTCTACTAGTTAGCTTTGCCTCAAGAATTAGAGAAGATCCATAATGTTTTTCATGTATCTATGCTCATGAGATATAGATCAGATCATTCGCATATTTTAGCGTCAGATAAAATAGAAGTTCGGAATGACCTGACTTATGAGGAGGAACCAAATAAAAATTTTGGCACATGAAGTCAAACAGCTAAGGAGTAAGAAGATTCCATTGGTTAAAGTTCTGTGGAGAAATCATAAAGTAGTATAAGCGACGTGGGAACGTGAAGAAGACATGAAACAACAGTTTCATCATCTTTTTGTTCAGTGAAAATTCGAGGACGAATTTTCTTTAAGGGGGAGAATTGTAATACCCCAAACCTCAGGTCAGTGATTAAAATATAAGAACTCTAGAATTTAGTAGTTTAATTGAAATAAGTGATAAGTTCAAGGACTAATGTTTGGAAATTTTATATTAGGATCTATTTGCAAAGAAGGAAGAAAGGAAGGGCAAGATGGTCTTTTTTCAGGATATGGATTTTATATCCATTTTATATTAGTATATTTTAAGTGAATAAGTGAGAAATAAGAACTATTTGTAGACTTAGCTATTTTCTCTTCTTCTTCTTCTTTGGTTCGTGGCTTCCTAGGTTAAGGTGAGTTCTTATAAGTTGTTGATTTTCTTAATTTATGGGTTTGTATTAAAGCTTTAAGAAGTAGAGAAGATTAAGGAAGCTTGGAAATGAAGAAAAACTAAGTTAATAAGGAGTTATTAGGGAATGCATAAGATGGTTTTGAAGTGAAAATTTGTAAATGGGTTGATAAATGGATTCTAAAGGCAGAATTGACTTGTCAAAGTCCTATATAAGAGATTTGAAGTGTTAGAAATAACTTATAACATGTTTGATTAAATGATATGATTCTTAGATTTAAGCATATTATTGGGAAAGTGGATGTTATAAGAGGAGAAGTGGATATAAAACATCTAGTAGGAGTAGTAATGAGTGTGAGAAGTTTGTTAGAGCTTAGAGAAAGGAAAATAGGTGATTATAGGTTAAAATTTGGAATAAACGAGTTGAAATCTGGACAAGGGTATCGGTACTATAAGAACAATACCGATACTTCAAGGCTAAATCAATTAAACATCAAGGATCAGTATCGGTACTGATGGTTGGGGTACCAATACTAAAAGGGGAGTATCGATACCAAGAGTAATGTATTGATACCATTTTTAAGCTGAAATTCCAGTATGTCAAAATGGTATCGGTACCGAAAGGGGGTATCGATACAATCAAAGGGAAGTATCGGTACTATAGGGGAGTACCGATACTACTAAGCATAAAATGAGAAATTAAGTGTTTTCTACATATTTAGTTATTATGATTGAAGATAAGTGGTTCGAATTCCGATATTTATTTTTGATTGTTTTGTGTAGATGTTGAGCAAATCAACTTTCGGTCAACTCAGCATTATAAGTTTCGAACAAAAGAGTAAAGGACTTCAGTGATGCAAAGGTGAGTGTAACCGGATTGTTTTATATTGGATTTGAGAACGGCTTGCAATAAGCCGACATCAAAGTTTTCGATCGAAAACTATTTTCAAATATTTTTATGCAATATTTTATGATGTTTCATTCAAGTATATTTTAAAGTAAGTTTTATTATTAATTGTGTTGGAATATGATCATATGATATGTGAATACGAAATGCCTACGTATAAGTGATCTACGAGAATGTTCTAAATGTAAATAAGATACACTTTAAATGGTGAAACTTAAATTAATTATAAGCTAAAGCCCAAGGTGTATATGTGAGAATTAGGGGTATAGTTGGCATGCCAAGAGTCGAGGGTTCTACGCGGTCCTTCGTGACAATCTATGTGATCTTTTGGGATATTTCTATGTGGTCCTTCGGGATAAATTCTACGCGATCCTTCAAGACAAATTCTACATGGCACTTCGGTGCAAATTATATGAGATGTGGTGACAGCAATTGTGCACAACCTCAGTGTACTCAGATATCATGAATTCTCAGTTGTATACATTGGGCTAAAAGATTAAAGATGTATGTTGAATAAAGAGTGATTTATTGTACGTTTAGAAACCATATTTAATTCAAGTATGAAAAGCTTTATAAGGATCAATGAAATTTGTTTTTGAAATGTTTTACTATATACTACTTATTGCCTCACTAAGTCAAAGACTTAGCGTGTGGATTGTTTCACACGTAGGTTCAAAGAGATCAGAAGAGTGAAGATTAAGAGAGGACAACATAAGCAGTGAAGATCATATCAGAACCATTTGAAATAGTACGGTTTATAAGTTTTGTACATTTTGTTGGTATGTATACCTAGTTTAAATGGAAATGCTCTAATCAATTTTTGTAAATGTAAATTTTATGGTATTTATATAAATGATGAATTATATATTTTTAGTGAATGGGAAAGTTGTACTCTTTATCTTTTATCAAAATGTACTACTATATAAAATAAAAATTTTATTGTCATTTATTTGTTAAAGGTCAAAGATTTAAAAAGTCAATGTGTTGCCTCGAATTTGTATTCGGGTCGAATACGGGTTGGGGTGTTACATTTATTGGTATCAGAGTTATGGTTTAATTGATTTACGTTCAAAATGAAATAGTTTTTTTAAACAAGTGTACATGCCAACTAGAAGTTAACTTTTTTTATGATCTGATAAGGTAATAAGTATGTTGTCCTTATTGATAGAATATAAATTCCCTCTTAATATATGTCGGATTTTGAGGGCTCCCGAAGTGAAGCGGGATAAGGTCATAAAAGAAGTAGTAATTCGCCTGCCCCAGTTGGGCAAGGTGAAGAACATGTGTCTCAAGGGGTGCCTGTGCAAGATCAGGGAGTGTTTTTCAGAATGTTAGACGCTATCATGACGCGTTTCCAACCTTCTGCTTCTTCAACTCCTAAGATGAACGTAGCCAAAGAATTGAAAGGGTTAGGACCATCGGAGTTCAAAGGTGTTGAGGAAGGTCCTATGGCTTCGGACCTTAGGCTGAATGATGTAAAGATCATGATGGAGGGTCTCCACTATTCTGAAGTAGAGAAGTTACATGGAGTTGTATCGTTGCTACGAGGACAAGCTCGTATTTGGTGGACTAATGTATCGATGAGAGCTACAACAAATCAGTTGACATTATTGCTTTTCCTGGAAAAGTTTAAGAATAAGTATATTGGGGATCAATTTATTCGCCAGATGAAACAAGAGTCCATGAGCTTGAAACAAGAGAATCGTACAGTGTATGAGTACGAGTGTGAATTTAATAAGCTAACTAGATTTGAATCGGAGTTGGTTTCAACAAAAAATGATTCTTGTGACTGGTTTATGGAATGGTTACGCCTTAGATTTGAATCGGAGTTGGTTTCAACAGAAGTGGTGATTAGAGCTAAAGCTTTAGAGCGAGCTCAGAATGAAAGATTCAGGGAATAAAGGACCCATTGGAATAATAGAGTTGATGCCTCGTCAAGTGCATCGTAATCAAAGAAAAGTCGAGGTTCAGGTTTTTGACCCCAATCAAGATTTGAATCCGCTACACCCTCAGGTAGAGGATAAAATTTGGGAAGAGCTAGACAGAATCCATTAATCCAGAGCAGGAAAAGCAAGTCAATGTCATCATTGTGACAAACAACATAGTGGTATTTGTAGAGTGGCTTCTGGAGCATGTTTTTGGTGTGAGGACACTGAATATTTTATCCGGGATTGCCCATTAATGACTAGAGAAATTGCACCATCTGAGAGATCTAATGTTGTACCTCAAAAAGGCAGAGGACGAGGCAGAGGGAGAAATCAATATGAGTTGACTACTCAACCTGAAATCTGTTCAACTGCTAGGGTCCACAACCTCAGGACTTTTGAAGATCGCGATGATCCAGAGATCATTGCATGTACTTTTTAGTTATATGATAAACCTGTTTTGGTTTTGATTGACCCATGATCAACCTATTCTTATATATGTAGTAACTTGGTGAAAGAATTGAAAATTCCATTAGAAGCTATAAGCAATGACGTGATAGTGTCTAACTCATTGGGTCATAGTGCTCGGGTAAATTAGTTGTGTTAAGGGTGTCCCATAAAGATTCAGGTAATTAAATTCCCTGCTAATCTTATGGAATTACCTTTGATAAGTTTGAGATTATTTTGGGAATTGACTGGATATATCTGTATCATGAGAATGTTGATTGTCGATTGAAGAGAGTAATTTTGATAAGTCCTGAGGGATCTGAAGTGAGGGTGATTAGTGAGAGATTCAATCCATTAGCAAATATAATAGATGTAATGTCAGCTAAGAATTTGATGTTGCAAAAATGTCCAGCTTTTATTGCAAATGTAATTGATGCTCGAGTTAAGACTAGAAAATTGAAAGATATTCCCATTGTTCAAGAATTTCCAGAAGTATTTCCTGAGGAATTACAAGGATTTCCTCCAGATAGGGAGGTAGAATTTCAAATTGAAGTTATGACAGGAACAACACCTATTTCAATGACTCCGTATCGGATGGCCCCAAAGGAATTAAAAGAATTAAAAGTTCAGTTACAAGAGCTTTTGAATAAAGGATTTATCAGACCCAGTGTATCACAGTGGGGTGCGCCAGTATTATTCGTAAAAAAGAATGATGGGTCAATGTGCCTATGTATTTATTATCGATAGCTCAACAAGGCAACCATTAAGAATAAGTATCGCTTTTCTCATAATCGAGGATTTATTTGATCAACTCAAATGAGCTGCAATATTTTTTAAAATTGATTTACGCTCAAGTTATCATCAATTGAAGATACAAGAGAAAGATATTCCAAAAACGGCAGTTAGGACTCGAAATGGCCATTATGAATTTGTAGTAATGCCATTTGGGTTGACAAATACACCTACAGCATTTATGGATCTGATAAATAAAATTTTTCAACCATATCTCGATCAGTTCATGGTTGTTTTTATTGATGACATTTTAGTATATTCAAAGACAATGGTGGACCATAAGGCTCATAAACTTCCTAAGTGTGAGTTTTGGCTAATGGGAGTGGTTTTCCTAGGACACGTAGTTTCTGCAAACGGGATTCAGGTAGATCCCCTGAAAATAAAAGCTTTATTAAATTGGGAAGTTCCAAGAATGTTTCTGAATTGTGTAGTTTCTTGGGTTTGGCGGGATATTATCGAAGGTTTGTAGGGGACTTTTCAATGATTTTCTCCCATTTGACCAAGTTGTTAAAGAAAGATGTGCCTTTTGCATGGACGAATAGATGTCTAAAGAGTTTCGAAACTTTAAAGAATATCCTTACGGAGGCTCCAGTGTTAGTACAACCAGAGCATGCAAATAATTTACCATTTATAGTGATGATTCCCTAAATGGTTTAGGATGTGTATTAATGCAAGGTGGAAAGGTAGTTGCGTACGCTTCCAGACAACTTAAGCCTCATGAGAAGAATTATCCGACGCGTGATCTGGAGTTAGCAGCAGTAGTCTTTGCAATGAAGATTTGATGCCACTATTTATATGGTGAACGATGTTTCATTTTCACTAATCACAAAAGTTTGAAGTATTTGTTGACTCAAAAGGAGCTTAACTTAAGGCAAAGAAGATGGATAGAGCTACTTAAAGGTTATGATGCAATCATAGATTATTATCCAGGAAAAACTAATATAGTAGCAGATACTCTGAGTTGGAAGAGTTTTTCTGCTTTACATGCCTTAAATGCTCGATTGGTGCTGAAAAGAGATGGTGCTATAATGAATGAATTAAAATTAAATCTGTTATTATTGGAGCGGATACAAGAATTTCAAAAGAATAATGATAAGTGTTTAGTCTGGTTAAAGCAAATTCAGAAGGGTGAAAGCAAGGACTTTGAAGTTAAGTCAAATGGATGTCTATATTACAAAGACTGAGTTTATGTTCCCAATGATGATGATTTGAAAAGGGATATACTTTTTGAAGCACATTGCAGTCCACTAACTATGCATCCAAGAGGGAATAAGATGTACCAAGACTTAAAAGAACATTTTTTTGTGGCCAAGCATTAAAAGAGTCGTGACTGAGTTTGTATCAAAGTGTCTTACATGTCAACAAGTGAAATATGAGCATCAAGTACATTCGGGAATTTTGCAACCGATTTTTATTCCTCAATGGAAGTGGGAAAGAGTTACGATGGATTTTGTAACTGGATTACCTTTGACACCTGGCAAGAAGGA
This sequence comes from Hibiscus syriacus, assembly GCF_006381635.1. Taxonomy (NCBI): domain Eukaryota; kingdom Viridiplantae; phylum Streptophyta; class Magnoliopsida; order Malvales; family Malvaceae; genus Hibiscus; species Hibiscus syriacus. The sequence goes on along the minus strand of NW_024063379.1, from coordinate 26,667 downwards.
CTCAATCTAGTTTGTTGTGGATAGATTGACTAAGACCGCTCATTTCTTTTCGGTTCGAATAGATTATTCGATGGATAAGTATGCGGCATTATATCTTAAGGAGATAGTTTGATTGCATGGAGTACCAGTCTCAATAGTATCTTATAGGGATCCAAAATTTACTTCAAGATTTTGGAAATCTTTGCATGGAGCTTTGGGTACTCGATTGAACTTTAGTACTATTTTTCACCCTTAAACCGATGGTCAATCAGAACGAATGATTCAAGTGCTATAAGATATGTTAAGAGCATGTGTAATTGATTTTCATGGATCATGGGAAAAGTATTTACCGCTTGCGGAATTTGCATATAATAATAGTTATCAATCCAATATTAAAATGGCACCGTATGAAGAATTGTATGGAAGGAAGTGTAGAACGCCTCTAAATTGGTATGAATTAAAGGATAGAGAAGTTCACGGTCCTGACTTGATTAAAGAAGTCGAAGAAAAGGTTCAGGTGATCCATCATAATCTTAAGGCGGTATCAGACAGACAAAAGTCATATGAAGATTTGAAATAAAATGAAATTGAATTTAAAGAAGGCGATAAAGTTTTCCTCAAAGTATCATCTTGGAAAAAAGTACTTCGTTTTGGGCATAAAGGAAAGCCCAGTCCTAGATTTATTAGACCTTATGAAGTTTTAAAGAATGTTGGACCTGTGGCCTACCAGTTAGCTTTGCCTCAAGAATTAGAGAAGATCCATAATGTCTTTCATGTATCTATGCTCATGAGATATAGATCAGATCATTAGCATATTTTAGCGTCAGATAAAATAGAAGTTCGGGATGACCTGACTTATGAGGAGGAACCAAATACAAATTTTGGCACATGAAGTCAAACGGCTAAGGAGTAAGAAGATTCCATTGGTTAAAGTTCTCTGGAGAAATCATAAAGTAGAATAAGCGACATGGGAACGTGAAGAAGATATGAAACAACAGTTTCATCATCTTTTTGTTCAGTGAAAATTCGAGGATGAATTTTCTTTAAGGGGGATAATTGTAATACCCCAAACCTCAGGTCAGTGATTAAAATATAAGAACTCTAGAATTTAGTAGTTTAATTGAAATAAGTGATAAGTTCAAGGACTAATGTTTGGAAATTTTATGTTAGGATCTATTTGCAAAGAAGGAGGAGAGGAAGGGCAAGATGGTCTTTTTCAGTATATGGATTTTATATCCATTTTATATTAGTATATTTTAAGTGAATAAATGAGAAAATAAGAACTATTTGTAGACTTAGCTATTTTCTATTCTTCTTCTTCTTTGGTTCGTGGATTCCTGGGTTAAGGTGAGTTCTTATAAGTTATTGATTTTCTTAATTTATGGGTTTGTATTAAAGCTTTAAGAAGTAGAGAAGATTATGGAAGCTTGGAAATGAAGAAAAACGAAGTTAATAAAGAGTTATTAGGGAATGAATAAGATGGTTTTGAAGTGAAAATTTGTAAATGGGATGATAAATGGATTCTAAAGGTACAATTGACTTGTCAAAGTCCTATATGAGAGATTTGAAGTGTTAGAAATAACTTATAACATGTTTGATTAAATGATATGATTCTTAGATTTAAGCTTATTATTGGGAAAGTGGATGTTATAAGAGGAGAAGTGGATATAAAACGTCTCGTAGGAGTAGTAATGAGTGTGAGAAGTTTGTTAGAGCTTAGAGAAAGGAAAATAGGTGATTATAGGTTAAAATTTGGAATGAAGGAGTTAAAATCTGGACAAGGGTATCGGTACTGTAAGAACAGTATTGATACTTCAAGGCTAAATCAATTAAATATCAAGGATCAGTATCGGTACTGATGGTTGGGGTATCGATACTAAAAGGGGAGTATCAATACCAAGAGTAAGGTTTTGATACCATTTTGAAGCTAAAATTCTAGTATGTCAAAATGGTATCGGTACGTATCGGTACCGAAAGGGGTATCGATACCATCAAAGAGAAGTATCGATATTATAGGGGGAGTATCGATACTACTAAGCATGAAATGAGAAATTAAGTGTTTTCTACAAATTAAGTTATTATGATTGAAGATAAGTGGTTCAAATTCCGATATTTATTTTCGATTATTTTGTGTAGAAGTTGAACAAATCAACTTTCGGTCAACTCAGCATTATAAGTTTTGAACAAAAGAGTAAAGAACTTCAGTGAGGTAAATGTGAGAGTAACCGAATTGTTTTATGAAGTTTCGATAGTTATTTCGGATTTGAGAATGGCTTGCGACAAGTCAACCTCAAAGTTTTCGATCAAAAACTATTTTAAATTATTTTTATGCAATATTTTATGATGTTTCATTCAAGTATATTTTAAAGTAAGTTTTATTATTAATTGTGTTGGAATGTGATCATATGACATGTGAATACGAAATGCCTACAGGTAAGTGATCTACGAGAATGTTCTATATGTAAATAAGATACACTTTAAATGGTGAAACTTAAATTAATTATAAGTTAAAGCCCAAGGTGTATATGTGAGAATTAGGGGTATAGTTGGCATGCCAAGAGTCAAGGGTTCTACGCGGTCCTTTGGGACAATCTATGTGATCATTCGGGATATTTCTACGTGGTCCTTCGGGACAAATTCTACGTGACAATTCGGTACAAAATATATGAGCTGTGGTGACAGCAATTGTGCACAACTCAGTGTACTCAGATATCCTGAATTCTCAGTGGTATACATTGGGCTAAAAGATTAAAGATGTATGTTGAATAAAGATTGATTTATTGTAAGTTTAGAAACCATATTTAATTCAAGTATGAAAAGCTTTATAAGGATAACGAAAATTGTTTTTGAAATGTTTTACTATATACTACTTATTGCCTCACTAAGTCAAAGACTTAGCGTGTGGATTGTTTCACACGTAGGTTCAAAGAGATCAGAAGAGTGAAGATTAAAAGAGGACAGCATAAGCAGTGAAGATCAGATCAGAACCATTTGAAATAGTAGGTTTATAAGTTTTGTACATTTTGTTGGCATGTATCCCTGGTTTAAATGGAAATGCTCTGATCAATTTTTGTAAATGTAAATTTTATGGTATTTATGTAAATGATGAATTATATATTTTTTAGTGAATGGGAATGTTGTACTCTTTATCTTTTATCAAAATGTACTACTATTCAAAATAAAAAATTTATTGTCAACTATTTGTTAAAGGTCAAAGATTTAAAAAGTTAATGTGGCGTCTCAAATTCATATTCGGGTCAAATCAGGTTGCGGTGTTACAAAATTGGTGGTTGTCTAAGATGAATATTTACCCTATTGGCTAGGATATGATAAAATTTGATTTTATAATCATTTTAGTTTTATTTTGTGGATCGAATCTCAGTCAACAGGTTAACGATCATCTCAGACGGGCGTCATTATTTAATAGAAAATGACAATTTGGAACATATAAATAGTCGGTGACCATTTTATAATTTTTAATAGTTGGGGGACTCAACAAAATAATGTCTTACCGTCTAGGACCATTTTATAACTTTTAATAGTCATGAGACTCAATAAAACAATACCCTATAGTCGAGAGATTATTTATGTACTTTACCTTAAATTTAACTAATGTTATCCAATTTGATCGTTTTAAATTTTTATAATTTAATCATATTATTTTTATATCGTTTGGATTAGAATTGAAATTTCAAAATTCAAAAAGTAAAGAGACCAATATTAACCCAATTAAAGTGCAAGATTAAAAAAAATCCATAACTTACACATATGGACTAAAGAACGAATTTAACCATAAAAATACTAGCTTAATACACTTTTTACTGTCTAAACTATAACTCAAAATACGATTTGGTGGCTAAAGAATTTTTTGCTAAAAATAGATGTAATATTTTTTCCGTTATACTTTTAGTTATCTACCGTTATATTTTTTAATTGTTTTAACTTTTTTTAATATTTAAAAAAATTAAAAAAAATAAACCACACCTCCACGTCATCCCTCTCTAGGGGTATGCAAAACTACTCGACTCGATTGACCCGACCCGACCGACGCGGACCTAAAAAAATTGAGTAATTTTCTAAAAAAAATAAATTACATGGTCGGGTCGGAGAACCGACCCGACATTTCCCAGGTCGGGCCCAGGTCACAAAATTGAAGTTTTCCAGGTACCCAAGTACCTAGTTAGTTATATATATATATATATATAATATAATATAATGGATTAATAGATTTTATATTTCGAACTTTTAAATTTTATATTCGGATGTTAGAGTATGTAATTCAAAGTTTCGAACATTTAAATTTGTGTATATGTTTTTTTTAATTAATAATTTGAAAATGAAAAAAAAACGGGTACCCGCAACATCCAGGTCAGGACACGGGCAGAGAAATCACCGACCCGGATGTTGCGGGTACCCGGTAATCGGGTCCCTGAAAACCCGGGTACCTGGATTTGCACACCCCTATCCCTCTTCCTCCCATCCCCCACCTCCAACGACGAAGGGTTACCACCGGTCAGGTTTTGTTCGAAGCAGGACTAGGAACTCAACGATGGCGGCCGTGTATAATACAGATGGTTGTAACTGTCGAAATCGCAGGAAAACAACAATGAAAAACCTAAAAGTATGACAACCCTTCGCTGCATTTTTCACGACGATCGACGTAATTTCACAGTCGATGGGGGATTGAATTTTGGTCGCAAAGGCGAGATAGTTCTAATGGTGTGAACAGTGACGGCCATGGATCGACATTGACCGATCAGTAGCGGAAGATGTAAAATTGGGTTTTTTTAAAAATTATCATATTAACTTTTTTAAAAAAAATAAAAATAATTTTTGAAATTTTATATGCATAACACGTGTCAGATAAGGGCCAACTTTAACGGTCGTTACAGTCCAGGCACTTAAAAGTGTAACGTTGGAAACTAGGTATCTATTTTTAGCGAAAAATTCTTTAGGCACCAAATCATATTCTAAGGTATAATTTATGCACTAAAAAGTGTATTAAGCTAAAATACTGCTTAACAAAACTAAACAATGAAAATTTTATAAATTTTAACTAACCTAACCCAAAATTATCTATTAACAATAAAATATCTTAAATATAAATATTAGTTTTTTTAATTAAATATTAAATCAATCGGCTGGACCTCAAGGTAAAAAATGAAAACTTTGGACCAACCCTATTCATAGGCTTGTAATAGCAAGAGACATTAGCCTATAACATTCGATCATAGTGATAGAAAGTACATCCCTAAACTAGTTATATGCATGTAACATAGGATAGTGTTATTATAGCCTATAACATCTGATATCTTGTTAAGACGAATCAATTCGAGTAACATATGTCACATTAATCTCCGAAGTATTTAGAAGAAAAAAAAAGTATTCATTCAATCAACATAAGAATATAGTGGAAGAACATACATAGATAAACAGAGAACAAACTAAAGAACATGCAAAAGTCTCACGAAGAATGGTTAAACTTGCTTTAGGGGTAATTTCGGCTTTTCACACACAACATACTTAATCATTCTAAAAATGAAAAAAATAAAGTTGCCACAGATCGATACAACATTCATATAGACACTATGTAAAATTTATGGTGACTCAGATTTAAAACACTTCTTTAATTCCAAATCCATTATTTATAAGGACTAGATTGTAAAAGTTACTAACTTTAGTAATAATTTGAAAATTCCAAATTTATGGTTTGGTTATGAAACTAAAGTAAATATAAGTTTATTGTTGTAAACCCAACTTAATTCAAATTAGAATTTATTCTTAATTTTAATTTCAAAATTTGGGGACTATTTTGTAAAGTATCATTTATTAATGTGAAAAAGGCTAAAAACTAATTTTAAGGAATTAAAAGACAATTTGAAATGATTTCCGCCGATTCTATATCTGACAGATCGATGCTATAAATACAAGTTCTTACATAGTCAAATTATAGTTATGATGAGGGGGTGATTAATGAGTTCATGTGTAATTCGAACTCAATTCAATTAAAGTTCGATAAAAATTCGATTTGGATTGATTTGGTTCGAACTCGAATTTGACTCAAGACCTTAACGAGTTGAGTCAAGCAAAGTTCAACTCAATTCGATAAGTTCGTGAACAACTCGTTAACTTTTTTATATAATATTTTAGTAGTTATCTTAAATATTTATTTCATTCAAAAAATTACTAATTTACTGATAGGTAATAAAAAAGATGATAAATTATTAATCTATTAATTTTCGAATAAATGACCAAAAAAAATTAAATTATTAATTATATTTTACTACACTAAAAAAATAAACCCTATTTATTATTTTAATATATTTATATATTGTTACTTTAGAGTTTAGACTTTGAATTTACTTTATACACTCTTTTGATTTTTTTTTGTTAAATTTATTAATTTATGTTTATATTAAAATCTATATATTATTAGTATATTTTATCTATAGTTAAGAAAATAAGATAAAAATTTTAGTGAGCTTAATGAAAACGAGCATAAAGCTCAACGAGCAACAAGTTTTCTTAAAATTGTAACGAGCTTAATGAGCAACAAAATTTTTTAACGAATACGAGTTGAGTACTGTCTAACTCGCTGTCGACTTGTTCGATAAGCACCATTAGTTATGATAAATTAATTACCATTAGGGAGTATTTGAAATTTAAAATAATATGCATAGATCATATGACTGGCTTTTTCGATTAAAAAATAGATAAAATGTTAAGATTTAAAAAATATATAATTCTATATAATATATTCTTAAATTTAAATTTTTACCGAATATTTTTCATAAAATATATAATCTTCTTTAGCGTAACTTGTTAATTTTTACATTTTTATATATATCCTAAAGAAACATTTTACAACGCTCGTTAACGATGAGTATTATTATATTAATTTATAAAAGTACTAACCATATAATTATAAATTAGTTAAAAATCTAAATGTAATTTAATTAAAATACAATATTTATAAAACATTAGTTTTTAGGGTAAATTATACCATTGACCACCTAATTATTTACCCCTTTTACTTTAACCACCAATTTTTCAATTTTATCAATCAGGTCACCTAACTATTTAAATATTGTCAATCAAGCCACATGTCGTTAAATTTTAATGGACAAAATGACATGGAAATTAATAAAAATTTATAATTACATATTTAGTCCTCGTTACTTACAAATTATATTAGTTTAGTCCTAACTTTTAATTAATTCAATAAATTTCATCCTCAATCAAATGGTGAAATGTATCACTATGTGATTAGATAGATGTTTTTTCCTAATATTTTTATTTAATTTAATAAATATTACATCTAATTAAATGGTACCACGTGTCCCCAATTAAATGAATAGAAAATAAAATTGAATCAATAACTGCTGCTGGTGGGGTTTGAACCCAAGACGTGAGGAGAGGAAGAAAACACCCCAACCACTGGTCTGCACCATACAAATGACAAAACTACCACGACATAATATATATAATTAATGGAAATAAAAAAGAGAGAATATGACCTAATAAGAACTCCAATATGAAATAATTGAATAATATAATAATATGATATATATACACAAATATTATAACTAATTAATATGTGAATGTATTTATTTATATTTTAAATCATTTTAATAAAAAAATAAAATATTTTTAATATATTATAATTGAAATATAACGAAGAGATTCGTTGACTTAGAATTTTCCTGGCAGTTGAGGGCTTATTGTAGTAAGCATTTTAACTTATGCATTGACTTATTTATATCCTGGTTAGAATAAGAATTTTATACTTTATTATTTATTCATTATATATTTGAAGAAAATTTTAGGGGAAATTTGATTTTATTGAATTAGTCTATTTTAATATAGAGTTGCTAAATAAGATTAGAATCCGATCAACGTTATAATATTTTAAAATATAAGATATGATACATTTCAGTTCAATAAAATTAGAATAATGAAGACAATTTATTAATTTAAAATATGTAAAATGATACATTTCAATTATAACATATTAAATTCACTTTTATTTTTTTTTCATTAAATGTGATTTAAAATATAAATAAAACATATTCATTTATTAATCAATTATAATATTTGTTTATATATATTTTATATTTTCATACTATTCAATTATTTCATGATTGAGTCTTTATAAGGTCATTTATTACCATTAACTATATTATAAAATATATAAATTATGTTATGTATATTAGACAAATGTAGTGGTCCAGGTTAGTGGTTATGGTGCTTAATTTTTTAGCTTGCGTCCCAGGTTTAAACCCCACCAACATCGATTATTGATTTAATTTATTTTTTATTCATTCAATTGGTGACATATGACACCATTTGATTGGATGAAAAATTTATTAAATAAAAATATTAAAAAAACATCCAATCACACAGTGACACGTGTCACCATCGGGTTGAGGATTAAATTTATTAAATTAAATAAAAGTTAGGACTAAATTAATAGAATGTGTAAGTAATGAGGACTAAATGTGTAATTATACAAATTTTTTAACTTCAACGTATCTCCTCCGTAAATATTTAACGTCAGGTGGTTTGATTAACAAGATTTAAATAGTTAGGTGACCTGATTGATAAAATTAAAAAATATATGATTAAAGTAAAAAGGGTAAATAGTTAGGTGGTCAAGAGTATAGTTTACCCTAAAAACTAATGTTTTATAAATATTGTATTTTAATTAAATTACATTTCAATTTTTAACTAATTAATAATTATTCGTTTAGCACTTTATAATTTAACATTTTATAAATTAATTTAATGTTGCTCGTTCAGCGTGACAACATCATCCTATCCTAAATTACTTTAAAATTTTATCATTTAAAATTCTTACAAAATCATCATTACAATTTAATCTTTTAGGAGGTGGTAATTAAAATTATAAATTTAAATATTAAAATTATTTTCAATACATTTTATTTTAAACGGATAAAAAACTAGTTATATAATAAAATTGAATAAATATACAACTTTTCTTTTTGAATATAACCTTTTATTATACATGTAATGAGATATTTTATATTTTTTGTATTAAAAGAATATATAAACTATATGTTTAGTATTTAAAAATTATTATTTCTATTCTGTTTTAGTATTTGAACTTTATATTTTTTTCAAAAGCATACATAATATTTAATTTAAGTTTTATTTTGATATTTCATCATTATAACTTACAATAATATCAACATGTCACCATAAGATAATAACTTAACAGTTATATCAATATATCATCATAAGATAATGTCACATCATTATTAAAAAATTAAAAAAAAATCACTTCAAAATCATATGAAATTAAATTAAACATAAAACCTAAATTAAACGTTATGTATGATTGTGAAAAAAATATAATTCAAATACTTAAACAAAAAAATAATAATAATTTAAATTGTATATTTTTCAAAATCTTACTTAATGTTTAATTTAAGTTTCGTTTTGATATTTTATTGTTATAACTTAGCAAAATTGTTAACATATTACCATAAGATAATGTCACGTCGTTATTGAAAACAAATATCACTTCAGTAATTCTATTAATTTTTTAACAACAAAGTACCAAAATGAAACATAAACTAAATGTTTAGTATGATTATAAAAAAAATTAAATACTAAAACGGGATAAAAATAATAATTTAAATACTAAAAATGTAATTTATCATAAAAGAAACATAAAATAGATTGGAAAGTCTCTAACAGGGATTTTTTATATACACAGACTCGAACTCGATACATACTTAAACGATATCAAGTTGTTTACCACTTTGAATCAATCACGTTGGTAAGATCTAACCTTTTGAAACAATTAAATCTAAACCTAATATTTGTCAAGTATGATAAAATGAGAATCTAACGTTCTCATACATTATCTTTTTTATTAAAGGAGCAAGCCTCTTAGAACACAGGGCAGAATATTCAGTAGCAGAACAGAGATTACAACACCTAAGATTGAAAATAAACGAGCCAATCCATGACTCAAAACGAGACCATGCAAGCTAATGATACCAGCGAGACAGTTTTATATTTATTTTATAAACAAGAAGCACACACAATGATGATGTACCCGAACAGATTACAACGCTTACGATGACAAGAAACGAGCCATCCATGACTCGAAACGAGACCATGCAAGCTGGACCGCAGCTTCATCCTCATCAGCCATTCCCATGTCTTTTCTTCGCTTTATACCATCGGGGGACCTGTTCATGAAAGCATGTGCATTGCCCGGATAAATATGCACCTCATACGGAGTTCCTGATGCTTTCAGCTTTTCCTCCAACGCTTTTGCTGCCTGAAATCTCGGGAATTCCATTGCTAAGTTTCAGCAACAATTCTACCAATAAAATCACTGTATGGTATTATTGCATTTTCTACTAGTTGCCTTATCACATCATAGAAACTACACAGCAAATGCTTGGTAAAAAAGAATAGAAAAGGCAAATAAACCGACCTAATGAAGTTTCATTACTCTGATCATTGTATCAGCAAATAAACAACGGTACTCGCATTATCTCATAACCAATCACAAAATCAAAGATAAATTAATGAATGAACCATTTCCTGTGGCTCATAAGAGTCCATTTCTTTTTCATTTTTTCTATCAACCATTACCCATGGTTTATATGTAACTAAGGTTTTTGGAAGCTAAATGAAGTAAGCCACTGTGCTAGGTTCCCTGGTCATTTTCTCATGATCATATTGGGTCTTAAAGTACTTGACAAATCATTGCTGGCATTTCTACAAAAAAAGTTTGCCACTGAACTGTTATTATGGCCTGGAAGGTGGCTGAAATATTTTATTCCCAAAAGAAATAAAAAAGGGGGCATTTATAGCGTAGAAACTCCAAATACTCAGTCAGAAACATAAAACTAGTTTCAAGACATGATTAGCAACAAGTTATTAAATCTAAAACTGAGAACAAAAAAGTTGTCATACCGTCACATCTGCAAACCCAACAAAGTTATCAAGTTCTCCGAAATGAGCTTGAACAGGGGCCTTGGCCTGAGCAGGGTCTGCAAGTTCAGATGAAGGAACACCATAGAAGGCAACAACAGCATCGACTTCAGGAACTAAAACAGAACTTGCAATAGAGAGGGCACCCCCCATGCAAAACCCAGTTACTCCAGCCTGTTGTAATGCAATGAAATCAGAGATTGCACACTGACCAAATTTTAAACTTCACCTGAAACTTAGTGTAATGCAATGAAATCAGAGATTGCACACTGACCAAATTTTAAACTTCACCTGAAACTTAGTTTAAAAAACAGAAACAGTAATTCTAATGTCCCACTATAGTTTGGTTGATAAAACAGATTGGTTGAGTTGTTAAGAAAAAAGGTAGCTCCCTGTTATTATGCATATTTAACGGAAAAAACACTTAAAAAATTCATAGGAGAATCTTAACTTTGTTTGGAAGTTAAACTTAGAGGAGATCATGAAGAGACAGGAAATAAAACATAAAAAATAAGAGACTAGAACATTAGAGATAAAAGTGATGAGCTTATATTTTCAGATTTAACAAAAATGGTAAGGAAATAATAGGCTAACATAAAATATGAAATCATCAATCCACTGTACTTGATTCTTTTAAAGATAAAAAAGGTATCAGCAATACTTATCTCTCCTAAATCACTTATAGAAAAATGGATGAACCCATCATTATTTTATATTCTCTCAGATTCTCCATCCACTAAGCCATCCAAACAAAAGAAAAGTACTAAATATGAATCAGATTCATATATCTGTTTCAACTTATCTCAGTCAAATAAGTTAGCAGAACAGACAATAAAATGAAGTGTATAAACATAAAAAATGTGTAGTGTAATCATAGGGCTTTAACAAAAAAGACGATAAAGAACCAGCACAGACCTTCTTTGAGCCATTAGCTTTAAGCCAGTTAACTGAAGCACGTATATCCTTTACAGCACCTTGCCAATCAAGACCATCCATTAGGTGTTGAGCTTCAGCAACATCCAGACCAACCTTTCCTCGATACAAACTGATGCAAGTCAAGAAATTTTAAATGAATTACCATTCAAACGCGGAAAACGTCAAGTTTATGGTAATTGAGAGAAGAGAAGAGAAAAGAAAAGAAAAACATATATATAAAATAAAAAAAACTGGGGAATGAAATTCATACTCTGGAATAAGTGCTTTGAAACCTGAACCAAGTTGAGAAATCTTCACGGCATGATTTTTTATCTCAAAATCCACACCCCACCACTCCTGAAGAACAACAATTCCAGGTGCATCTTCTTTGCCAACCACGTATGCATCAAATGCCTGATCAGTGCACTTAAAATAAATAAATAAATATATCAAAGATTATCTAAACCAAATAAAACTTGGCTCTGCTTTGGATTTGTTGAAAACTGCAAAAGCAATCATGAAAACAATATTATCGACAACAAGTAACTAAAACTACCGGTGACAGTAAAAAGATTAAACAACATTAAAAACAAAACCCAGTCACTATCATTTCAGCAAAGATATCAAATAGTCAACAATCAAAATCATCAAAAAAATGGAATCCCATGATAATTATAACATGATTAGTCAACGTAGATATATCATCCATTTTTTTAGTCAAGAAAGGGGGGGAAATCAATTTCAGTCTCAAATTTTCAACCAACATCTCATACAACTTAATTACTAATATTTCAGCAAAGATAGTAAATACCCAACAATCAAAATCATATAAAAAGGAACTCCTAATTCATAAACTGTTAAAACGAAGAGGAAAGGAGAAGTTCAACTGACAGTGTCATCCCTCTGAATCTGAACTTTCCTGAAAGCAGAGTCGGCCATTGATCGGATAGAGAAGCGAGGAGCACAGGGAGCGAGAGTGCGTGAAAGGATGAAGGAATAAGAAGGCTTGTAGAGAATACAGCTGGATAAGATTCTGGACGATGATAAAGATAAAACAGCCGCTGCCGCACCTAACATGCTTAACGCACTCACTTATTTTGTAACTTAGTATTAATTATTGACGTCATTTTCTACTACCTTCTTCTTCACTGGGAATAAACAGCTCACAAAGCTACGCCGTTTAAGATAGTTTCTATCAAGGGCTTAAACCTAATTTGGGCCTAAAATTTAAGATAAATTATTTTCAAGAATATTTCTAAAAAGTTTGATTTAATTTTTTTTAAAATAATAACAGCCAGCTTTTACAGAACCAAACAAAATGAATCCAAAAACAAAACAGGTGTAAACCCTTAACAGAGAAGAAAAACGAATAGGGAAATGGATCTTGTGTTAGTAGATGACTCCGAATTGAAGATCTACGGCGGGTCTAGAAATCTTCTGTCCTCCGCTGCCTGCAATTCCACACTCAGAACCGGTCAGTCGAATCAAACGAACATCCACGTAACATCTTATTAAAAAATATTTAATATTTAATACATTAAGTCAACTATTATTAAAGATTTAAATTTCCAATACTATGACATATAAGAGAATTACGTAAACAAAGTGTGAGAAAGAAAAAAAATGTTGAAATCCAAATCAAAATCAAAAAATCAAAATAAAATTTGCATACCTCTTTAGTTCATTTCCTAGTTGAAATTGTAGGAGAAAGTGTGAGTGTAATATGCTAAAATGAGAAAATGAAAAAAAAAATATTTTTAGAATTTAGTTAAAAGAAAGTCTTTTAAGGTAATCAATATTATATTAATGGATGGATGGGGCGGGTAACGGATCGAATAATAGGGGTTGAAAAAATTTTACTCGAATCCATCATCCGCTCCATCTACCACCCACTTCAAAATGATCAAACTCATATTTCATCGGGTTTTTGTCCATTTAATTGGGTTGGGTGGGCCATCATCCATAGGTGATTGTCAGCCCTAATTGTAAGGATAACTTCTTAACCATTGTTCTCGAATCACCTTCAAAAACCACCGCTTGGAATCCCAACTCAACAATAAATTGGACTGCATGCAACCCAGCCATAACCTTCGTCATGAAAGCTGAGGTAATCCTTTCTCCCACTCGACGACAAGCACCCATAATAAATTCATCGTTGTTTCGAATTAGTACTCCTGACTAAGCCCAAATTTTATTTTGCGAGAAATTGGCATCAAAGTTCACCTTCACCAACGAGGAGATGGAGGCTTCCAACGAACGAGAGGAAACCAGAGAGAGCCATTTGAACCTGCATTAGCAATTAGGAAGTCTTGGCATTGAGATTTAACCAGGGTAATTAATTCTTCCACTCGAACTTGTTTGCCCTCATGGTATGCTTTATTCCGGGCGAACCATAATGCCCAGATAATGCATAATATCTCTCAGTGTCATGTAGTAGCACAGTTGCTAAATAACCTCCCTAACCATTTAGTCAGATTAGCTTCTAGTAAGTGATTCGGCTACTGAAAATTCAATCTTGGCCATAGTAGTTGAGCTAGATGGCAGCCGTGAGCGATATGCAGACCTATTTCCCTTGGATTATCGCATGACGAACATATCGTGTCATCAATAATACGCCTAGTGTGTAGGTTGTGCTTCGTCGTAATAAAATTCTTAACAAATCTCCGGACTTGTAACTTAACTTTTCTTTGACAAGTACAAGCCCATATGTGTTTGAACACTACTTTATATAGATGAGAGATGATGTTCATATCAAGTAACATTCGTTAACAGCTTCTAACGCTATACACTCCAATTTTCTCCCAACTCCAAACAAGACAACTTTCTTGATCAAAACTAGAGATAGGAATCCTAAGAATCAACTTCGCCTCATTTTCTGTAAACATGCCATTAACTAACTCGATCCTCTACGTCTTCAGATTGTTATCGATTAAATCTGTCACTTTTGTTACTGAATTGTCACAAACAGATGCAAAACGTTCCAGATTGAGATAGAGGTACCTGTTCCTACCTTCCATCTCATCCTCATCTCCAATGAGCCTTTTGCACTTCAAATACTCCGTCAAATATATGATATGGTGGCTCCTAATCTCGAGTTCAAAAATTATTCGCATGGAAGTAGTTCGCTCATATTAGTCTACCTACTAAAGTTTCCAGGTTGAAAACAATCTGCAACCTTTAAAGTTTCCATACTTTTAGAGTAAATATATATACTTTCGAATTTTAAAAAAAATATTTCAAACGGTTAAATTGTATATATTTTACCGTTTATATTATTATTAACCTTTAAATAAACCGTAGCTAGTTTAACGCAATAAGAAACGCTTATTTAACGTAATAAGTAGTGCCTATTTAACGTAATAGGTAGCGCCTATTTTCTTTTATTGTTTACATTATTAGTAACCTTTAAACAAATTGGTATGTATTTTAACGTAATAGGTAGCGCCTATTTTATTTTACCGTTTACAATATTAGTAACCTTCAAATAAATCAGTAGGTAGTTTAACATAATAGGTAGCATCTATTTTATGTTAACCGGTTAAGTTTTAAATATAAGTATTAATATATACAATATAGGTATGAATATTTTTTCAAGACAATAGTTGGATATAGCTTATTTTCGAAACAGTATTCATACTTTTAGAGTAAGTATGGATACAGAAGTAATGCAATTTATGTTTCAAAATTTTTTAATAGTTCTTCATGTTTTTCACCTATAACATTATGAGTCTATTTCATGCTTTAGATAGAAGATAGAGTTAGTAAGAGAAAGAAAGAAGAAATGAGAAGAATGAAGGCCTTTTAGGCCTAATAAAGGGTATTTATACCCTCACCAAAACGACGTAGTTTTGGTGAGGGATCTCCATGTAATTTGGTAATGGGCAAACAATATGCGAAGTCCCTCTGTTTTGAAAATTTCTATTTTAGTCACCAAATTAAATTTTTGGGCATTTTTAATTTTGTCTTCGAAGTTTATTTTATTTTAATTTAATCCTTGTTTGTTTATTCATATATTTTAGGGTAAATACCATATTTAGTCCCTTATAATTTTTATAATTTATATGTTAACCCGAATTAATTAATTAAGGCTAAATTACACTATTAGTACTTAGATTTTTTTTATTCGAGTTAGAGCCTGTTGAAAACATTTTGATGTTTCGATATAACAAATTAAATTAAAAGAATTTTAATTTTGAAAATGACTTTTCTAAGCATATTCGATATATTAAATCGAATATCAAAATATTACTCAAAGTATTTCAAAGTTCATTTTAAATCTTTACTAAAATGTAAAATTAAGTTTTAATCTTAAAATAATTTCAAAACAATTTTATAAAGTATTTCGAACCGTTTCAAAGCCAAAAATTACAGTTTGTCCAGAGGGAACCGATTCCCCCTGAATGGTTTTGCTCCAAGAAATAACAGTGTGCTCGGAGGGAACCGATTCCCCCCAGGGGGTACGATTCCCCCCACTGTTCAACGGTCGAATATTTGAATTTTACATTTAGGGAACCGATTCCCCATGAGGGGGTACCGATTCCCCCCACGCTCCAAGCAAAAATATTAATTATTTTCACACTTAAACGGCTCCAATAACTTCATTAATGATCCCCAACATTCAGAAGTGATTCAAGGTGTATTTAAACAAACTTAGAAGCCATTGATCAACAACAAGAAACATCAAGAAACTAGAATCAAGAGAGAATCAAAGAGAAAGCATCAAACCTCAAGTTTGTGCATTTCAAGCCTATTTTTTATTCATTATTCATTTTGCTTTCAAGAACACTACTTGTACTCAATTGTATTCATTCTTGAGTGTTCTTTTCTTTGTTCTAGAATTGTGCAAACAATCTACCTTGTGAGGATTTCCTTATAAGTTTACAAATTTGTAATCTTCTCTTTGGGAAAGAGTGTTCTCAAGAATTGGGGTATATTATTGAGGGGTTGTAAGGTTATCTCTTTGGCCTCAAAAGAAAGAACAAATTAGTGAATTTGTTGGAAAATCCTTAGTGTGGATAGCTAAGGTAGTGGACGTAGACTTTGATTGAGAAAGTCGAACCACTCTAAATCGCTGTGCAATTACTTTCAATTTTCTGCAAAAGCTTCCACAAAATTTTAATTGCCAATTCACCCCCTCTTGGCCGATTCTGTCAATCGATTAACTCAACAATTGGCATCAGAGCCTAACTCATTTGAAGGTTTAATCGCCTCTTGAGTCATTTCGGGAAGAGTTACATCGATAATCAAAGTCATCAATGGCCTCTACTTCAAACTTCGACTCCGGTCTCGATTCGATGCTCGTCAACAAGCCTCTTTTCTTCAATGGGGCTAACTATGCCTATTGGAA
Source organism: Hibiscus syriacus (assembly GCF_006381635.1). NCBI lineage: Eukaryota > Viridiplantae > Streptophyta > Magnoliopsida > Malvales > Malvaceae > Hibiscus > Hibiscus syriacus. The sequence goes on along the minus strand of NW_024063379.1, from coordinate 9,452 downwards.
AAATAGGATGATGTACTTCATTCAAGCAAGTGACATGGGAGCATGGAATGCCGTAGAAGAATGATACATCAAGCCTCTCACTCATCCAAGATTGTGGAGTGAAGGAGAGACAAGAATATTCCAGCTCAACTCCAAAGCCATCCATTTCATATTTTGTGCTCTTGGACCAGATGAATATGAAAGAGTTTCATCTTGTACAACCGCCAAAGAAATATGGGACAAAACTTCAAGTCACTCATGAAGGTACCGATGAGGTAAAGAAATCTAAAATTAGTATTCTAACGCATAGCTATGAAAATTTCAGGATGAAACCAAATGAAGATATCAAAGCTATGACGGATAGATTTTCAACGATTGTTAATGGTCTCAAATCATATGGAGAGATCATTTCAAATGAAAAGCTTGTGAGGAAGTTAGTCTACTCCCTTCCAAAATCGTGGCAATCAAAGAAGACGACAATCATTGAGTCTAAGGACCTAACATCCTTAACTCTTGAAGAACTAATCGATTCCCTTCTCACTCATGAAATAATGCTTGAAGATGAAGTAGACCTCGATAAAATTGACGAGACACCAAAGGAGAAGGAGAAGAAGAAAAACATTGGAGTTGCTCTCAAATCCACAAAAAGATGAGAGTAATTCGAATGAAGATGATGATGAAGAGGAAATGGCATTATTTGCCAAACGATTCAGAAAGTTGATGATGCCCAACCGAGGAAGAAAATTAAAACATCATGAAGGCTTCAAAACTGAATCGAAGGAGAAAGACCCGATCATTTGCTATGAATGCAAAAAGCCGGGGCATGTCAAATATGATTGCCCACAATTGAAGAAAAATGGTCAATCCAAAAAGAAGCACAAGGCTCATGTAGCTACATGGAGCGATGAAGAAGGTTCCGATGAAGAGGAACAAGAAGTTGCAAACTTGTGCTTGATGGCTATCGGGGAAGATTCTAAGGTAACCTCTAACTCATTCGACTTGGATGAATTATCTTATGATGAGTTATTAGAGGATTATAATGGGTTGGCTTAGGATTATAAGACTCTATTTTCAAAATACAAAAATGATATTTCAAAATTGAAAAACGAAAAATAGTCTTATATCCAAGACCAACAATGAGCTTGAAAGTAAGATCAAAGAATTGCAAATCAAAATTAATGATTTTGAAAAGAAAAATACTGATTTGCATAACTTACTTTCAAAAGTTCATGATGATCATCAAAAGAAGATTGATGATCTTAAAACTTATTTTAATAAGGTTGGAACAAAAAGTTTTGAAAAAGGTGAGAATTCAAAATCCAACTTTGTTAAGAAAAGTTTTAGAAGCTACAATCATAGAAGTCCTCAACGAACCTTGAATGGTAAAATTATTAGGAGTATATGGGTTCCTAAAGAATTCATTACTACTAAAGATAAGGATTTCCTTCATAAATGGATACCAAAGGGGATAAGGATTTTAGAAACTAATGAATATGGACCCAAAAGAATTTGGGTACCAAAAATTAGAAATTAATCTATGTTTGTAGGAAAATGAGCATTGCTACAAGGCACGGAAAACAAATCCAAATTCATGGTACCTTGATAGTGGATGCTCGAGACACATGACCGGAGACAAAAGCCGGTTCATAGAGCTTAACGCCAAAAATGGAGGAGAAGTGACTTTTGGTGATAATTCAAAAGGTCACATTGAAGGTATTGGTACTATAGGTAATACATCTTCCATACAAATTAAAAATATGTTATATGTGAATGGATTAAAGCATAATCTATTGAGTATTAGTCAATTATGCGATAAGGGATTCAATGTCATGTTTGAAATTAATGGTTGTAAAGTCATTGACATTGCATCTAATCGGATTATGCTTGTTGGTCATAGAATAGGAAACATATACATGGTGCATTTAGATTCTATTGATATGACTAATTTGTGCCTAGTTGCTAAGGATGAGCATGATAGTTGGTTATGACATAGGAGACTATGACATGCTAGCATGAGTGTTATGCAACGGTTAGTTCAAGGAGAATTGGTTCGAGGGCTGCCTAAACTAAAATTTGATAATGATAAAATCTGTGATGCTTGTGCTAAAGGAAAACAAAAGCGAGTTTCTTTTAAATCCATTAATGATGTATCAACTAGTAGAGTATTACAATTGGTCCATATAGATCTTTTTGGGCCAACTAGGACTACTAGCTTGGGTGGAAAACAATATGCATTTGTCTTAGTAGATGACTATTCTAGATATACTTGGGTTCTATTCTTAAGTACTAAAGATGAAGTATTAGAAAAATTCATCACATTTTCAAAAGTAATCCAAAACGAAAAAGGTTACTCTATCACTAGTGTTAGAAGTGATCATGGCACTGAATTTGAAAATGTTGGATTTAATGAGTTTTGTAATTCTAATGGTATTAGCCATAATTTTTCAGCACCTAGAACCCCTCAACAAAATGGAGTTGTTGAGAGGAAAAATCGAACTTTAGAAGAAATGGCTAGAACTATGCTTTGTGAAAATAATTTGCCAAAATATTTTTGGGCGGAAGCCACAAATATCGCTTGTTATGTTGTAAATCGAGTAATGATTAGGCCAATTTTAAAGAAAACTCAATATGAAATTTTCAAAAATAAAAAGTCTAACATTAGTTATTTTCATCCTTTTGGATGTAAATGTTTTGTTTTAAACAACGGTAAAGAAAACCTTGGCAAATTTGATGCTAAAAGTGATGAAAGAATTTTTCTGGGTTATTCCTTAAATTCTAAAGCTTATCGAGTATTTAATAAAAGAGCTTTAGTTGTAGAAGAGTCTATACATGTTTTCGATGATAATCTCCTTCCGAGGAAGGATTCTTGTGTTAATGATGATGTAGGTATTATAAATACAAATGACGTTAGACATGACGTTGGAGAATCATCATCAAAGGAAGAAACGAAAGATGAGAAAACTCATGATCCTCTCGAGAATCTAACCATTGAAGAAAGGGAAGTATCTTATCCAAGAGAATAAACTATGTCAAGGATTGTGAGATTATAGGTGATCCATCCAAAGGGGTAACAACTCGATCTTCTCTTAGAAATATTTGTAATTATGTTGCATTTATTTCATGCATAGAGCCTAAGAATATTAAAGAAGCATTAAATGATGATCATTGGATTATGACTATGCAATAAGAGTTAAATCAATTTGAGAGAAGTAAAGTATGGACATTAGTTGAAAGGCCTAGTAATAAATCTATTGTAGGTATTATATGGGTATTTAGGAATAAGCTTGATGAGAGTGGTAATATAATGAGAAACAAGGCTAGACTTGTTGCTCAAGGGTATACTCAATAAGAGGGCATAGACTATGATGAAACATATGCTCCCGTAGCTAGGATGAAAGCAATTAGAATGTTATTAACATTTGCATGTTTTCATGAATTTAAATTATATCAAATGGATGTTAAGAGTGCATTTTTAAATGGTTTTATAAAGAAGAAGTGTATGTGGAACAACCTCCAGGTTTTGAAGATTCAAAATTTCTGGATCATGTTCTTAAATTGACAAAAGCACTTTATGGTTTAAAACAAGCTCCTAGAGCTTGGTATGAAAGATTGTCAAACTTTTTAATTGAAAAAGGTTTTTCAAAAGGGAAGGTTGACACTACATTGTTTTTAAAGCATAAAGGTAAAGATTTATTAGTAGTTCAAATTTATGTTGATGATATAATATTTGGTTCTACTAATGATGTTCTTTGCCAAGAATTTTCTAAGCTAATGCAAAGCGAATTCGAATGAGCATGATGGGGGAGCTCTCATTTTTTGGACTCCAATCAAGCAAAGAAAAGATGGCATCTTCATCAATCAAGCTAAGTACGTCAAAGATATGCTCAAGAAATTTGAACTGGAAAATGGCATGCCTCATGACACTCCAATGAGCTCTTCAACAAAGCTTGACTTAGATGAAGGAGGTAAATGTGTAGATGTTAAATTATATAGGTCAATATCTTTACTTTATCTAACTGCAAGTAGATCGAACATTATGTTTAGTGTTTGCTTATGTGCTAGATTTCAATCATGCCCTAAGGAATCACATTTACTAGCTGTTAAGAGAATCTTTAGATACCTTAAGGACACTCATAGTTTAGGACTTTGGTATCCTAGAGACTCTAGCTTTAGCTTGCATGCATTTTCTGATGCGGATTATGGAGGATGCAAATTAGATAGGAAAAGCACCTCCGGTACTTGCCAATTCCTTGGAAATATGTTGATTTCTTGGTTTTCAAAGAAACAAATTGTGTTGCATTATCTACCACTGAAGCCGAATACATTTCAGTTGGTAGTCGTTGTGCACAAGTTTTATGGATGAAACAACAACGTTTTGATTATGGAATTGAAGTAGGTACCATTCCTATCAAGTGTGACAATACTAGTGCTATTTGTCTCACTAAAAATCTCATCCAACACTCTAGAACTAAGCACATTGAAATAAGACATCACTTCATTAGACTATGTCACTGAGGAAGATGTAGTTCTAGAATTTGTTGATACTTTGCATCAATTAGCGGATATCTTTACAAAACCTTTAGACAAGGAACGTTTTTGGACACTTAGGAGAGAATTAGGTTTAACTGACCTATCTTCACTAAGTGTTTAAAATAATTTAGAACTTTAAAGAATAAATGAAAAATGCTTATGATAGTAATTTCTGATTACATTCATTGCTATTAGTTAGGGGGAGTTTATGATTCTTGATGAAAAATTAACTTTATGTTCAAATGTAGTTTAAGGATTAATTTGATTGATTGAACATAATTAATTTTTGATATATGAGTTGCCAATACCACTAGAGAAGATTAATTTAGCATTTTGAGTGTTTAAATATAGATTTTTGAATTATAGGGCAGAGGGAATCAATACCCCCTTGAAGGGAACGATTCCTCCTTTGAAGGGGAACCGATTCTCCCTGTAGGGGAATCGATACCCCCTGGGGTTTCTGGATATAACACGGCCAGAATACCCTTTTTCTCTCAAAACCTATTCTTTCCTCTTGCCGTCGTTCTCCTCTCTACTTTCTCTCTATCTCCATTTTACCTCAAAACAACGTTTTAATCAGATTCTCTTCAAATATCATCTCCTAAACCTGTTGGAATCATCAAACTAGTGCAAAAATCATCACATTCTCACAAAATCCGAAAATCTTCAATGTATTTTTCTAAAACTTCTATTTTGTCAATTTTTGAACATAGGACTAGATTTACTTAGTTCTAGATTGAAATAATGATTGGGCATTGATTTTTCAGTGTTTATAAACTATATTTTACAACCAATTTCATCAAATCTCACAACTTTTCAATAATTTTTTAATTTTTGAAATATTTAAAAAATTATTTTAAATTGTTGTGTTTTGAATTAATTGTATTATTTACATGTTAACTATACATGTGTTTTTCAAACATTATTTTCAATATTTTTTTAAAACTTTGCCATTAGATTTGTTTTAGAGAACCTTGAAATATTGAGGACTCAATTGAGATTTAGGATTGATTGAATTGCATACATGTGTTTTTCTAAATTGCAGGTTATCCATACTATTCTCATTTATTAAACCATGTCAAAACGAGCTAGGTCTAGTCGTTCAAACCATCAATCAAACCCTCCTGTAAATCCTCCTCCTATCCCACAAAATCCTATTCCTAATCCCATTGATCCTAATTTAACTATCCAAAACTCGTGCTTCAATCAACCTGGTCCTAGAATCATCGTTTTTGGTATTATCAGTATTTTGACTCGTATAAAATTAGAGATGAATGTATCCCATCTCTTCAAGCTATGATTGATATCAATTTTAAATATCTTCTTATCTTACGAGAATGGAAATTTGATAAACTTTGTGATCTTGAACCTAAGGTTTATCATCAGCTTGTTCGTATCTTTTTTTCTAATGTTGTTTGTATTAAAAACTGAAATCAATCTGAAACCATAGGAGTTCGTTCCTAACTTCTAGGACAATACTTCTATCTTGACCGACTTACATAGCTAATGCATTAGGATTAGATAATGATGGTTTATCTAATGAAAAACAGTTATTAGGTTCTCGATATAAAAGAAAGGATAGTGCAAGTGTCTTAGATCTTCATGCATTTTCTTCATCTGATGATCACTTGGTGGTTTCGACCATCCAGAGGTCGTTACTCTACTCTTAGAGCTTTGGATCTTTGGTGTTCCATTGTTTTGAAAACAATATTAAAATAAATCTTCCTGAGATTATTTTTGCTGAAATTGTTGAAACCGTAAACTTAGTTCCAAATAAGAAACTTTGTTCTTCTCTAGTTTATGGTTGCATTATGAGTAATCTTTTTTCTAAAGTCGAGCTTAAAGTTGGTCTAGATGTCTCCTTTCCTCTTAAAAAACAATCAATCTTCTTTCCTTAACGAGATCGGGATGGACCAAGAATAAAGAAACCGGTGAATGGGTTCGATCTTCTGAGATTACTTCGGGAGCTAGTTCTTCACAAGCTCCACCAGAAGCTGACGACGATCCCGAGCTTGAACATTAATGCAAGATATTGACAAAGCTGACGATGAGTCGGAGCAGCACGAGGAACAAGCTCAGCAAGAAGATCAAGTGCCTCCATATTTTCAATCATTTATGGAGACATTTGATTTCCATTATGCATCCTTGGATTCTCGCTTCACTTCCATAGAATCTCCTTCTCGACTATGGAAGCTCAACAATTGGAAATTCTCTGAGAGATGCGTGCAAACAATGAAGCAACCAACGCTCGTATTGATGCACTCACTCATGACATGGCAGCTATGCAAGCTCATTTCCCTCCTCCCGATCCTCCTACGGATGCTTGAACATTGATCTTTGCTTTGCTTGTTGGATTGAACTTGGATATTTGCATTATTGTTAAAATATTTTGAATGCTTTTTGGATTGTTATTTTTGGTTGTTCGAACTTATGTTTAATACATTTGATTTGGATTTCGTGATTATTTGCATCTTTACATATATGACCAATTATCCATTACATGTTTATGAATATTGATTATGAAACTAATGGCTAACCTCTCTTTGATTGTGATCTTAGCAGCTTAAGCTTTATTAATAATCAACTGGCTTACGTTTTTCAAAATTCTGTTTAAATGTTTTTTATAGGGTCTTTTTGATTTAACAAAAAGGGGGAGAAAGTGTTAAAGTAAGGGGAGTAGTATTTTTCAAAATTAAAATTCATTTTCAAATTAGAAAATCTTAAAATGTTTTGTTATATCAAAAAGGGGGAGATTGTTGAAAACATTTTGATGTTTTGATATAAAAAATTAAATTAAAAGAATTTTAATTTTGAAAATTTTCTAAACATATTCGATATATTAAATCGAATATCAAAATATTACTCAAAGTATTTCAAAGTTCATTTTAAATCCTTACTAAAGTGTAAAATTAAGTTTTAATCTTAAAATAATTTCAAAACAATTTTACAAAGTATTTCGAACCGTTTCAAAGCCAAAAATTACAGTTTGTCCAGAGGGAATCGATTCCCCCCAAGGGGGTACCGATTCCCCCCTGAATGGTTTTGCTCCGAGAAATAACAATGTGCTCGGAGGGAACCGATTCCCCCAGGGGGTATCGATTCCCCCACTATTCAACGGTCGAATATTTGAATTTTACACTGGAATCGATTCCCCATGAGGGGAACCGATTCCCCCCATGCTCCAAGCAGAAATATTAACTGTTTTCACACTTAAACGGCTCCAATAACTTCATTAATGATCCCCAACGTTCAGAAGTGATTCAAGGTGTATTTAAACAAGCTTAGAAGCCATTGATCACAACAAGAAACATCAAGAAACTAGAATCAAGAGAGAATCAAAGAGAAAGCATCAAACCTCAAGTTTGTGCATTTCAAGCCTATTTTTCATTCAATATTCATTTGCTTTCAAGAACACTACTTGTACTCAATTGTATTCATTCTTGAGTGTTCTTTTCTTTGTTCTAGAATTGTGCAAACAATCTACCTTTTGAGGATTTCCTTGTAAGTTGCAAACTTGTAATCTTCTCTTTGGGAAAGAGTGTTCTCAGAATTGGGTATATTCTTGAGGGTGTTGTAAGGTTATCTCTTTGGCCTCAAAAGAAAGAACAAATTAGTGAATTTGTTGGAAAATCCTTAGTGTGGATAGCTAAGGTAGTGGACGTACTTTGATTGAGAAAGTCGAACCACTCTAATCGTTGTGCAATTATTTCAATTTTCTGCAAAAGCTTCCACAAAATTTAATTGTCAATTCACCCCCTCTTGGCCGATTCTGTCAATAGATTACTCACAGAGCCTTTACTTTTAATATGTTATATTTTAATCCATGGTATGTTTATAATTTTCATTTTTGACAATGAATTTTATATATTTTGCAATTTAATTCTATAGTTTTAATTTCTTTTATTTTGGTTATTATTTAATTGCAATTTTATTTTATTATTGTCCTTTTTTTCATACTTTAAATATAGTACTTTAATTATTTTTTTTATTTTGTTTTAGTCACTAATATTTTATATAAATATAATATAATTTGAATAATTCATAATTTAATTAAATATATTTATTTATTTTTATATTAAGAAAGGAGATGTCTTAAAGTACTAGATGTCATTTTCTGATATTTTAAATAAATAAAATATTATATTTAATCTAGTTTATTTAAATTATTTTAAGAAAAATTATCATATTATTATTAGTATTTATTTATTTTTTATATTAAGAAAGGTTGTCTTAAAGTAACTAGATATCCTTTTTCTGATATTTCTAAATAAATTAATATCCTACTTATAAAACCCTAAGTATTTATATATTTACTTTAATTTTATTTTAATATTTTAATTTTCCTTAGAATTATGCAATTGAATCTGGAATAAGAGAATCATAAATTAAATTTATATTCAAATTCTTTAATTTCCACGAATAGAGACAATTTATAATCAATAGATACCAATTTGGGCATTGTGGGGGTGTTAATCCTTCTCCAAACGTAACCGACCACGAATCCCTGTTTATTACTAAAAGAATAATTTTTAGTTAAACGCAGATAAGTTTTATCTTTAAATAGTTTTTTCTTAAAACTCTTTTAAAAGATAATTTTTAGGTATTCGACCTACCTTACCAAAAAAGGTCGAAGGCAACTCCAAAATATTTTCGTTAAAAACCATTTATTTATTCACATACTTTTTCCGCCAAGGAAAAATTCATGCCCGGCGAAAACCGTTACGACAGCTTGGCGACCCGCTGGGGACCTGGTCAAACCTAAGTCGATATACATTGTCTCTATAGTTAGAAATTAAGAATTCAGTTTTATTTAATTTATGATTCTTTTGATTTCTTTCAATTTATTTATACCTTTGTATATTTATGTTTTGTATTTAATCGCTTCTTAGATATTATATTTGTGTGAACATTTCTCATCACACACAACATACATTGCATAAACA